>NC_092226.1:30592599-30915099 GCF_036320965.1 Panulirus ornatus | reverse complement strand
AAGCATCTTTTGCACAAGCCATCACTGCTTCCCTAAATACATCCCATTCCTCCCCCACTCCCCTTACGTCTTTTGTTCTCACCTTTTTTCCATTCTGTACTCAGTATCTCCTGATACTTCCTCACACAAGTCTCCTTCCCAAGCTCTTTTACTCTCACCACTCTTTTTACCCGAACATTCTCTCTTCTTTTCTGAAAACCTCTACAAATCTTCACCTTCGCCTCCACAAGATAATGATCACACATCCCTCCAGTTGCACCTCTCAGTATATTAACATCCAAAAGTCTCTCTTTCGCGCGCCTATCAATTAACAGGTAATCCAATAACGCTCTCTGGCCATCTCTCCTACTTACATACGTATACTTATGTATATCTCTCTTTTTAAACCAGGTATTCCCAATCACCAGTCCTTTTTCAGCACATAAGTCTACAAGCTCTTCACCATTTCCATTTACAACACTGAACACCCCATGTACACCAATTATTCCCTCAACCGCCACATTACTCACCTTTGCATTCAAATCACCCATCACTATAACCCAGTCTCGTGCATCATAACTACTAACACACTCACTCAGCTGTTCCCAAAACACTTGCCTCTCATGATCTTTCTTCTCATGCCCGGGTGCATATGCACCAATAATCACCCATCTCTCTCCATCCATATATATATATATATATATATATATATATATATATATATATATATATATATATATATATATATATATATATATCGCTGAATTGGGCAAATGAGGAAATGGTAACAAGCAGTGATGACGTGAGAAAGAGATGGAGGGAGTGTTTTGAAGGACTGTTGAATGTGTTTGATGATAGGGTGGCAGATGTAGGGTGTTTGGGTTTGGGAGGTATGCGAAGTAAGGGTCATGGAGAGTGGTTGTGTTTAGAGAGGAAAGGTGTTGAAAACCTTGCGTAAGATGATATGTGACAAGGTGGCTAGAGTGGGTGGTAATGCGGTTGAATTTCCTCAGAGGGTGACTGTATTGTTACATAGTTAGGATTCTAAGTGTATTTACGGATCGTGATCAGGTGTCTGCGGACTGGTGGAATGTTAGTACTGTGTCATTGTATATTGGCAAGGTGACTGAGATGAGTGTTCAAACTACAGAAGTATAAGTTGTTGAGTGTACCTGTTAAGCAGTATGGGAGAGTAGTGATTGAGAGGGTGACGGTGTATACAGACCAGTGTGGATTTAGGAACTGCAGAAGATATGTGGGTCAGGTCTTTGCGTGGAAGAATGTTTGTGAGAAATACTTAGAGAAACAGAAGGATTTGCATGTGGTATTTATGGATCTGGAGAAAGCACGTGACAGGGTTGCTAGAGGTGCATTGTGGTAGATTTTAAGAATGTAAGGTGTGCAGGGAAAGCTATGAGAAACAGTGAGGAGTTTTTATAAAGAGTGTTAGGCGTGTATGCGTGTAGATAAAGAGAACGGTAGATTGTTCCAGGTGAAAGTTGGTCTGCTGCCGGGGCGTGTGCTGTCACCGTGGCTGTTTAATTACCTTATGGATGGGGAGGTGAAGATAGTAATGTAAGGGTCTTGGAGAGTGGGGATGTAGGAAGGGTTAGGAAACCTGAAAAGTGAGTTAGTTGTAGTTTGCTGATGACACAGCTCGGGCAGCAAACTCAAGTTGGATAATACAAAAAACTGGTGTCTGTTAATTAAATCCAGGTTGTTAGGTTTAGCAGTGCATACAGACAAGTACTTAGGGTGTGAGTTTGATTCAGAAAGATTTGCCATGTCCCGGATGAGAACATGGCAACGAATGGAACCAAGGAAGCAGTGTTAAGTCATCGGGAGGGTGAGCGGCCGAAGATTTTGGGAGATTTGAGTAATGTGTGGAAAGAGACGTCGTTCTCTGGGAAGGCGAAAATGGGCATGTTTGAACGTACTATATAATATATATATATATATATATATATATATATATATATATATATATATATATATATATATATATTATCCCTGGGGATAGGGGGATTAAGAATACTTCCCACGTATTCCCTGCGTGTCATAGAAGGCGACTAAAAGGGGAGGGAGCGGGGGCTGGAAATCCTCCCCTCTCGTTTTTTTTTTTTTTTTAATTTTCCAAAAGAAGGAACAGAGGGGGGCCAGGTGAGGATATTCCAAAAAAGGCCCAGTCCTCTGTTCTTAACGCTACCTCGCTAACGCGGGAAATGGCAAATAGTTTAAAAGAAGAAAAGAATATATATATATATATATATATATATATATATATATATATATATATATATATATATATATATATAATCTCTCTCTCTCTCTCTCTCTCTCTCTCTCTCTCTCTCTCTCTCTCTCTCTCTCTCTCTCTCCTTCATCACACCCATCAACATCTCACCCCGTTACCTGTCATCTAAGAAGTTCTCTTCGTTTACTCCATACACCCCAGCGGTAAACATTCATTACGGCCGTGCGCTGCCCTGCTGCTGAGGGCCTGCCAACTGATACCTCCCAGACGGCACAGAGAGAGAGAGAGAGAGAGAGAGAGAGAGAGAGAGAGAGAGAGAGAGAGAGAGAGATCACAGACCCCAAGGTCCAAGCCGGGTGGTCTTCCCTTAACATTACTGAGAAAGGAAAGCAGTCCTCGTAAATGCAGAAGAATAGCAAAGCAAAGGCTCTCTCCCTCACTCTCCACTCCCGGTAACACGCTAGATGGAAGGAAGTAAAAAAGAAAAAAAAAATACCTTGCAGGATTAATACACATGAAGGAAGTTTTCATATGAAGGTCATAAGGTAGAATGAACATGAATCATGCATCCCATCACCAACGTCATGCATCCCATCACCAACGTCATGCATCCCATCACCAACGTCATGCATCCCATCACCAACGTCATGCATCCCATCACCAACGTCATGCATCCCATCACCATCGTCATGCATGCCATCACCAACGTCATGCATCCCATCACCAACGTCATGCATCCCATCACCATCGTCATGCATCCCATCACCAACGTCATGCATCCCATCACCATCGTCATGCATCCCTTCACTTATTGTTATAAAGATAAAATTTAGGATAAATCCGAGCTCTAGTCTGTCATCTTACCATGCATGTATCATTCCTAATGTTGGAGGATGATACAATAATTTTTACTCTCTCGAGCAGGTGACGCAGGTTAATCAATGTTGGTATGTTACCGCTGCTCGGCCAGTAAGAGATCGATGGTTGAGAGGGTAGCATGATATACGAGTACGTTATGATGATTAATGCGATACATTTTTCAGTATTAGAGAGTGACAAGTGATGATCAAGCTTAATTTTGAAGATATTAAGGGTGCTGCTCAGAACAACATTTTCTGGGAGCTTATTCCACGCATCAATAATGTTGGTAAATGAAATGTTTCTTACAGTCCAGATTAGCTCGGTGACTTCTAAGTTTTAGTCCATCTCCTCTCGTTGGTAGTGCTGGCGTTACCGCATAGAAATTTTCAATATCGACGCTGTTGATTCCTTTAAGTATCTTGAAGTATTTTATCGATTTGCCTCGAAGGCGCCAAATTATTCAAAATTAAAGGAAGTATTCAGAGCTTGGTAATGAAAGAAAGGTCGTAACTTCGTTTGCTCGACATAAGGCATGTATAACACTGGTAAGACTCGCATTCCGATAATGACTCCCTGTGAGACAGTCACATGTTAGCTTAAGTTGTGTTGAATATTACATCATTTTTCTGCAATATTTGATCGCTCGTTCGTCTGTATACTGTTATGTTTCACTAGAACATTAGTATTTGATGTATTTGGAGGTTGGCTGAAGAGAAACCTCACGTTCCCTCCCTACAAATTAAAGAATTTCATTTGGAATCTTTCAAAGCACTCAAAGGTACATTAAACATGGAATAAACATACTCAAGAGGGGCTGTGTATAACCAGCACTTTAATTGCTTCTGATTTCATAGTCTATTCAAAATAGAGGATCGACTGGCCTAAATCTGCTTGGCAACAGCTATTAACGCCTCCATGTAAGGGGCAGAACAGCGGTGATAAGGTTCTCTAGGATCGTTGCAGTGAATCTATAAGTCCTGAACCATTGTATCATTCATGTCAACCCTTGTGCCATAATATCTGAACCACTGTAGCGCACCAACTGAACCATTGTACCTCACTATCTGAACCGTTCTACCACACTGTCCAAACCACTGACCCCTGTCATCTGACCCATTTTACCAAACCATATACCACACCATCTGAGCCACCGTATACTCTCAACCATTGTAACTCGCCATCTTGACAACCGTACAATACATGCTGAATCGTCCTCGCCATCTGAACCATTCACAACACCATCTGAATCATTGTTCCACAAAATTCGAACTATTTTACAACACCATCCGAAGCATTACATCTCACTCTCCGAACTGTTGTACCACATCATCTGAATTATTGTATTTCACTATCTGAACCATTGTACCAAGCCATCTTAATCACTGTACAATACTATCTCAACCACTATACCTCATTATCTGAACCAGTATGCCACACCATCTGAACCAGTATGTCACACCATCTGAACCATTGCATCCCGCTATCTGAGCCATTGTACCGCACCATCTGGTCCACTCATCCCCACCATCTGAAGAATTCTACGATGCCATCTGAACCAAAGAATTTCACCTTCTGAACCATTGCCCTACATCATCTGAACAATTGTTCTTCACCACCTCAACCATTGTACCTCCACCTGAACTATTGTACCACATCATCTGAATCACTCACTGTACCTCATCCTCTGAACCACTGTACCAAACCATGTGAACCTTTGCACCAAACCATACCACACCGTGTGACTCATTAAACTAAACCATTGTACCTCACCATCTGTATCATTGTACCACACTATCTAAACCACTGCACCACACCCTTGGAACCTATGTGCCACTTCATCTAGACCAATGCAAGCGCCATTCCTTGAACCATTGCTATGGCCTAACATATATACATACTCGACCATTATAGAATGTATAAGAGTGTAGACTTCTCACAGTAAGTAATGTCCGGGATTCCAGGAACCTCTCATTATTTTTACCCTAAAATTAGGGTTAAAAGTTTTCCTGGTCAGAGGTACGAGTTGGTGGGGGTCGTTACTTCCCACTAGCCCCGAGTCTGATGGCGCCCTAGTCATCGACTATAACTCATAATCGGCTGATAAACAAATCATATATGATAGGCGACTCCAACATTAGTCCAGAAATGATTACTGTACATTTGGGAAGCTTATAACAGAACACGAAATAGATATTGATATAGTCATACCAATATTGATTACAAATGGCGAAGGTAACACAAGAATAAGAGTGATACGCCAGTGGGTCTCCTGCTACAAACTCTAAACGTAAAAATTCAAGATATCTTTGACTGTCAACGGTGATTGTCATTGATGCATCATAGCTGATCACTGATCGCTTGCAGGCTCTTCAAATTTCCTGATAGTCTAACTGGAAATTCACAGATTCCCATAATTACCTGAGTGTTGTTAAACATTAGCATTCCACAAATATAAATGAATGTATCTCATCATCTTCCTCTTCTTAAAAAAGAAAATTTGTCCCAACATGACCGGTAAGGGAAACGAGCGAACGGAAGAATCTAATGGATTTAAAAAAAAAAATGAAATACACGAAGTAAACATCAGGCAGGCATTAAGCCTAGCGGACGCCTCAGTAACCCACACTGAGTTTATTTTTTGTCACCATGCTTAATGTATTTGTTTACTGTTTTACCAAAATACACATTAGTGAAGTTTAAAGGAATACCTTTCTTTTGTGAAGTATTTTCCATTGATTCTACCTAATTTTGGAATTTAAGATATCCAGAGCATATATGACATGCTGGTGTGGCCAGGGTTACCACCAAGTTGTGTTTGTTTATATTCGATCAGGATAAAAGAAGTAAATTTCCTGCAAAGATCAGTAAATGTTGGTTTTCCATGTACTAATGTTGTAAAGGAATTCCCACATTTGCTTATCTTGATATTTTTTTGGCATTCCGAGGAAAAGTCAAAGTTGTTGCGCTGGGAGTTCGAATGATTCAGAAAGAAAGGAATGTCGTCTACATGTCATGTATAAAACTGTATCGTCTACATATCGTGTATAAAACTGTATCGTCTACATATGTATAAGACTGTAACGTCTATATATCGTGCATAAAACTGTATCGTCTACATATCGTGTATAAAACTGTATCGTCTACATATCGTGTACCTGTATCGTCTACATATCGCGTATAAAACTGTATCGTCTACATATCGTGCATAAAATTGTATCGACTATATATCGTGTATTAAACTGTATCGTCTACATATTGTGTATAAAACAAATGTTAGAAATGTGGTGGCCACTGCCCCATGAAAATGCGTTAGGTGATGGTGGAGAACCCGTTATCACATTATCTGTTTGCCTAGATTGTGTCATTGAACGAAGAATCACTAGATCACAAAGGTAATAATTCCTTAAACTGAGACTTAGTTAACACATGAATTGTTTGTATCGTTCAATAGGTTGTCAGTTTTCTGGAGTGGAATGCTTGTAAACAAAGATTTTACGTCAATTTTTGCCATTCCACAACTACTGAAATCTAAATTAAAAATTCATTTTATATACGAATAAGAATCCCTTATTGTATATTCATTGTTGGTTATTGTTGAAATAATTAGAACTAAGAATTTAGCTTGACTAAAACTATAGGTGCCGATTGCTTCCTGCGTGAGCGAGGAAGCGCCAGGAAGACCCGAATGTGCGATGCAATGCATCGAAACCACAGGTTTCCATCCAAATAGACCTCATAGATCTTGCCATGGTTTACTCCGGACGCTCCATATGCCCTGGTCATGGTTAGGTACATTGAAAGTACGTCCATCTCTGTAAACTACATCGTTCCACGTCACTATATCCCGTCCACGCCTTTCATTCTCCTGCCTGTTCAGGCCCTGTTCATTCAAATTCCATCCTTCCACCTCCAGTTAAGTCTCCCCTTTTTCCTTGTCCCCTGTTTCTGACACGTATATCCTCTTTGCTAACCTCTCCTCACTCATTGTTTTCATATGTTCAAACTAAGTCAGCATTCCCTCTCCAGCTTTCTCAGACACACTCTTCTTATTGCCAGACCAAATGCTGTCCTTAAACATTTCATTTCCATCACATCTGCGTTATTTCTTCTCATTTATAGCTCATGCCTCGCAGCCATAGAACATCGTCAGGACTACTATATCTTTAAACATGCTCATCTTCGCCCTCCCAGATAGTGACATCTCTTGCACACATTTCTCAATGCTCCCAGAACCCACGTCCCCTCACCCACCCAATGACTCACCTCAGTTCCCATAGTTCCATTCGCAGCTGTTTACACACCCAGGTACCTAAAACCCACACTTCCTCCAAGTTTTCTCATTTGAAACTCACAACCCAGTTAGCCTGTTATCGCCGATACGATCGTCAAAGTACTTCCATTGAAAATGTGCCTCCATGTAGGTATAGATTTATGATCGCTTCTGTCTACCTGGTTGGAACGTCTCAGGTGAGAGATTGGAAGATGGAGGTAACCCCTCGTTGGCATATAGTTTAACAACGTTCAATGAGAAAGAAGTCTGCGAGCCATGGAACGTGTCTCTCTCAGACGCCCAGCGTTGTTGACTTTGTTGATGATTGTTATGGGTTCAGTAGGTCGAAGTTTTAGTGATGTCAACATAGGTGAGGTACAGAGTTCATGCGTACATCTTGTTTACGATAGACAAAGTCTAGGATGCTAACGAGACAGTGAGTGGTAGAGGAGGTCTTCTTATCTCCTAACTTCTGAAAGTCTGTGGGACTTACAGCATCTGTGAAAACGAAATTCAGAATATTAAACTTTCACATAGTAAGCTGGCGGACTGGGTGATGGCATGGGTCGTAACGCAAAGACTGTGGGCTTGTTGACCATTATCAGTGAGATGTATGAAGTCATCAGATCAGTGGAGTACTCTAGCTGATGGAGGGAGACAGTGATGACGGGGTAGGAGGGAGAAGCTACTAAGTTCACGAGGGAACTCCTTGTACAGCTTCAAAGGTAAGTCAGCCGACGACGTAAAGCGATTTACCTTGAAGCTGTGTAACTCTCTGCCAACTTCAGGTTCTGGCACTGACTCAGGGAGTGAGAAGCTGGAGGGTAGGTTGGGTTGCAAGAAGGAGTCAGGTGGGAGTCTGGCCGATTGTAGCGCAATAATCGACAATAAGTTGGGTTCTTTGTTCAGTGGAGAGGTAATTAACGCAGGGACACAAGGGAGTTAGTTTGTTCTGACAGCTCAACTTTTTCTATTTTCCATACCACTGGATGATGATGAAATGTTTGATTGGTTTTAGTTGGGGAGGGTAGTAAAACTTCCTCACTATGAGTATTTCAAGAATTATCTTGATCAAGGAGGATGTTGTAGAGGTTAATACTGTATCTGTGGAGGGTTCAGTCTCGCTGCTGCTTTAGTCTCGTAACGCTGAGTGTGACCCATGAGGTGTCAGTTGGGAGAAAGAATCATTGATAAACTTCCGTGACGATGTTAACGTAATTACCTTATCTACCCTCTTAGTCATCCAGGCTTAGCACGAAAGTCCAGTAATATCGAACACTCCATTGTCCATTAAGATGTATTACCAGACAGGTAACTGGTGTATGTTATACATATGGCGCTGGTTGCTGGGTCGTAGTGTGGGCGAGGGACGTGAAACGAGTAAGTGTTTTACCCAGACAGAGGAGGGAGAAGGTTGGTATTGGTCAGCCATATCGGTTTAAATGAAATAAGGTCAAACGTTCTAACCGTGTGGGGCAAAGTCTACAAACTGTGATAAATGCAGCGGTTATTGCTGTAGTCGTGGTGTCGATAGCCTGTGCACGTGTGGGAGCCTGATGTGAATTCTTGCATTATGGGAAGGAATTTCAGCAATTTCTTTCTCCCACTCAGCTATCAAACTCTTGCAAGAGATGTAGCGCTTCACATCTTTTCTAACTCTGTCTACATATTTTGTAATGATACTTGTTTAACGTGTGCCACACGTTATGTGGCTGAGTGACCATACAGACGTTGTAAGTCACTCAGGTCAACATCAAATATACAACTCAGTTTTCACAGTTTCTTGTGGCATCCGCTCGTGAACTGGAGGGATCTTTGATCATTATCTTGTGTAGGCGAAGGTGAAGATTTGTAGAGGTTTTCAGAAAAGAAGAGAGAATGTTGGGGTGAAGAAAGTGGTGAGAGTAAGTGAGCTTGGGAAGGAGACTTGTGTGAGGAAGTACCAGGAGAGACTGAGCACAGAATGGAAAAAGGTGAGAACAAAGGATGTAAGGGGAGTGGGGGAGGAATGGGATGTATTTAGAGAAGCAGTGATGGCTTGTGCAAAAGATGCTTGTGGCATGAGAAGCGTAGGAGGTGGGCAGATTAGAAAGGGTAGTGAGTGGTGGGATGAAGAAGTAAGAAGATTAGTGAAAGAGAAGAGAGAGGCATTTGGACGAGTTTTGCAGGGAAATAATGCAAATGACTGAGAGATGTATAAAAGAAAGAGGCAGGAGGTCAAGAGAAAGGTGCAAGAGGCGAAAAAGAGGGCAAATGAGAGTTGGGGTGAGAGAGCGTCATTAGACTTCAGGGAGAATAAAAAGATGTTTTGGAAGGAGGTAAATAAAGTGCGTAAGACAAGGGAACAAATGGGAACATCAGTGAAGGGGGCTAATGGGAAGGTGATAACAAGTAGTGGTGATGTGAGAAGGAGATGGAGTGAGTATTTTGAAGGTTTGTTGAAAGTGTTTGATGATAGAGTGGCAGATATAGGGTGTTTTGGTCGAGGTTGTGTGCAAAGTGAGAGGGTTAGGGAAAATGATTTGATAAACAGAGAAGAGGTAGTAAAAGCTTTGCGGAAGATGAAAGCCGGCGAGGAAGCGGGTTTGGATGGTATTGCAGTGGAATTTATTGAAAAAGGTGGTGACTGTGTTGTTGATTGGTTGGTAAGGTTATTTAATGTATGTATGACTCATGGTGAGGTGCCTGAGGACTGGCGGAATGCTTGCATAGTGCCTTTGTACAAAGGCAAAGGGGATAAGAGTGAGTGCTCAAATTACAGAGGTATAAGTTTGTTGAGCATTCTTGGGAAATGATATGGGAGGGTATTGATTGAGAGGATGAAGGCATGTACAGAGCATCAGATTGGGGAAGAGCAGTGTGGTTTCAGAAGCGGTAGAGGATGTGTGGATCAGGTGTTTGCTTGAAGAATGTATGTGAGAAATACTTAGAAAAGCAAATGGATTTGTATGTAGCATTTATGGATCTGGAGAAGGCATATGATAGAGTTGATAGAGATGCTCTATAGAAGGTATTAAGATTATATGGTGTGGGAGCAAAGTTGTTAGAAGCAGTGAAAAGTTTTTATCGAGGATGTAAGGCATGTGTACGTGTAGGAAGAGAGGAAAGTGATTGGTTCTCAGTGAATGTAGGTTTGCGGCAGGGGTGCGTGATGTCTCCATGGTTGTTTAATTTGTTTATGGATGGGGTTGTTAGGGAGGTAAATGCAAGAGTTTTGGAAAGAGGGGCAAGTATGCAGTCTCTTGAGGATGAAAGAGCTTGGGAAGTGAGTCAGTTGTTGTTTCGCTGATGATACAGCGCTGGTGGCTGATTCATGTGAGAAACTGCAGAAGCTGGTGACTGAGTTTGGTAAAGTGTGTGAAAGAAAAGCTGAGAGTAAATGTGAATAAGAGGAAGGTTATTAGGTACAGTAGGGTTGAGGGACAAGTCAATTGGGAGGTAAGTTTGAATGGAGAAAAACTGAAGGAAGTGAAGTGTTTTAGATATTTGGGAGTGGATGTGGCAGTGGATGGAACCATGGAAGCAGAATTGAATCATAGGGTGGGGGAAGGGGGCGAAAGTTCTGGGAGCGTTGAAAAATGTATGGAAGTCGAGAACGTTATCTTGGAAAGCTAAAATGGATATGTTTGAAGGAATAGTGGTTCCAACAATGTTATATGGTTGCGAGGCGTGGGCTATAGATAGAGTTGTGCGGAGGAGGGTGGATGCGCTGGAAATGAGATGTTTGAGGACAGTATGTGGTGTGAGGTGGTTTGATCGAGTAAGTAATGAAAGGGTTAGAGAGATGTGTGGTAATAAAAAGAGTGTGGTTGAGACTGCAGAAGAGGGTGTTTTGAAATGGTTTGGGCACATGGAGAGAATGAGTGAGGAAAGATTGACCAGGATGATATATGTGTCAGAGGTGGAGGGAACGAGGAGAAGTGGGAGACCAAATTGGAGGTGGAAAGATGGAGTGAAAAAGATTTTGAGTGATCGGAGCCTAAAAATGCAGGAGGGTGAAAGGCATGCAAGGAATAGAGTGAATTGGAACGATGTGGTATATCGGGGTCGACGTGCTGTCAGTGGATTGGACCAGGGCATGTGAAGCGTCTGGGGTAAACCATGGAAAGTTTTGTGGGGCCTGGATGTGGAAAGGGAGCTGTGGTTTCGGTGCATTATATATGACAGCTAGAGACTGAGTGTGAACGAATGTGGCCTTTGTTGGCTTTTCCTAGCGCTACCTCGCGCACATGCGGGGGGAGGGGGGTTGTCATTTCATGTGTGGCGGGGTGGCGACGCGAATGAATAAGGGCAGACAGTATGAATTATGTAATTGTGTATATATGTATATGTCTGTGTGTGTATATATATGTATACGTTGAGATGTATAGGTATGTATATGTGCTGTGTGTGGACGTGTATATATATATATATATATATATATATACATGTGTATGTGGGTGGGTTGGGCCATTCTTTCGTCTGTTTCCATGCGCTACCTCGTTAACGCAGGAGACAACGACAAAGTATGATAAATATATGAATATTAGATATATATATATATATATATATATATATATATATATATATATATATATATATATATATATATATATATTGTTACGAACATGTATGTGCGTGTGCCCACATGTTCGTGTATACAACGTGTGTGTGTCCTTGTGTATGGTGTTGTTGTTATTTCTTATCAGGACGAGGATTAAGGTCTTCCTCTGAGACTGGCTCGGACCTCACTTCCCACCGAGCAATTGACTTAATAATCCTGTTTTGAAGCCAAATGGCGACCTAACATTCAGCACCCGGATCCTTACCAGAGGCGTGTGATTAGGTTGTCAGTCAGCGTACAGGGTATGTCATCCCGTACATCATCGCTGCTGTCGTAAACAAGATAACAGAGGAGGTTGAGCTTTAGGCAAGATGTGGGAAGGACTTAGGATTCTCCAGACCATCCAGCAGTTTCACGTACCACCCTCCTCCAATCACAATTGGATCTTAGGCTTATAGCCAATCAAGAATAGCATTGTACGGTAACAGGGCGGACGCGCGTTCTTACTTGTAACAAATACCCCTGACACCCGCTGAGCCTCGATTTCCCTCTCTAGCCCAGCGAGGTAAGTGGTGTCCCTCTGTCCCAAAGTCATGAAAGGGTAAGATAGATGTGTGGTAACAAAAAGAGTGGTTGAGAGAGCAGAAGTGGGTGTTTTGAAATGGTTTGGTCACATGGGGAGAATGAGTTGAGGAAAGATTGACAAAGAGAATATACGTGTCAGAATTAGAGGGAACAACGAGATGGGGGAGACCAAATTGGAGGTGGAAGGATGGAGTGAAAAAGATTTTGAGTGATCATACAGGAGGGTGAACGGCGTGCAAGGAATAGAGTGAATTGGAACGATGTGGTATACTGAGGTCGACGTGCTGTCACTGGATTGAACCAGGGCCTGTGAAGCGTCTAGGGGTAAACCATGGATAGTTTTGTGGGGCCTGGATGTGGAAAGGGAGATGTGGTTTCGGTGCATTATACATGACAGCTAGAGACTGAGTGTGAACGAATGTGGCCTTTGTTGTCTTTTCTTAGTGCTACCTCGCGCGCGCGGGAAGGGGTGCCATTTTATGTGTGGCGGGGTGGTGACAGAATGGATGAAGGCAGTAAGTATGAGTATGTACATGTGTATATATGTATGTCTATTAATGTATATGTATGTATATGTGCGTGTGTGGGCGTGTATGTATATACATTTGTATGTGGGTGGGTTGGGCCATTTCTTTCGTCTGTTTCCATGCGCTACCTCGCTGATGCGGGAGACTGCGACAAAGTATGATAATGATAATATATATATATATATATATATATATATATATATATATATATATATATATATATATATATATATATATATATATTCCTATGAGCCCAAGGGGAAAATGAAATTGTACTTCCCTCGGGGTAGCGAAGACAATAGTAGGAACCTCCCAGAAGATGACTGACCACATAAGCCTAGGCACGTCCCGCTGCGGTGCGACACTGTGATCCATCCCAGTAGAAGAGGTTGTGCAGGATCACGGGATCGAACCCTGACAGGAATTCCTGCTGGACGAATGAAATAAGAAAAAAAGAAACTAGGATGGCCTCCGTCAGGAGCGCGCCATACACCTGGACGTCTTAACGACCTCGATGATGTGTCGCAATACACACGCGACCCACTAGTGTTGCTCATTAGTCGCATGTCATAAATTTCAGCATAACGAAACTTCAAGATGTGATCAGATTAATAAAGCAGTTTCCCCTATGTACATCAGACGTAAAGAACCACATCTAACACGCAAGATTATCCGGCTGTTCAGGTTATACCATTATTTTGATAGGTGTATGAAGGCAGAATGTTTGGAAAGATGAAGGAGCGTGTCAAATGGTTTGTTGTGTCGTGCTTGTCCGGTGACACGGCTCTGTGACATGCATCGGTCATTGTGTCACTTGACACTGCCGAGGGTAACGTTCGTGTCATGCATCGATCAGTGTGTCAGGTGAAAGGTTCGATTGCGAGGTCTGTGTCATGCAGCGGCCAGTACGCCAAGTAACAACTGAAGGTAAGATCCGTGTCATGCAGCGCTCACCATTCTCAGCCTTTAGGACAAGTTGCAGTTGACTTCTGTTTTCCGTCTATTGGGTTTCATTGGAATAAAATTTTGAAAATCAACTGAAAAAGAAAATGATATATATATATATATATGATATTATTTTTCATGCTTATCTGCTGTTTCGAGCACTAGCGAGGTAGTGCTAGAAACGGACAAAGGAATGCCGCATTCACTCTCATTCATGCTCTAGCTGTCATGTGTACTGTACCGGAACCACAACCCTTGTCTAAGGCCCCACAGACCTTTCCATATGGGGTCTGGTTTAGTCCACTGACAACACGTCTGTCCGTGATTGTTTCAGTTCACTCTATCCCGTGCACGCCTTTCACTCTCCTTCATGTTTAAGCCCTTATCGCTAAAAATCTTTTTTACTCCATCCTTCCACCTCCACTTTGTTTCCCGCTTCTCCTAGACCTCTCCACTTCAAACAAGTATATCCTCTTCGTCAACCTTTCATCACTCATTCTCTTCATATGTCCAAACCATTTCAGAACACACTCTTCAGCTCTCTCTCAACCATACTCTTTTATTACCACACATCTCACTTACCCTTTCATTACTTACTCGATCTAACCAGGTTACCTCACACCACATGTGCTCAAACATTTCATTCAATACGTCCACTCTCCTCCGTACATCCTCACCTTTAGCTCGTGCTTCGCATTGATGTAGAATTGATGGTACCACTGGTCCTTCAGATATACTCATTTTCGCCCTACCAGATCACGGGCCTCTTTCCAACATTATTCATTGCTCCTAGAACATGTGTCCCCTTCCCCAACCTATGACAGTTCCACTTTCATGCTTCCATTCGGTGCCATGTCTTCTCCAAAGTAATTAAAACACTTCACTTATTACAAATACTATCCATTCAACTAATAACCCAGCCAACCTGTTCCTGCTAAACTTAATACCTTAATTTTATTTGCATTTGCTCTCCCAACCTCAGTCACCAACCTCTTCATTTTTCCACTCGAATCTGCCATCAATGCTGTATCATCAGCAAACAACTGACTCATCGCTTATAGACTGCCTACTCTCTCCTTTCTCCAAAACTATTGCATTTACCTCCCTCATTACCCCCATCCATGAATAGATTAAACAGGAATGGGAACATCACACGACCTGGCCGCAGACCGACCTTCACCTGGAACCGCTCACTCTCCTCTCTTCCTTCTTGTAAACATGCCCTACACTCTTGATCAAAACTTCTCACCGCATCCAGTAGCTTTCCTCCCACACAGTACATTCGTAAGATATTCCACAAGGCGTCTCAATTAAACCCTATGAAATGCTTTCTCCAGATCCGTAAATGTCACATACAAATCCTTCTGTTTCCACCCCTGAAACAACATCTTTCCTATCCAGTCTTATGTTCTGTACATACCATCATCCTCTCAGCCACTACTCTCTCCCATATAGCTTACCAGGTACACTCAACAGACTCATACCTCTGTAGATCGAACAGTCACCTTTGTCTCCCTTGCCTTTATACAGTGGCGCTATAATGCAGACACTCAGCCAGGCAGCACTTCAGACACCCAGCCAGGCAGCACTTCAGATACCCAGCCAGGGAGCACTTCAGACACCCAGTTGGCAAATTTTATAACACCTGATGCCTGAAAAAATGAAAGAAAAAAGTATGTGCTTATTCTCAGCGGGAGATCCACCTCTGTATTTTAATCTGGATGATTGTTCCTCAGTCACCACCGTCAGTGTCTGGATGATGGTTCCTCAGTCACCACCGTCAGTGTCTGGATGATGGTTCCTCAGTCACCACCGTCAGTGTCTGGATGATGGTTCCTCAGTCATCACCGTCAATGTCTGGATGATGGTTCCTCTGTCACCACCGTCAGTGTCTGGATGATGGTTCCTCAGTCACCACCGTCAGTGTCTGGATGATGGTTCCTCAGTCACCACCGTCAGTGTCTGGATGATGGTTCCTCAGTCACCACCGTCAGTGCCTGGATGATGGTTCCTCAGTCACCACCGTCAGTGTCTGGATGATGGTTCCTCAGTCACCACCGTCAGTGTCTGGATGATGGTTCCTCAGTCACCACCGTCAGTGCCTGGATGATTGTTCCTCAGTCACCACCGTCAGTGTCTGGATGATGGTTCCTCAGTCACCACCGTCAGTGTCTGGATAATGGTTCCTCAGTCACCACCGTCAATGTCTGGATGATGGTTCCTCAGTCACTACCATCAATGTCAGAAGCGCCTTATTCTTCATAAGACTCATGTCACAAAGCCATATTACATGTTTATGTTTCAACTTACGTTGTGGCCAACTGAACGCCTATGTTTATTTCTACAACATGGAACTTCAGACGAGGTGCTTTGTGTTTGCCTCGTTTTCTCAGTTTATCATGTTTGTCCTGGAGATGCTCCACATATTGCGAAACTAACATATCTAACATTGACAAGATGGCAAAAAAAAATTCCCATTGTATTTCATGCTAAATCCATTGCATATTCAAATTCTATGGGAATTCCTTACTGCGTTTGTATGGAGATGAAGTACCAACCTATATAGCCGCCACTTCTTTATGATACTACATACTGTCGCTGCGTTGCTTCCATCCCTTCGTTCCGCGAGTGACTGGCTTAGCGATGAGTGTCAGATCATTCACCCCTGTAGTGAGGAGTCACGCGAATGAACTCTAAAATCTGAGGAAGATCTCATTCTTACGTTTAATAACGGCGGGGTCATCACCCGTCTGAGCCACAGGACTCTAGTACATGCCAGAACCTTGTCTCTCCAGGTACCTGGCCCTGAGCCACCCACCACAAATCGTCGTCCAGCATAAAAGTCTACAGTTACGCTCTCCTTAATTTTCAATCGGTTTTCTGTAAACTCACAAGCCGCTCCGACAATCATAGCTACTATATTGTGCGTTCTGTTTATTACTCTGCTCAGCCATAACATTGTCTGATACTGAATCACTTATATTTTTCTAACCTGCCACACATTAGTCTTGTATAGTGCAATGAGTGGTGTGTTATCTTTCTTAGGAAGACCAAATGGAAAGATAAAAAAATCATTCAAATACCTGATTCAAAGACTTATAACAAAATATTCAGACATTCCTTGATGCAGTCAACCTTATCTTTAAGATTTGTTTCAAATGTTTGCTTTCGAACCTAAAATGACAACTCAAGAAAAAGATATTTTCCTCTCGGTAAATTCTTCATTGTAACCTTGAGGAAGAACGTGTGTTGCAGTTATAACAGCATGAGACTTTTCCATTATCACCAGTAAACAATGATTATTTACTTCCCAATACAATCAGACGATTTCTGGCATTCAGTATAGGTAATAGATATGTTTATATGTCTGTAAAGATACGTATTGTTTTTCCTAGTTTCCTTGGCTAATGTCTCGTGATTAGAGCATAAGATCCTACCAGATGGTACTCAAAGGTTGTATTTTTATGCCTTTGTCTGCGAATTGCGAGTACCGGATACTTCCACCGCTCGACTAATCAGCGTGAGGTCGTACGTTCCAGTCTCCCGCCTTCTCGGAAGCCAGGTTTCCCGGCGCCCGCCGTGAGCTGCGGTAGCTGGAACGTCTTGCGGGGAATCATAGACGTAACGTCAGCCACATTGCTCCCTGGTGTACCGTTACCTGCGGAATTATGTGTTGTAAGTGCGCCAGGCGCTGTTACGAGAGGCCAGGAAAAAGATATACGTATATGTATATGTGTATATACAAACTGAGGGGAATACAAAGTGGATGTCGTCTGCAGAGAACAGGGATATCAGGTGAAGCTGTGTGATCTACTGATTCCTTCAGGGCTACAGTCCCTTAGGAGGTGCTAAGGTAATACAAAATGCGTCACATGATTCTGTGCTTTTCTTGCTCCGACACTTCGTGTGTCATTTCTTTATTGAGAAAATTAAATGAAATATCTTGAAAGTAAGTTAAGTGCATGACTGTGGAGTTAAACTACACAATACGTAGCCTTGGAGTCAAACTAAACAATTATATAGTCTTATTATGATTTACTAAGCAACTTCCGAACTGTTAAATCAGAATATTTCAAAGGTCAACCTTCATGAAACATGATTCTCACAACTGGTAGACGAAGTTGGACGGTAAAAAGTTTTTAAAAAGAAGAAAGATAAAAATTCGTCACTTTTATGGTTTTACATTTCACTTTTTATGTCAGTTTTTAAAATACCTTCAAAATGTCATGAAAACTTTAGGGGTCAAGACTTGGGATCAGTTCTGCCTATAGAGTTTCTGTAATGGGTGACCTTTATGGGTAAATGATACAGATTAACGTGTAGCTACAGTGGTGTATGTGACACATTTCAGAGAGCATGGTGCCCTGGCCTGAGCCACCGCGGGTCCCATACCTCTTCCTCGTCATCGTCGGCGCGCGCCTCACCCGAAGCCTAGTGCAACGTTGTATCGCCGAAGTCAGTCACTGAATGTTTTAGAATATTGAATTTCTTAATTGCTTTTGTTCACTACCAATGCTTTTTCGTTTTCTTCCCTCACTTTTAGGCGATTGATAGTTGCTATTGTTGTTGTTTTTTTGTTTTTTTGTCAGTGTTCCGTCGTTCATAGTCCACAGGCGAAATTTTGACTACAACGATTCTCTCGTGTTTACGTTCATGCCAGTCGGTCTACACAACTGTGTATTGATGTAAACAAAATTATCCTAGTGTTATACTGGACTCAGATCCAGTAGGTTATAGTCTCACTGTCGTTACTGACACTTCAGGTGCTCCTCATGTCATAACGGCGACAAACCATAAAGATTTGTGCTCAGAAAATAATGGAAATAGGTTAAGCTGCAGGAGAGTTCCTGAAGGGGAAGAGGTTAAGCTGCAGGAGGGTTCCAGAAGGTAAAGAGGTTAAGCTGAAGGTTTGTTTCGGTAGGGGAAGAGGTTAAGCTGCAGGAGAATTCCGATCCTGAAAAATCTATGACGCTGAAATTTTTTTTTACCAGTATGCAGCCATGACGAGGAGGCCGTCCATCCTGTCCGTCCCAGCACCCACACCTGACCTTACCACACCTCGCTGTTCCTCTTGTGCACCACGGTACATCCCCAGACCACCACGGTACAACGTTTGAGCACCACAGTACGACCCTTGAACGGCATACTACGACCCTTGAGCACTAAAGTACGACCTTTGTGCACCACAGTAAGACCCTTGAGCACCACAGTGCGACCTTTGAGCACCGTGGTACGACCCTTGAGCATCACAGTTCGACCTTTAAGCACCACAATAAGACCACTGAGCAGCACAGTACGACCCTTGAGCACTACAGTACGACCTTTCTTCATGATAACCTAAATGGAGCAGCCAAAGTAATCATAACATATCAGTCATTACAAAATAAAAGTCTATTACTCACAAATAAGTTCTTGAGCATCTGGCCTCAAAAATATACTGGTCCCGTGAGCGCCGATGCGGGCTCCCGGCATCGTTAGTTTACACCATACGTCATCATGATTACGCAAGAGAAGCAAACAAGGAAAAAATTGAGTCACGTAGACGAAAAGGCAAATATGGAAACACTCCTCAAGAAATAAAGTTCCCGTGGTTGGATTAACTGATAAAAAAAAAAAAAAAGGTTCCCTCAGTGAGAGTTGATAAAACTTATTTTTTCCCCTGGAGTCAAGAAATGGCCTTCTGTAGTAAGTCCCTAATTTACTGCTGCGACCGTGGCACTAACAACAACCTTTATATTTACGTGTTCCATTTCCCCGCACTCTACACACACAGTCCCCGGGACACCCACCAAGTAGACCGGGCGAGCAAGGTAATGGCCCAACATCTGGTGGCAGTTGTTATTATTTACTCTAGTGACGAGTAGCAGTCCATCCTGGGAAGTGAGGAAATACACACACACACACACACACACGAAGAACGTTTTCAGAGTACTGATGTCTTCAATGCAGAGCTACAACATTTGAGATCTCATGGGCCCTTCTGGGTTCGAGTCGTGGGTGTGCATTCGTCCTTCAGCCATCCACCCCTCGGCCCTGGCTTAGTCTGGGACGTGGTTTTTATGTATACACGTAAGAGTAAAGACATGATGATATACAAGGTTAAGGTAACAAAGGCCAACCCTGCATGTCGAGGAAGGCAACTTACGGGCGGGAGTGGAAAACTGGAAATTTCTATTATCTCTTTTTATGAGCAAGAATAGAAGGACCCAAGAGAAGATTTCTCCACAGAGGCTCAGACTGGTGAATCTGAGTATGCATAGTCGTGATTAGAATGAAAGTAAGGGAGAGACATTCTACAATTGATGAAGAAAACCATGGATGTTCTGGCTCACTGTGAGACAAACTTAAAGAAAAGGTGAAGTGATCCGGGAATGTTTATCGGGTAAAGTTTGGTGTTGTGTTAATGACAGGACAATGGCGAAAGATAATGCGGCACTCTTCATGGGGAATGAGGTGTAAGACTATGTTAAAGAGGGTAATGAAGTGAAATGAGGATGATTCTGGTTTAGAACGAAAGTAGATTGCGAGAAGTGGGTGGCAAGTAACGCACTTGATCTTGGCGGGAGGGGGAATGCATTAAAGGAAAAGATGGGCAAGGAACAGGCTCTGTTAAGTTAACCTGGTAAGATGTATAGGAGAGTGATAATCGAGTGGGTCGTGGCAGGTAAAGAGCGTCTGACTAGGAGGAGCGGTGTGGTTTCAGTGGTGGGCGGGAGGTGTGTGATTTAGGTCGGTGTTTGTCCTAAAGCATACATGTGAGAAATACTAAGGAAAAAGATCTTGTATGTGATTAACAGATAAGCATTATCTGTTGCGAAATCATGGTGTACGATACAGAATGCAGTGAGGGGTTCTAATCGGGAAATGAAGCCTTATGTGCAATTTGGAAGGGAGGAGGATGAAAGGTTCCCAGTAGAGGAGGTTCTGCATCAAGACTATGTGATGTCATGATAGTCATGTAATCTGTTCGTGGATGTAGTGGTGATGCAGGTCAGTGCGAGTCTCTTGTAACAAAGGTCGTGACCACCACCACCACAGCTCTTTGATGGCCCGCCAATAGGACGTGCACCTAACGTCGTTTTAGAACAGGGGGAACACGTCAGTGACCCGCCTGAAGCTGCTGAGTCCGCCATTTCAGGACAGGGGGGACGAATCACAGACCAACCCGTTCCTGGGTTACGAAGGTCTGAGAGAATCAGACGAGCCCAACTTGACCTCAACGCCACACCCGGACGATAACGGCCTCGCTTGACCTAACTTTATGTATTTAGTGATGGACTGTCAATATTCTCCCTTCGTGTAAGATTGTTGTGTGCTTCCTTTTCTGTAATTTTTTTGTGTTTCTGTATCCATATTATTTATTTAGGTCGTAGCGCATACTACCCGTCATTATACTGTTAATTTGTGTTGCTTATAGTGTTTTCCCTCACGTTTTACGTTCTACGTGCTGTGGTTTATTTCTTTTAAACAAGTTTGCGTTTTACATTTTATATCCAGGTTTTGCGACGCAGTTCTTTTCTCCCTTTTTTGTAGGTTTCTGATGATGCCTTTGTGAAAGCGAAAACTTGATTGAAATTTAATGGATGATTTTGTACAACTGTTGTTCGAGCACCCACCTAGTGGTACAATAATAATGAGAAAATTAGAGAACATAAAAAGAGATGAAAGACTCTAAATATGCTGTCGTATTCAATTCTATATGCATATATATATATATATATATATATATATATATATATATATATATATATATATATGTGTGTGTGTGTGTGTGTGTGTAAAGTACTAGTTGGTGGTGAATACAATACATGGTTTTCATGTTTTATTTCATATTAATCCTTGGTGGTCGCGCCAACATCATTGGTGGGCACTGTATATATAGCATTACTAAGACAATGCAGTATTTGGCTAGCCGCTATCACGCTGATAACTCAAGTAGTTGGCAAGTTGCCTCCTCCTTTTTTGTTTTTCCCTGCTCCGTTCAGCTCAGGCGGCCCTTATTTCATTCCTAAAGTAGTAAAGCTGCTCATCCTTTTAAATGTCAGTGATATTACCCCCTCAGAAGGTTGAGGCACAGTGAATGTGAAATGATAAAGAAATTATACAAAACTTGTGGCTTTACTGTGCAGGAGCTGTCAGGACGAGATAACGTAAGAGTAACATATATGGTGACTTCGCCTAACGCTAATGAGAGGGAAGTCTTGGGTAGTAAAGTAGTGCCTCCTCCCATGACCCTTGCTAATTCAAGGTGTACTTCTATGACTACACTTTTTTGTGTGTGTGATTCTACTGCCAGCGAGAGGGAGGTCCTCAGGTGGTAGCGTGTTGCCCCTCTCAGCTAACTCAAGGAATAACACGTCCCCATTCCATAGGGCAACCCACCAGGTAGCAAACTGTTGGCGGCAGTTTGATGCCTCCAAGACCCAGTTTCTACCCCTCTCTTTATCGAAAATTCCTCACAACTTTCCTCTCGCCTTCGACGGTTCTGTAATTCCACCTCTTGACTCAGCGAACATACTTGGTAGTACTGTAACATCCACACTACCGTGGATACCCCACGTTACGCCTGCTGGAGGTTACAACGCAAGTGAAAAGTTACCATTGGCATAGCTGTATCACTGGGAGAACAGTTTCATCAAAGAACGTATCACAACAAATGAGTCTTTATTTCCCTGCTACTGACGTAGCTGAACTTTGGCTGCAAGAAGATATAAAGAGAAGTCTTAGGTATATATATATATATATATATATATATATATATATATATATATATATATATATATATATATATATATTCGTCTGTTTCCTTGCGCTACCTCGCAAACGCGGGAGACAGCGACAAAGTATAAAAAAAAAAAAAAATATATATATATATATATATATATATATATATATATATATATATATATATATATATATATATATATATATAACATGTAGAAGTCCCAACGATCTTGTGCGGAGGAGGGTGGATGTGTTGAAAATGAAATGTTTGAGAACAATATGTGGTGAGAGGTGGTTTGATCGAGTAAGTAATGAAAGGGTAAGAGAGATGTGTGGTAATAAAAAGAGTGTGGTTGAGAGAGTAGAAGAGGGTGCCTGAAATGGTTTGGACATATGGAGAGAATGAGTGAGGAAAGTTTGGCAAAGAGAATATATGTGTTTGAGATGGAGGGAACAAGAATGGGGAGACCAACTTCGAGATGGGAGAATGGAGTGAAAAAGGTTCTGAGCGACTGGGACCTGAACATGCAAGAGGATGAAAGATGTGCACGTGACAGGGTGAATTGGAACGATGTGGTATACTGGGGTCGACGTGCTGTCAGTGGACTGAACTAGGGCATGTGAAGTGGCCAGGGTAAACCATGGAAAGGTCTGTTGGGTCGGGTTGTGGATAGGATGCTGTGGTTACGAGCTATAGAATGGCTGTGAGCGGATGTGGTCTTTCTTCGTCTGTTTCTCATGCTACCTCACTAACTCAATAAACGGTGATCAGGTATCAAAAGAAAAAATAATCATATATATATATATATATATATATATATATATATATATATATATATATATATATATATATATTGGAAAGGATCACAATTTTGCGCGTGATCAAGACATCCCTATAAGTCCACGGGGAAAATGAAACACGATAAGTTCCCAAGTGCACTTTCGTGTGATAATCACATCATCAGGGGAGAAACAAGAGAGAAATATAACAGTCAGTTGAAATACAACGAAGAGACGTAGCTAGGACGCATGCTTACCATATGGTGTCCTAGCTACGTCTCTTCGTTGTATATCAAATGTTATATTTCTCCCTTGTGTCTCCCCTAATGATGTGATTATCACACGAAAGTGCACTTGGGAAGTTATCGTGTTTCATTCCCCGTGGACTCTTAAGAATATATATATATATATATATATATATATATATATATATATATATATATATATATATATATATATATATATATATATATCCCTGGGGATAGGGGAGAAAGAATACTGTTCACGTATTCCTTGCACGTCATAGAAGGCGACCTAAAGGGATGGGAGCGGGGGCTGGAAATCCTTCCCTCCAGTTTTTACTTTTCCAAAAGAAGGAACAGAGAAGGGGGTCAAGTGGGGATTTTCCCCCTAAGGCTAAGTACTCTGTCCTTGACGCTACCTCACTTACGCGGAAAATGGCGATTGTTTGAAAGATTACATGTATATGTACATATTTCCTTTTTAATACGTGTGTTGCTGCCCTTCACTGTCTTCCATTGGGTGCCGCGGTTTCTCTCTCTATTCCTGCTACAGTTACTTGCTCTTTTGTAACAGTTACGTACACTGTTGTATTGCTGTAGTCTGTATGTGTGTTGTTGCGTCCGGTGCACACACAACCTGTCTTTTTCATGATAAAGAGACGTCGTCTGTAATACTGTATACAGTAAGGAAGCTATTTGTGGTCAGGTTGTTAGTACGGACGCCGCCTGTACTGATGTTGCCAGTAAGGGCGCTCTCTGTTATTGCTGTGGTCAGCACGGACGTTGTCTGTACTGCTGTGGTCAGCACGGACGCTGTCTGTACCGCTGTGATCAGCACGGACGCTTTCTCTACTGCTGTGGTCAGCACGGACGCTGTCTGTACTGCTGTGGTCAGCACGGACGCTGTCTGTACCGCTGTGATTAGCACGGACGCTTTCTCTACTGCTGTGGTCAGCACGGACGCTGTCTGTACCGCTGTGGTCAGCACGGACGCTGTCTGTACTGCCGTGGTCACTGCGTATGCCGTCTGTTTTGTTGTGATCGATACACTCGCCGCCCACACCCTGTCTGTACTGGCACGGTCAGAGAGCAACCTACCTGTGGTGGTGTGAGTTTATATATACACACACACCGCGTGTACTGGTGTGACGGGGCTTCACGCCTGTATTAGTGTATCCAGTACACACTCCGTAGGTACTGTTAGGCGAGCTGACACTCCGCATGTACTGGTGCGACCACTACTCACTGCGGCTGAAATCGTGGGACTTCAAAAGGAGGCCCACCCTCGGGAACGCCTCATTTAGAAGCGAGCGAGAATGGTCGTCGAGTGTAACGCTATCTTCTGGATCGAGTAACAGGGTCTGGTCTTCTAAAGCGCGGAGCCAAGTAAAATGTTAGTCACCGGCAGCGACGACTTGACACTAAAGATCCTTCTATTCCCAGAGCTGCTTAAACGGCGTCTCAGATCACGTGCCCCGACCTCCGTCAACAGTGTAAATTTTTCGAAACCTCGCGCCTTGTGTTATCGTTATAAGCCCGCCCACCCTGCACACATACCCATCCTGCACGTCCCGCCCACCCAACACACCCCCATCCACCAGAATAAGAGCAGTGACGGCTGAACGAGTCTGTTATGTTCAAAGGATAAACAAAGGCAACACTGCATTCGAACTGACAAAAATATTAAACGAATTGTTTAACGCGACTGAGCCACGCAAGATGTCGGAGAAATTTACTTAATATACATATGTGTGATTTACGTCATTTGTATATGTGTGTGTGGTTTTAACAAGTGATATTTTCCGTTCATCATGGAGCAAAATAGACTGAAGTAAATTTTCTCAAGACCTTTTGAGTCGCGTTACATGTTTTGTGTTCATTATGGATAAAGAAATGATTGGTTAGTGAAGTATTGTGCCTCATGCTTTATGGAGGCCAGACACTGCAGGCACTTGGCCTCCTGCCCTAGGGAATATACCTGAATTTACTCCCACTTGAGGATGATGGACAGGAATTTGGCCTCGTTTGGCGAGATACTACACACGGGGGACTGGATGGCGGCCGTGAGGAGTATTTTTAATTGTCTGTTTCTGACCATGTTGCTGTCATGAACACCACCCCACCTGAACCCCCTCGCACTGTGCATGACGGTACAGCACATTGGTACGACGTTCTAATATATATGATTTTCATGTAATTATTTTGCTCTCGTTTGCTGATATCACGGAAACTCAACGCTTATTATTTACACCTCAAGGTAAACACAGTACAGACGATACTTATAGACTTACTCTAATGCCTTTATCCACATCGCTGGATAAGAGTTATTGGCTAGCAAATGCTGGGGAAGGATGTGTGTATGTGAAGCTCTGACACTAATAGGAGCATTAGCAGCGAAGTTTCTGTGCCCCTGGCTCCCCTCCTCGCCCTTTTACTCATACTTTACTCATTACTCACACTTCATACCATAGATACTTTACTCATTACTCACACTTCATACCACAGATACTTTACTCATTACTCACACTTCATATCACAGATACTTTACTCATTACTCACACTTCATACCACGGATACTTTACTCATTACTCACACTTCATACCACAGATACTTTACTCATTACTCACACTTCATACCACAGATACTTTACTCATTACTCACACTTCATACCACAGATACTTTACTCATTACTCACACTTCATACCACAGATACTTTACTCATTACTAACACTTCATACCACAGATACTTTACTCATTACTCACACTTCATACCACGGATACTTTACTCATTACTCACACTTCATACCACGGATACTTTACTCATTACTCACACTTCATACCACAGATACTTTACTCATTACTCACACTTCATACCACAGATACTTTACTCATTACTCACACTTCATACCACAGATACTTTACTCATTACCCACACTTCATATCACAGATACTTTACTCATTACTCACACTTCATACCACGGATACTTTACTCATTACTCACACTTCATACCACAGATACTTTACTCATTACTCACACTTCATACCACGGATACTTTACTCATTACTCACACTTCATACCACGGATACTTTACTCATTACTCACACTTCATACCACAGATACTTTACTCATTATTCCTGTTTGTAACCTATTCAAATTTCACTCGTTTTCGTTTCTCATAGGGTGTTGTTCCAACAACTCGTACCTCTTTCATTCAAAACTCATTCGCATCCGTAACTCACACTCATTCTTCTTTTACATCATATACATATATATCAGCCATACTCACTACAGTCACTCATACCTCAGTTATCTGGCACTCACTCACTCGTGTCAGCTTTACTCATGGTCATTACAGTCACTTCTCATGCCTGACAGATACTTATTCAACCTAGTCAAAGCTTACTCATGGAATCTCACTCACACTCATTCTTTATACTCACTGGTAGCTCCCATCTTCAAAACATCAGGTCTGGTCATGATATATTATCTGATTCATATAACGTGGGAAATAGCATATACGTATGAAGAAGAAAAAAAATCTTTTTTTTTCCATACGTATCTCCATTTCCCGCGTTAACGAGGTAGCGTTAAGAACAGAGGACTGAGCCTTAGAGGGAATATCCTCACTTGGCCCCCTTCTGTGTTCTTTCTTTTGGAAAAAGTAAAACGGGAAGGGAGGATTTCTACCCCCTCGCTCCTTCCCCTTTTAGTCGCCTTCTACGACACGCAGGGAATACGTGGAAAGTATTCTTTCTCCCCTATCCCCAGGATCATATATATATATATATATATATATATATATATATATATATATATATATATATATATGTATATATATATATATATATATATATATATATATATATATATATATATATATATATATATATATATATATATATATATATTTATATTACTATGAGTCCACTTATTTACCAAATGTCGTCCTAGCTACGTCTCTATCTTGTATCTCCCCTGATGATGTGATTATTACACGAAAATGCACTTGGGAACTAATCGTGTTTTATTTCCTTGTGGACTCATAGGAATACACTTGAACATACGCTCAATTGTGATCCTTTCGAATATATATATATATATATATATATATATATATATATATATATATATATATATATATATATATATATTTATTTATTTATTTGATTATTCATTTATTAATTTTGCTTTGTCGTTGTCTCCCGCGTTAGCGAGGTAGCGCAAGGAAACAGACGAAAGAATGGCCCAACCCGCCCACATACACATGTATATACATACACGTCCACACACGCAAATATACATACCTATACATCTCAATGTACACATATATATACACACACAGACATATACGTATATACACATGTACATAATTCATACTGTCTGCCTTTATTTGTTCCCATCGCCACCTCGCCACACATGGAATAACAACCCCCTCCCCCTCATGTGTGCGAGGTAGCGCTAGGAAAAGACACCAAAGGCCCCATTCGTTCACACTCAGTCTCTAGCTGCCATATATATATATATATATATATATATATATATATATATATATATATATATATATATATATATATATATATATATATACATATACACATATAATTACACTTATTGAGTTTAAACATTCACAGTCATGTAACATATGTATAATGAAAACATTAATTTTGATTATTTACACTAAGACCTCTTCCTGGAAGCGACCTGATATTATCCTAGACCCCTTTTCCAGTACCCCCTTCAGCCCTAAGGTTGCGCTACGTTCAGTAGCAGGGACAGGTTGGACCCCTTTGAAGCGTGAAATTCTTTGACGAGACTGTACTGTTTCGTCGTGACTATGACACAACCTCGCTGAAGGTGACTTTTCACTCATGGTGTCACCTCAAGCAGACGGAGTCCGTTAACATTGCTCGTGTGTCTCGACGTATATAAACAAAATCAACCCACTTGGAAGAATAGGTTCCCACACTTCACTGACTCCAGTTTCTTGACCATTCGCATCATGAGCTCAAACACGCAGTTCGATATGCACCTTGCGCTATCATGTATCGCCGCACAGGTGGCTTATCTCTGTACATCTCCAGGTCTTCGTCATTTTATTTTCCTCTTTGTTGATTCCTGAACTAATGTTGTCATAACAGTGTTGATGGTTTGGATCAGAGAACAACATGGAAACAGAAGGTAAACAAAAGCCGTAGGGCAATCAATCCTGACCATGAGGTTGGTGAGGGAGAGGCAGTCTTCCTCATGAAAAAGAATACATAGCAGTCACATGAGGTTGCATCACACACACACACAAACTCAAGGCAAGAGTAAGAAGGGGGGTGAATATGGATGTATTACCTTGTAAAACACTGGGACGCCATCTGATTCCTTCTTGATGGACATGGTCACCTTGAAGTTCGTGTCACAGTCCATCCTGGACACTGAGAACCGCACCCTCTTCTTGCCGTCTCCACAACTCCTCCGCCGCTCGCTGTCCACGATAATGGAGCCCCTCCTGGTCGTCACCACCCCCTGACACACACTGACGCACGATGGCAAGTCCTCCTGCTTTACTTCAGGCGCCCCTGCACTTGTTTTCTGCCTTACCCCTCTTCTCGTTTTCTGTGGTTCCCCGCCCTTGGTACTACCATCAGCGTCTCCGGCCGTCCCGTGTGGAGTGAGCGACAACACCTCTTCAGTAGTGGATGGACACCTGCTCAACAGTCAGATGTTTGACGCACGACAGATACATCAAATCACCTTTACCTTACTCCAGACAAGCATGCATAATCTGATCGGTTGTCTGAGTCGCTTATATTAATCTTTCTTGCGCGTGACGCGGACGAAGAAGATCAACTCAGAAAGTTTTCTCGTGAGCGCAGCGGATCATTCGGTGGTCTCGGGTCACTCCACGAGCGCACATCATACCGAGTTATCCCTTCTGGCGCGACAACGTCAGTTGATCCAGGGCAATTGTTCGATCCTGATTACTCGCTGAGGTGAGAGGAGTGAATGCTAAGCCGAGCTGCAGGAAACACAAGTCTCAAGCTTAATCTTGGAATAAGCCAGGATTTGATCGCCCTCTGTTCACACTGTGTACCCGCGACCTTGGTAATAACCCGACCGGTAGGGGGGAGGGGGGGGCCTTGGGGATGGGACTGAGCAGGGTGGGGGGTGGCGCGGAAGGCGTGGTGTGAGGGCGTGGGATGCAGGTTGAGGGAGGGCGCGTGGCTGGCGGTGCGAAGGAGGTAGGAGCCAAGGTCTGGCTGGCTCTGGGTAGTCCGACACACTAGCACTTGTCCCGTACGGCCGCACGTGGCAGCCCCGCACGTCCACGCACGCGCGTCCACTCACCACTGCCCACCACACACACACACACACACACACAGAGTGTGTGGGTAAGACAGACACAAAACAAAGGAATTGATTGTTGCTGGAGTCAAACACTGTCAAATTTCGTGATCCCTGGGTCACATCGCTACTCTTCTTTAACGACAGTTAAAAGAATAAAAGTATGCCCATTTACTGTACAAATGTTTATCGTAATTAATTATTTGTATGAAGAGCAACATAACATCAGCTAACCATATTGCGTATATGTACTGGAGGATGTGGCTATACTGTAGATAATCACACATATTAATCATATGTATACATATTGGTCATGATCCCTACGTGTTTGGAGTTGTCAGATGGTGTGTGACGGAGAGGTCGTGTGTGTGTGTGTGTGTGTGTGTGTTGTCACACCTGAGGCATGTGACGTCACACCTTTGCCATATATGGGATCGTCATGTGTTATCACACACGCGCCACTTGTGGGCCTGAGGTGTGTTGTCACGTCACATCCACGTGTGGGATGTGGTTTGTTGTCACGCCTTTACCATATGTGGACGGGTCGTATGTTGTCACACCTGTGTCACGTGTATTATCTCACCTGTGCCACGTGTTTTATTACACCTGTGTAGTGTACATGTGTTATCACACCTGTGCTATATGTGTTTCACTCCTGACAGAGCCACGTGTGTTATCACACCTGAGCCACGTGTGTTATCACATCTGAGCCACATTTGTTATCACACTTAAGCCACATGTGTTATCACTCCTGAGCACGTGCGTTATCACACTTGAGCCACATGTGTTATCACTCCTGAGCCACGTGTGTCACCACACCTGATGCACGTATGTTACGACGCCTGGACTACATGCGTTGTCATATCTGAGCCATTTGTTTTGCGACACCTGTTATATGTGTTATCAAACTTAACTACACGTGTTTTGTCAACATGAGGCATGTATGAGCTGGTCATGTTATCACATCTGAGCCGTGTGTGAGCTGGCCATATTGTCACACTTGAGCCATGTGTGAGCAGGTCATGTTGTCACACCTGAGCCGTGTGTGAGCTGGCCATATTGTCACACTTGAGCCATGTGTGAGCAGGTCATGTTGTCACACCTCAGCCGTGTGTGAGCTGGCCATATTGTCACACTTGAGCCATGTGTGAGCAGGTCATGTTGTCACACCTGAGCCGTGTGTGAGCTGGCCATATTGTCACACTTGAGCCATGTGTGAGCAGGTCATGTTGTCACACCTGAGCCGTGTGTGAGCTGGCCATATTGTCACACTTGAGCCATGTGTGAGCAGGTCATGTTGTCACACTTGAGCGAGTGTGGGCTGGTCATATGTTGTCACACTTGGCCACGTGTGAGTTAGTAGTGTGTTGTCACACATGTGCTACGTATGGGCTGACCGGATGTTGTCACACATAAGCCACGTGTGAGATGATCGTGTGTTCTCACTGAACCATATGTGGGCTGGTCGTGTGTTTCCAGAGATGGTGCTAAGTGTGAGCCGGGATTGTCACACCTGAGTCACGTGTGCTGTTACACCTGAGCCACAAATGGTCTGGTCGTGCGTCGTTATCACGTATGAGCTGGTCGTATGTTGTCTCGTGAGAGCCACAAGTGGATTGGTCGTAAGTTGTCACGCCTGGTCTTATTTTCACTGGTGTCACATATGTGCCAGATGTGAGCTGGTCGTATAATGTCACACCCGTGCTGTATGAGGGGTAGTTATATGTAGTCTCGCCTGTGCCACATGTGAGCTGGTTGTGTGTTTTCTCATGTGGGCTGCTCGTATATTGTCATACTTATGCTACATGTGGGCTGGTTATATATTGTCATACTTAAGGTTTGGATGGTATTGCAGTGGAATTCATTAAAAAAGGGGGTGACTGTATTATTGACTGGTTGGTAAGGTTATTTAATGTATGTATGACTCATGGTGAGGTGCCTGAGGATTGGCGGAATGCGTGCATAGTGCCATTGTACAAAGGCAAAGGGGATAAGAGTGAGTGCTCAAATTACAGAGGTATAAGTTTGTTGAGTATTCCTGGTAAATTATATGGGAGGGTATTGATTGAGAGGGTGAAGGCATGTACAGAGCATCAGATTGGGGAAGAGCAGTGTGGTTTCAGAAGTGGTAGAGGATGTGTGGATCAGGTGTTTGCTTTGAAGAATGTATGTGAGAAATACTTAGAAAAGCAAATGGATTTGTATGTAGCATTTATGGATCTGGAGAAGGCATATGATAGAGTTGATAGAGATGCTCTGTGGAAGGTATTGAGAATATATGGTGTGGGAGGCAAGTTGTTAGAAGCAGTGAAAAGTTTTTATCGAGGATGTAAGGCATGTGTACGTGTAGGAAGAGAGGAAAGTGATTGGTTCTCAGTGAATGTAGGTTTGCGGCAGGGGTGTGTGATGTCTCCATGGTTGTTTAATTTGTTTATGGATGGGGTTGTTAGGGAGGTAAATGCAAGAGTTTTGGAAAGAGGGGCAAGTATGAAGTCTGTTGGGGATGAGAGAGCTTGGGAAGTGAGTCAGTTGTTGTTCGCTGATGATACAGCGCTGGTGGCTGATTCATGTGAGAAACTGCAGAAGCTGGTGACTGAGTTTGGTAAAGTGTGTGGAAGAAGAAAGTTAAGAGTGAATGTGAATAAGAGCAAGGTTATTAGGTACAGTAGGGTTGAGGGTCAAGTCAATTGGGAGGTGAGTGTGAATGGAGAAAAACTGGAGGAAGTGAAGTGTTTTAGATATCTGGGAGTGGATCTGGCAGCGGATGGAACCATGGAAGCGGAAGTGGATCATAGGGTGGGGGAGGGGGCGAAAATTCTGGGGGCCTTGAAGAATGTGTGGAAGTCGAGAACATTATCTCGGAAAGCAAAAATGGGTATGTTTGAAGGAATAGTGGTTCCAACAATGTTGTATGGTTGCGAGGCGTGGGCTATGGATAGAGTTGTGCGCAGGAGGATGGATGTGCTGGAAATGAGATGTTTGAGGACAATGTGTGGTGTGAGGTGGTTTGATCGAGTGAGTAACGTAAGGGTAAGAGAGATGTGTGGAAATAAAAAGAGCGTGGTTGAGAGAGCAGAAGAGGGTGTTTTGAAGTGGTTTGGGCACATGGAGAGAATGAGTGAGGAAAGATTGACCAAGAGGATATATGTGTCGGAGGTGGAGGGAACGAGGAGAAGAGGGAGACCAAATTGGAGGTGGAAAGATGGAGTGAAAAAGATTTTGTGTGATCGGGGCCTGAACATGCAGGAGGGTGAAAGGAGGGCAAGGAATAGAGTGAATTGGAGCGATGTGGTATACCGGGGTTGACGTGCTGTCAGTGGATTGAATCAAGGCATGTGAAGCGTCTGGGGTAAACCATGGAAAGCTGTGTAGGTATGTATATTTGCGTGTGTGGACGTATGTATATACATGTGTATGGGGGGGGTTGCCATTTCTTTCGTCTGTTTCCTTGCGCTACCTCGCAAACGCGGGAGACAGCGACAAAGTATAATAAATGATAAAAAATACTTAAGCCACATGTTGGCTGGTTGTATATTGTCATACTTAAGCCACATGTGGGCTGGTTGTATATTGTCATACCTAAGCCACATGTGAGCTGGTTGTATATTGTCATACTTAAGCCACTTGTGGGCTGTTTCATCTGAGGGTTTGCTATTTGTTGTCACATCTGCACCATGTGCTGGGAGGTCGTGCGCAGATCGAGACATCTTTTGAGATCTTAAAAGACAGGAAAAATGTCTTCTCGAATAAGTAACCTGTTTGCAGGGATACATGTATAGTTTGCGCGTATATCTTAGACACCTATTTTTTCATAAAACTTCTTATGCATTTCCTGAGAATAAATGAAACAGTGTAACGGGTGAGTAAACTGTTAGTATTTTGATCATAAAAATTTTAGATATAGCATCAGTGTAAGGGCACCACACTTGCATGGATTTTGAAGAGATGCATATCAATGAATTCTGTATACTTAGTAAAAGTAACTTGGACTGGAGCATGATTTGGAGCGTCACATTATTATTATATGCTGTGATGGGAGTAGCGAGGGAAGAGAGCTGCGATGATCTGGAAAAAATGTTGGGTAAACGTAAGTGAAACGCTACTAGAAATAAACTGAACCTATGATTACCTCACCTGACCCCCCAAAAAGCAGCCCAAATTTACGAGATTTTCGATGTTAATTAGGAAAAAAGTGAATGTATTGCAGTCATTTGTATTCAGTTGCCAGGAACTTTTTCCGCTGCGTCCGATCCTTGAGTGTGTTTGCTTCCCACAAAGGCATACATTCTGCGAACTGAAGTCAAAGAAGAGAGACGATCCAGTTTCTTTTGTCAAACTAATGACCATCTGATCACCCGAGCAGTGAGAGGTCTTTCAGATCCTTCAATACTTTGAGAAAAAATGTTCTACAGTTTATTGTAATTGTCATCAAGAAAATAAATTGCCTAAATCACTTTTTCTACGTATAAATAGTAGACCTATATGGTGTCTCATCCAGTTCCGTGTTACTTTTGTAGTGTCCCCAGAACTGATGTTTTACCACAGTATAGTTCTGCTGTGAGATGTATGTTGTGAACGGCTGATAGGACATCAGACATTAGCCAACTGAACTTGATAGTACAGCTCGTGAACACAACGATACGTCCTTTGCATGATGGCCTACCCTCTGATCTAACCCTCTAAGGGCCCTGCTCAAGGGCATACCGTTTCGCTCAAGGATCGCATCCTCGTGCTCAGGAATTAAGCTAGCATTAACGCTCAACGGAGAGACTTTGTTCTGACCGCCGCTGCGTTTAGGAATTCCGTGTGATAGAGTAACTTATTTGGGAGGCACGTCACCTCGACGTTTAACGCCCCAGCCCACTCCTGCCGCTGGCTTCACAGTCACATTTTCCCCGCGACGGAAGCGGCGTCGTCAACAGCTGTTTACGTACCAATTTACAGGCGAGGCAGCGGTCCGCTAGAGGTAGGGATTTGTGTTATGTTCAAAAGGCGTTTTCCAAGCGAACAGCAGCAGTGCTTGCAGACTCATCTCATCTACTGAAATGGTGGAAGGAAAACGGGCTGTCTGAAGACAAGGGCCCGTGCCAGGATAAGGCCAGTATCAGAATAAAAATTGATAATTTTTTCAATAATTACGTCGTATAACATCCTTTTTTTTTTTCTTGACCTGCACGCGTACCTCTTTAACATTTACACGCCGCAGAGTGAAGTGAACTCCAGACAAACCATGTAGCATAATGATGACATTATTCGTTTATTGAGGCAACGATTCCAAGATTTGTGTCGTCACATCCCGGGCGTCAGAGCAGGACATCGTAACACGGAAATAACAACGCGGCCGACTGTGTACCTAACCTTGTGATATGGCCGTCGGTTAAGACCGGACTTCCTGACAAATAACACAGTTTCAAAACTCATCGACGTAATTATATTCCAAATCATTCTTTAGAATCGTGCAAAATATATATACGTACGTATATATGCATGTAGGTTTGTGCATATGATTGAGGAGCTCCATTTCATCAGTTCCAGTTGTTGATGTGATGTGTAAAGTTCTGAAATCTGCTCGGTTAGTTTCTTCACATCCGTTCAAAGGATCCAGAGCGGAAGGGAAGTGATTCATGTAGGAGGCTCCAGCAAACACGGGTCTATACCTTTGCTGATTACAGGCAGGTATATATGTTAAGGCTGTGGCAGAAAGGCGTTTGTACTGGAGTGAGGAACTGGGAACACACACCTGATCTCCATACAGTTGAAGGTAAGACGTTAGTTTTGTAGATTCATCGAACCAGGAACAACGGATGCCGCACTGAACTGCATCATACTGTGAAACTTGTTTATATTTTGTACCTCAAAAGGCTCCAGTCAAGGACTTTAATCCTCATCTAGCTTAGGACTTGGATGAAACAAATAGAAAAGGGAAACAAAAAATAGAAGAAAGGAGAGAAGATTAATAATCAAGGAGTGTTTGAGAGATTAGAAAAAAAAAACTTTTTAAAACAAGGTACATCATAGTTAAGAAAAATACGAGAAAGTTAAAAGTTTAGCGGTGTAGTGGAAGAAACAAACATACAACTGAACTGCCCATCCCTGAGTTGCCAACTGCAACACAGTGATCGTGTAACTCAGTTGCTTGCTGTTGTTTCTAGTGGCGGGGACACACAAGCAGCTAGTTATCAGATACACAAACCGAGGTAATGTGTATAAAAGAAGGAAAGAGGTCTGGTAGTGTGGTGTATGGGAAGTAAGTCAAGTTCTGTTGTCAGGCTAGGAGAGTTGCTTTAAACTCGACAATGTCAAGTAAGAACTTAGAAATAGAGCTGCCCCAATGTTAGACCAATATTCCGTACGAAGACAAACAGTCCTTTGTGTACTCACGTTGATTATTGATGAGAGAATCTTTAGCATTTGAACAAGGCTCCCAGATTCGCATGTTTAGTCAATTCTGATATTTTTTTTTCATATCTTTTTAGCTACTCAGCCTTTCCTCAAGCATTCTGATACAGTATTATGCCCTTAATTGTGCTGTCACTCTTGGCCTAATAGGGTCCCACTCTTGCCTGGGTAGCCTCACTCTTGGCCGATAGGGTCTCTCTTTGCCTAGGTAGGCTCACTCTTGGCCGATTGGGTCTCTCTTGAACCTGGGTAGGCTCATTCTTGGTCCGGTAGGGTCGCTCCTGGCGTGAGTAGGATCACCAAGAGTTAGAGTAATAACGTGATGAAATTTATGTTGTCTTTAACTCTGCCAGTTTACTAGTAGGTCTGGTATCATTATACGCCTTTCCTAACACCTTCCCTGGTCCCGGTCTCTTCCCTGGGGAGGGGATTTGGGTAAACAATCCTGGTTAAGATCTCACAATTCATGTATCAGTCTCTCGGCTGATGTTATATCTCGGGTAAAGTCTCTGAGCAGATGATGTTGAGCGTGTTTTTCTTAGGCAGTTGGAGCTTTTGGGTGATTTCCCAAAAGGATAGAATCATACGGTTGTAAAACTGGGTTCTGTCCAGGATGTCCACTCTATACTTTTGTCACACACCTAACTCTGCCAGACCTGAGTAATGAGACAGAAAGCTCCTGCCGAAAGTGTTTAAAGAACACCGATATTGTTGCTCGTTATAGTCGGTCATGCTAAACTCTAGATCACTCTTAACTTGTTTTAAGTACTTGATGATGTCTTGTTTTTTTTTCATATACAGCACCTCACAAAGAGTCTATGAACGTTAGAATAAGAAAAATTTTCTCAATTTCTTTCAAGCGTGTGAAGCTTACAGTTTGTACAGATATGTTCTCTCATTTCTCGCCGTCGGTCATGCCACCGTAGTGGGTCTCCCAATTAGTGTCGGTGCCAAAACCATACTCGGCTGCCTCGTAGACAGAGAAAACAAGGGAGATGCCGTTGTATTTACCTCTTTGTACTGCACGAGGAGGAAGTTTTATACTCATGGAGCCCCAACTCTTAAACTTTCTCGACTGTCGTACAGCCATTTAAACTTTCGCATGCTGTCCAAGTTTAGTACATCCGCTTTTAGTTTATTCCATTATTCCACTACTCTTATATTACAAAAGTACTTCCTGACATCTTTTGTTGACGAGGTTCATGTTGTGTCCTCTGGTTGTCTTATCCCTACATCTTTCGAAAAACTTTGCACTGTCTCCATCATCAGTCTAGTTTTAAAACTTAAAAGTTGTGATCAGGTCGCCCATGCTGGCAAATTTATGGTTTTTAGCTTTTCCTTGTAAACTCAGCTCTCTTAATTCTGGTACCATCTTTGTTACTCTCCTCGTACCCTACTCTATTAGCTTTTTGTGCTTCTTTAGGTTCGGTGAGCCAACTTGAGAACCATATTTTATTTTTAGCCACAAGTAGGATGTATAGTGCTTGCTGAATATTTGATTCACCAAAAACATAAAGGTTATTCTAATATCTGCTAGAAGACAGCTTCTGATGTGGGACTGTGGCTACTGGTTATGAACGATGTCATCTTCCAGTAACTCTTGTACACGGAATCATGAAGGTTATATCATGCTGAATCATAATCATAAAGAGTCCCTTTTTCACTTTGTCCCATCCTCATCATCAAACATGTGTCCGAGTTGTATATCATGTATCATGCATCAGACCAACTTTGGATTCTGTCTTGGTCCTCCTGTGAATTAGTCAACCTCGCTTTTCACTTCTCACATGATCTTTAAATCATCTGCAAACATATTAAGGTAAGAGACCATATCTTCTGGTGAATCATTCTTAGAGGTCAAGAGGAGTAACGGTTCCAGAACAGAACTCCCGTCCTCTTCTGATGAATTTCTCCCATTTCGAGTAGGCTTCTCTGACATGTGTCCTTTTTTCCGTTCCTCTAAAATAATCTCTATCCATCGCAAGAATCTCCTCCTTATTCCCGCCTAGTGATCCAGGTTCTTGATTATCCTCCCATCCATCACAGTGTCAAATGGTTTCTGGTAGTCTGTTTGCTAATTATCCACCCAGCCATCACTTTTCTCCGAGCCAGAGCTCCCTCTCTCGTAGAAATCACTTAAAAAGTCATCCATTTGCTTTCGATTATCTTTTCCAGTACCTTGCAGGCTAGATGGGTATGTAGTTCAGTGTCTCCTTTCTTATACATGAGTATAACGTTTGCCCGTTTCCCTTTCCTTGGCACTTTCACTTTCTTCAGCGACATCTTGAACAGAGGCCTCCAGTGTTTCTGTACTCATTTTCAGCACATATGCTGAAATTTTGTCAGGTCCATGAGCCTCGTATAGGTCAAGGCTTTTTATCATTCAGTCAGTGTTAAGTTTCCTGTTTTAGTTCCGCTACTGGTCCTTTCCTTCTTGGGTGAGTGTGTACTGCCCGCAAGCTGGAGGTATTTAAGAGGGAAATAAAACTCCTGTATTACCTTCATGACACTTAATGCTCTCGACTTGTAATACAGAGCTCTGTTCCTGACTACTGGGATGTTACCTCTCTCCTTGTTGGTGCGACAGGATGAACGTCACGGCCATCACAGTGGTGCTCGCTATGGCTGCGGCTGTGGCTTCAGGCGTGGGAAAAGCAGACGGCAGCCGTCCAAGAGAGAGCAGGGGTTGTCCAAAGACTGGAACGAGAGGAGACAACCGAGAAGGCTGCTCCACAGATCTACACCTACAGACCGCCCAGTCAAGGCGGGAGATACCCCAGCAACGCCTCTCCCGCCAACAACCCAGCCTACAACCCAAGCAGCTTCTATCCGGGGATCGGCAACGGCGGCAGTGCTTACCCTTACAACCCGGTCGGCGGGAGCTACGGTACCGAGGCCTTCACCGCCCGGCGCGCTTCGCCCTTCACGACCGCCGGGTCCAGAGTCATCCTCACCGAGACCGTCACCCAGGTTCGTACACACTGCTGGTACCGGGCCACTCTCGACTGGCTTGAGGAGATATTTGATGATTCAATGATTCTCTCTCTCTCTCTCTCTCTCTCTCTCTCTCTCTCTCTCTCTCTCTCTCTCTCTCTCTCTCTCTCTGAGATATACCAAAATATAATCGTAGGTTCTCTCTTCATCTCCGTTTCACAGTCCTTTCCTCTCCCAACGTCTCCCATGAAACATATCCTTGCTGTGCCACTCTCACCGACCACCTGACGACTAAGTGGTCTAACTACCCTGGTCTTCCTCTTCCCCACATGTTGCGTGGCACGCAACAGCTTGGCTCGGGCTGGAACACCGCCAACAGTGAGTTCGTGGCCACCTATCCTGGCGTCTTCTTCTTCACCTTCTCCGCCGTGTCCGAACGCTACACCCACTTCAGGTAAGTCTTCCTCTTGTTTTCACCTGGATACTTGTAGCCATGGGAGAAAATGTACGTACGCCTTTTTCAGTAAAACTACGTTTAGAGTATTGTATGTGATACTATTCATGTACATGGAAATAGAGGACATTGAAGTCCCTATGATTTTTTTTCTAAGATAATGTCACCGAATGATAGTCCCAGACGAAGACGGGAGTCTTGCATCTTACTGTACAGTGCTTAACTAAAGCAGTGGTAGGCCTCTTTCACCAGGCACCAGTGCAGCGAGAAGCAAAAGCATCGCTGTATCGTAAGTGAAAGTACTCGTGAGGGACGTTTGTTTCTTTGTTTTGCATGGACACTGTGAGGGGAAAAGGGACAGACCGTTTAAAGACAAGGAAGGACCTGTGTCAGGCTAAAGCTTGGAGAATCTTACCACCATGACACCCCCACCAGAGTTTCTTGTTAGCCAGAGAACTCGCGCTCAGGCTTACCTAATGGTGTTGACAACTGTAATTTTGATTTTCATTTATGTTCAGTTGACGGTACACATGACGCTCCTCCGCCTGATGGGCATTCAGTAGACGACAAGGGTGCGAGGCGTCACTACCTGGAAAGCCTTCACACGGAGGTACCGGGCGTGGCGCGGCTGTCGCTCCACACCCCACATGTGTCAGCGTTTGTGTTGTGGAGGGCGAGGATGAGAGCATATTGTGACTAGGATTGCCTGAATTGTTTCGTGTTTGTGACGGAACCGATTGGATGTCTGAATACAGTCATGTGACTTAAGGCAACTGATTACTGCCGTAGTATGACTGTGTATGAGTTGATGATTTGTATGTATTTGTGTGTGGAGGTGAATGATGTGTAATTACTTGTTTGTAATTACCTATTTGTACTGTACGGGGAGGGAGCTTTACTCTTTTGGGGGACCCATATTTTGAACGTTCTCTGCTGCTAATATGCATCTTATATTACTGAATTGTTTTCAACGTTAACCATGTCTTGAGTCGTTTCATTCCATTCATCCACCATTCTTGTAAGATAAAAGTATTTTTTCGCACCTTTCCTAGCACTTTCTTGTTTGATTTAATGTTCTGTCCCCTGGTTGCTCTATCCCTACATTTCTCGAGGAACTGTACACTGTCTACGTCATCAATCTGATTTAGATGTATAAAAGAAAGAAAAACTTTTTGAGTGTTTTTTATCTTCAATACATTCGCTAATTACTGAAATGTAAGAATATAAATATATCCTAGAAAAAATGCTTCATATATATTAAAACAAAATGTTCTTGCTACAAAAGGTTTTAGCTGTAAAATGTCATGAAAAGTTCTCTATGTCTTGTACATTTTAAGCTATTTTGCATTAACTTTACCTGTAGGTTGTGGCGATCTTTTTTTTTTCTTTATAAGAAACAACAAGACATCTATTAACTTTAGTTTAAGTTCCATATTATGGATGGGCTTGAAGGTGAGGGTCTGATGGGCTTGAAGGCGACAGGTGTGATATGCTTGAAGGCAAGGGTCTGATGGGAATGAAGGCGAGGGATCTTAATGAATGTATGAAGGGAGTTTAGGCGTATTTTTACCGTTCCGTAAAATCCGGGCGGCGATCAGGTCACCTCTTAACTTAATATCTCCTAAGGTGGGCAGATTTAAAGCCTCTTAATCAGTTCTCTTAATTCTGGTACTATTTTGTTGCCTTTCTCTAGACCTTCTCTGTTTGCTCTTTGTGCTTCTTTAGATGCGGTGAACAAGCATAAGGCTTATTCTAGTTTTGGCCTTATGTAAGATATGACCAGCTTGTTAAATACAGTATTTCCTCGTCTTATAATTGAAATCTATCCTTACATTTACCAGAAGACAGATTGTCTCAACTATTCTCCTAATGTGGAGCTCTGGCGACAGATTAGGGATGATGTCGACTCCCAAGTCCTTCTCACTCACAGAATCCTGTAGGTTTTTTCCTGCTCTATAATGGTTATATTGAGCTCTTCCTTCACTCATTACTCTGTATTTGCTCGGCCTGAATTTCGTGAACCGTGAAGCTAACCAACGGTGGAATCCATCTCGGTCGCCTCGTAAGTATATGCAATCCTCATATCTTTTCACTTCCTTCGTGACCTTTGCATTATCTTCAGACATATTCATGCAAACTCTTTACATAGACCAAGAAGGGTAATGGTCCCTGTGTACCTGTGAGGGAAGGAGCTAAATGTATGAGTGAGAACCTGTGTGTAGTGGGGAGGGGGACATGATGGTTACATGGGAGTGTATATACGTATATGTATGGGAGTTGATGACGGCTTGAGTGGTAACAGAAGTGGGGAGTTGATGATGGTCTGAGTATTCGAGTCAGGAGCAGGTGACGAATTGAATCATGAGTACTAACGTGTATGCGTCTGTAGAGCTGAAGTAAACATGGTTGTATGACTCATATTGCTAAATGTGACTGGTGCAGACGAAGCAGACAGATGACTGAAATTCTTGAAAAGCCGTCAAAGCTTAATAACCGTTCTTAGTTACAGATATAGCAAGCATGAATGAATTAAAGATGAATCTTTTTCTATATTGTCTGAGGCCTCAGTCCCACATAGACCTGTTCCTTGGATATGAAGCTTTATCCTGGGTGTGCAGGTTAACCCTGAAGCACAACGGGGCGGACGTGGTGAGCGCCTTCGGTGACGCCAGCGGGTACCAGATGGGGGGCCAGGGCACCACCCTCCGTCTCAACTCCGGGGACCGCGTGTACCTCCAACTGGACGAGGGCCGCCTCTATGACGTCACGTCTTCTAGGGCCTACACCACCTTCTCCGGCTTCAGGATCGCCTAGTGATCATCAGGAGGACTTGGCGTTGTGGGATCTTTTAACCTCTAAATGCCCAACCGAAGGCTTTTGTGTAGTGATACCTTTCCCTTATTTTCATGGTAAAGTAGTGCTCTAAGTTTGCAGCTCTAATAGCCTTTTCAATATTGAGTGATTTGCTTTTGTAATGGTAGGTCACTGAATTAAGGGTGACGAGGGATGATTTGGTGCATTAAAGGAGGAGCCAAGGGTTAGAATCGTAAATGCTTTCCCTTATCTCTTCTTTTCCTCTCTATATTTCAATTAAGGCCCGTCTTGATGTGGACATTTGTCCCTGACTGAAGTCTTCACCATAAAAAAAGATCATGTACATATTGCCAGTCTTGAAGTCAAGGCAAACTGTTGAGTGTAAACAGTCTTTACCTAACAGAAGAGCGTTTCTGTTATGTATTATATTATGTCTCAAGTATCCCTACATTATGCATTAAGCTCGCCTCCCTTTTGTTTTGGACGAGCGTCATGCGCTCTATCGGCAGAAGCGATAAGTTCTCGGGCGTTCAACAAAATCCCTCGTGCCTCACTAGTCTCACTTGTGTATCTTGTTTGTTTGAGAATGAACTTACGTATTGCGTCTTCACCCACGTCTTTGTTTCACCATGCCTACATGGCGCAATGAGTGAATGGTGTTAAAAGACAGACGTAGTGTCATAAGATATTGCTGGCCACCGCGGGTTGCCATAACTGCCCGTGGTGCCCATCTCCACACGCTGTCGACTTGCATTGTCTGTGCCATCCACCTGCTCTGTGCGTCAGCGACCGTCTGCGGTCAGCCCCGACCTACCCAGGTGCCTCTCGCTGTGGTTGTACCAGCCTCAGGGTGGCACTCTGCCCCTGCCCACCTCGGAACCCCGTGTTGTTAATGTTTCCCCGACGCCAGTGAGTCATTGTCCCCACAACCAACGTTGCCATGCCCGGCGACCCACGCAAGCAAGGGGAAAGTAGTCGACGGGTGAGTTCAGAGGAGATGAGGCAGACAGGCGTCGGCGGCACATCATCGCTGGAGAGACTGGCAGTCATGATGGAGGCCCAGCAACAGCTCGCCGCTCAGCAGGCTGGCAAGGCTGACGACGAACATCGAAACTTGTAACAACTCCTGCAGCAGCAACAGCAGTTTCAAGACATGATGCAGCAGATGCTGACCCGTTCAACAGTCGCCGAGCAGAGTAGGGACACCACCGGGGCTGGGAATCCTGACGCCACGGACGGTACGCCTCGCTTGGTACCAGCCATGTCACGCACCACCGGCTTAGCCTCACAAACTCATGTCTAAAGCTTCCGTCTCCGCGAAAATAAGTTGTGGAGCCGTGCTTGGTCGGACTAAGTAGAACTACTTTATTTGAAACCTCAGCCACAACGCACACAACTAGCACACCTCAGGTCCTGTCTCACACCTGAGATGAGAGTCAACCTGGACCACAACATCGGAGTTATGGAAGACATCCTCCAGCCCATCAAGGCTTACCTCGAGCGCCAGCGCAATGTATCCTTATGTCGAGGGCGAGTCGATGAACACCGCCAGCAAGAATGGAAGGCCTTCAAAGATTTCTACTTCGCCCTCGGGGAACTTGATGTCGATGCAGAGTTGTGTGACCACTGCAGAGACTCTCATCTCGTGACTCGCGTCATGTCAGTCATCCGGGATCAGGACACGGAAGAAACTCCTGGCCACCTACCCTCCACCTGAACTGGCTGGACACCCTGTCCTTATGCCGCAGCGAGGAGTCAGCTCACAACACCGAGGCGACTTGGCAGGCAAGTCACAGGCTATTTAGAAGATATCAAAGCGTCGTTAGCGCTCGATAACTCGCTCCAGCGAGCAACAAGCAGAACCCCGTCATCAGTATGATGGCCGTGACGTCGCGCTTCATCCTGAAGAACGAGAGAAGCAGCGTCTTGCCAGGGAAAGAAATGTTCCTGTTGTGACAACACGAGACACCTCAAGAAAGTATATTGCCGTTATTGCGGGTTTTCCTACGGACAGGAAAAAAAAAAAAGCATTACAGGACTTCTGGAAAATACAAGACAGTCTGGCTACTGACGAAGGTCTCGTTCTCCACGGCGCCTGGCTCATCATCCTTGCCGCATCGTTCTGTCCTGCCTCCAAGACTCACACCGAGGCATAGAGGCCACAAAGCGCCGCGACCAGCAGACGGTGTGGTGGCCTGGCGTCACGAGTGACGTCGTGAACATCATGCAGCATGTGACGCGTGCCACACCCTCCTGCCATCGTAGATAAAGGAGCCGTTGCTGTGTAACCCGTTCCCATCCAGACCTTTCGAGAACGTCTCTGCTGACCTGTTCTCCCTCGTAGGAAAGGAATTAGTGCTGTACGCCGATCGTCTGTCTGGATGGCTACACGTTGGTCATTACGGAAGGGACGCCACATCACGCACCACCATCAAGCTTCTCAGTAGCTTCGTTAATGTGGTCGTACCTGTCCGTCTCCGCATGGACGGTGGACCTCAATTCTCCAGCTCCAAATTTCGTGTCTTCCTCAAGCGTTGGGGCGTGAATCACCACGTCTCATGACCGCATTACTCGCATGCTAACTGTTATGCTGAGGCTTGTGTGAAGCAGGTGAAGCACCTCATCATCAAGACCACCAGTAACGGCTGCCTGGATGATGGAAACTTCGACCGAGAACTGATGGAATACGCAACACCCTCCCCGGCCCAGACGACCAGTCACTCGCTGCGCCCAGCGAACTTGTTGGAGGCGAGCATAAGGTCTATATCTCCCCTCCCCCTACCACACACAACTATCTCCCAGATGCAGCTACCGCAGACGTAATCCGTGGAACGCTTGGTTGTCGTAAGTCCTCTCCTGATTCGGATTCTCCCGGAAGGGAGATTGGGGAAGTTTATATGTATGTTCATTTATTACATATCTCGTGTAACCCTGCATGTAATGTTCATAATATAATGTATTATGCTCGTCTTCCTCTTGTTTGAACGAGCGTCATGCGCTCTGTCGGCAGAGGAACGAGCGTCATGCGCTCTGTCGGCAGAGGCGATAAGCTCTCGAGCAGTCGACATACTTCCTCGTTCTCCATCTCACTTGTATATCTTGTTTGTTCGTTGCAAACTTAATCGTCACGTCTTCACTAGCGTCTTTGTTTTACCAATGCTACACTAACCTTCTGCAGTTAGGCTCCGTCCAGACAACCCTGGTCTGCCTTAGTGTAACAATAAACAATGTTGTGAAGTAATTTGTCAGGAAAATAACGAATGGTCTTCCAACGCTGAATGGTTGGAAGAATGACAACAGTAAGTTCGTCTTCGCACAATTAAGGCAAAATGTTTCTCATGATGCTCGCCTCTCTGATCCTCATCATGTAGATATATGATTGTAAAACGAAATCACTCGATGCCCAAAGCTGGTCGTGCCCTATGGCCGAAGTACGACTTAACTATGTTCATGTCAAGTGTAGATATTGATGTAAGACTACGATAGTGATGTAGATCGTTGTTTTATCCCGGGCCTACATACAGGGTGAATGTATGTGATGTTAGACTTATCCGTAACACCTGAGAAGGATTTACTGAAGTACCTGTAATAATTTTTGACCGGAGCTAGAGCGAACCGTGAGCGGAGCTGTAAGTGTGCATCAGGCCATATCAGTTGGTAAATGTTGCTGGACTATGACAGACTTAATGACCCCGAGCACTTGCTAGCTTGCCCGACGTCAAAACAGCCAACTAAGCTATTTTGATAATAGATAGTTAAATTGTACTAAAGGGTATATCTGATGAAATTGTTTATACTTTTTATTGTTTTTTTTTAGTGCCCGCGAGGCACTTGTAATAGTATTTTTTGCTTAAACTCTAACGGAAAACTTTGAATTCCAGAGATGTAAAAAAAAATATATATGTAAAAGATGTATATTTTATGATTAACATGTATAAAGAATGCTAAGGAATGAGTGTCAAACCTAGTCTAGTGAACACAGTCTATGTGAGTGTATTAAGTATAAGTGAAAGATCTACTGTTATTTTCACATGAAATTTTTCTTGCATATGATCTGAATCTTTTTAGATGTCTAATTGAAAAATAATTGAAGGCAAGTTCCTTCTTAGATGTAGACATTATATGTCTTAGGATTAGATATTTTCTTTTTTAGAATTTGGATTGTGATTTTTTTTTTTAAGATACGAAAGAAATATGTTTATAAACTTAAATGCTGTTGTTTCTATAATGTCAGACTTGTGTTGTCTACTGTTAGGTGTGGTAGCCACCAGGCAACACGTTGTTAAGGAAAACTGTGAATGTTATATACGTGATTGAAGTTCCAGTTTGTTTGTTCTTTTTGATGAACATCCTCAAGATAAGATGCCATTATGGAGTAAACAGATAGATATCAGTTATCATTCTTCAAGGACAAGATAATGAAGCCAGTGTATGGCATCAGTATTAAATCTGCCTAGCACAGTGTTTCTCAAGCGGTGGAACGGAAGTTTCAAAAATGATTATGAAATTATTATCGAAATAAGGCATTGCCTTGTTGAGTCTAAACAACGGAAAAATATTCAGAAGTCTGCTTCAGTTGCTGTATAGCTTAAAGTAGACAGAATATGAACAATGTAAGGATCAAGTTAATAAGAAATATTACACTTTTCTTTCAAATACTTTCATGAGCAAAATTTCCTTATCATGTCAGACGGAGAGAAACCAGGTGTGTCTGGAAATAGCTCGTTAGTTTTTCGCAACCATTATTCAATGAATATACATATGGATATACCGGTATGATGTAACCACATTATTCATCGATTCATTACAGTTATCTTTGCTATCGTAATACACACACACACACACACACACACACACACACACACACACATATATATATATATATATATATATATATATATATATATATATATATATATATATATATATATATTTTTTTTTTTTTTTTTTTTTTTCTTTTTTTTTTTTCATACTATTCGCCATTTCCCGCGATAGCGAGGTAGCATTAAGAACAAAGGACTGGGCCTTTGAGGGAATATCCTCACCTGGATATATATATATATATATATATATATATATATATATATATATATATATATATATATATACATATATATATATATATATATATATATATATATATATATATATATATATATATATATATATATATCCGCCATTATCAGCGTGAGCGAAGTAACGTCAAGAACTGACGACAGAGCCTTAGAGGTAAAGCTTCTCACTTGGTTCCTTACTGTGTTCTTTCTTGTAGAAAGTAGTACAGGAAAGAAGCATTTCTAGCCACCCGCTCCCATCCCATAGTCGCCTTCTACGAAACGCAGGGAATACGTGGGTAATATTCTTTCTTCTCTATGTTTATGCATGAAGCATGCACAGACGCCCATGGTTGGGTTATGGATAACAGACAACATTAAGAACTCACTTGATTTGTTTCACTGGAAATCAAAGAATGTCATACTGATATTGGACGACGGCACATAAGTAATGGCACGAAGTATATGGACTACGGTGATGGCACACACCAGGGCTGACAAGAGCCGATGTGGGTCCTGGGAGAGGTTGGCGTACGGCCCACCAGGACCCCTGGACAGGGAGCTGGGACCCCTCCAGAAGCAAAGACGTCAACATTGAGACTCTTGGTAAATATGGTTATTTTCTGTTAAATGATCAGGTGTTTTGTTATACTTTAGATTATACCTCCCCCTTTTCCGGACCCCGGGTATTTTGAACCGGTATCCCCACCACGCCAGTGTTGGCCTGGCACGCTACATGGAAGACCATAAGAGATAACAAGGTACAAGTGGAGCATAGTGATGGCACGGCACAAGTGAACCATAGCGGTCGCACGGCACGAGTGGACCATAAGGATGGAACGCCATAAATGGACCATACACGAGTAGGTCATTATGGTGCCACGCCGCATATAGCATGACTGCCAGGCATTATCGGGTAGCTTGGGGCGAGGCAGGCGCCATGGGCACAGATATACAGGATCTTCCCCTTGCACCGTCTCCCAGCTGTAGCGGTAATAGTAATAAAACCAACCACTCAAATACATTATTATTATAATTATTATTATTATTATTATTATAATTATTATTATTATTATTATTATTATTATTATTATTATTATTATTATTAAAACGTAATTAAAGCCTTAAGTGTGTCATTAGATAGTAACAAGTGGATGAAGTTTATTCAATAATGTATTCAATAATGTGTGAGGAGGTCTGGAGAGTGAGGCTGGGGCCCGCGGGAGTCCACCACCGCCACATGTTAATCCAACACGCCAGTTTTAACGCCACTAAATCCGCGTGGAGAAAAGCCACGTGGGTAGACCCACCAGCAGGAGGACTGAGGAGCAGAGGGCATCGGGGCTGTGGTATCTAGCCAGGGTGGCGGGCGGCCGCCTTGTTAATCACACCATTACCGGGCAGTTTACTGTCCATGTTTTGTTGTCGGCCGCATCACACAGGAAGGACCTGGCCAGCACTTCATCGCCTTCACATTATACGTGTGAGGCAGTACTCATAGCCGCCGTTCTGAGTAATGTCAAACACGACACTGACAACTTTGAGGAAGATATCATGGTGAGAGAGGTCATTACTACCACAGGACTGACTCGTACGTCCATACTGAGTTAATCCGGCGGACAGAGTGAAAACACACACCTGCATACCGCGTCGCGTCACGCAGCGCCGTGCTCAGGACGTGGTTATAACAGTGCAGTGGGCAGCTCACTCTGCCAGTCGCTGAACAACGGAATTACTGTATATTACTATATCGCTCCGGGACGGAGTGGTAGCCTAGGTATCATCCTCACCAACCAGGAGTCACCACTCAAGTCTGTTAGCAAAGCAAGTCCCAATAAACGCCAGAGATTAACTCTCATAATATCAACACTGCCAATCTCTTCAGATCAAATCTCCGTCCAGCCGAAGCTGAGCTTCAAGCTGAGCTTCAAGACTTAATGTATGACGACCTTAATGATAAAGACCCAATCAACACAGACGCAGCAGTAAATGACTGACTGTAGAGAATCACAACAGCAATGGACCTCCGTGGTGTAGCGGTTAGCGTTGCGGACCATGACGGATTCGCAGGCGGCCCGGGGTCGAACGCATAGGTTTCAATCCTGGTTCCGGCTGTCGGTCCACAGGCAATCCAGATGTTCATCCTTGCTTAGGGGTGTTGGTCGGTGAATTGGATACCTGGCTTTGTCTAGGATTTATGAGAATAATGTTACTTAGATGGCCTTGATTAGGGCATTCAGTTGCCCGTGCCGTTTCAGCTACTTAATAAAATTGATTAAGATAATCATACGCCAAGATTAAATTACTCAACCCTCCCATCGTCATCTTAGGGAGGAAATCATCTTGCAAGTCAGACAGTGTCATTCACTACCGTTTATTTCGCAAAAAGGATGGACGAAGAAATACACACACTTGCTCTGGGAAATAAGATCAGAAATCGATTGCAGAGATTAACAGTCTGGAAAGAAAAAAGTCAAGAAGACTCATGGGAAGTGGCAGAATACAAACCCCTAACATCTTATTCCAGATGGGCAGACCATACATGAAGCAGAGAAACAGGAATAACAACTTAAGATTCTGGGAAACATATTTAGAACATCCGTCAATAAAAGCTAAAATTTTTGCCTTGTCACCGTAAAACCTTTCGAACGCACCCCAAGAACTTCAGCAAATTTGATCTCATTTAGCTATCCTCTGATTCACAACTACGCAAGTCTGTGAACACTGAAGACTTATATGAAGTGATGAACATGTTCAAGCACAAGACATCATGATTCAGCAAAATCAATAGAACAATAAAGAAAAAGAGGTAATCACTTCACTCACCTCCTGAACACATCACTAGCTCTAATATTATTTCCAACTGAATTCAAAACTGTTACGTCAGACTCATACTCAGAGCAGGGAAATCGCTTACTTAAATAGCAAACTACGGGCCTGTATTTCCTAGAAACGTGAAACTAAATACTGGAGGTAAGAATAAACAAATGGCTGCTATGCCATCTGCAAGAAAATGCAATGAGGCCTCAGGGATTCAAAGAAAAAGAAACATAAATGCCCTTACTTATGAACAAATAGTAAATGCTATTCTTTGAGATATATCTAAGACATTAGAATGTAGAATTATAATCATTTACCACCCAGTTTCACTTCATTGTTGTTTTTTCTAGAAAACCGCACAGTATAACTTCTAACAGAAAACCATCTGGGAAACATATCATCAACTAGAAGGTGGAGTTCCTCAAAGACGTTACTTATCGCCAACAGTTTACACTATCTCTACATCTGACTCACAAACCCCAACACATGGAGGACATATGCAGTATGCATATGATACAATATGAATGTCTGGTAGTTAAATCAAAATAAATACCCTGTAGGGTAGCGAAGTTTGCGACAGAATTGCCTAGAATAGTTTCCAGTTTCTTTATTTTATCCGTCCTTCGCCAGCTTTCTAGTGAGGGGGATGCCTGGCACTGGATGGAGTAGGTGTGTGGTTCCCGAAACGTGATCCCCTGGTGAGCCACACGCTTGATGTGCTCCATCATTTCATTGTAAGTTGGTGGAATGTGTTCAATTTGTTTCCCGTTGCGTAAACAGTTGCCTTCCACATTCATTAACGTTCACGTGACAGCTTCTCCGATCGTACATTCGGAATGTAAATCTCTCTGTGGTTGATGACGTTGCATCCACACCCTGACACGAAAGAACCTTCGATAGGATGTAGAACTTGTGAGTAGCTTTTGGATGCATTTTCCAAGCGTCTCGTGCATTTTTCCTGCCCTTACTCGCAACAAATCTGATATCACATCCGGTGAACATGCTGACATATGGAAGACTTCTGCATTTTCTTGGTCCCAGTGAGCGTTGTGTCTGGTGGAAGGTTCATTCGAGAGATGTCCTCAGAAGAATATGACAAAGTAATGCCATACAGGAATGACGCAAGAAATCATGAAATGGCCAACGCAATAGTGGCTCACGCAGAACAAGCAGGATATCTCCCCAGATGGGAGGAGGCACAAATTATCAGCGAAGGCCTTGGTGAAGGCGATAGAGAATATAATCAACACAGCAGCAGGAGGAATGTACATTTGGGCTCCAGAGGCCACCAGACTAGAGGGTAGAGATTGGTCGAATACGAGCAAGCATGTGAAAGGTATTGACCAATCACAGAGTGTCATGCCACAGCGACCAGGAACTTGATACAGCAGCAGTGAATATAACCCCGTGTGAGACACTATTGTGACATTCTCTTGAGGAAGAAAAGCGTCGAAACGTTGAAAATTGAATCCTTATTAGCAGTTCGTATCTTATTACGTGATATATTGTAAGCAAGAATGTGTCTGGAAGCTATATATAGTTTCAGACGCTACTCACGATGACTTATGATTCTGCAAGGTGAAAGCAAGGACTGCAAGAACAACAAAGTTACTGTCTACAGTGTGGATTATGATAACTGACGTAGACGTTCAACCTGTAGTCTGCCACTTCATGTATACAGGGAGACATATGTGATTTCTCGCGGTTGTGACACCTCATCAGCGTCGTTGTATGTGCTGATGACCTGCTTGTTTATGTACTGCTGATGATTACTCCACTGAAGAACGCAAACAACTCAGTTGTGTTTTCGTTGCAATACAAGCGGTCCAAATGACGAAGAACATCCCATTCCTTCCGTTGCTTTTGCTTGTTACTTAAGAATTTTAGGCTAATAAACATTCCAGACGAAGTCCGTCCGTTTGGTCTTCAGCAGAGACAACCTGCAGTAAAGTCTGTTTAAAGTATACTGAAGTCCACCGCTTCAGTATGTTGACGGCTGCCATCATCTGGTTGATGCAACACAAGTCTCTATCTAGCCAGAGACGACTACGTATGTTCCTTCGCGCAGGTTCTCATCACGTGACGGTGACGTGCTTGGTTCTCGTGAAAAAAAAGAAATTCAAGATCATTTTGGATCACCTGGCAGGCAAAATATACCTGATGAATTGATGAATAGTTGTTACGAAAGCCGAAACTTGGATCTTGGATTTTGATTGCTCCATTTCTGACGACGTAAAATATGGAGTTTACTCATCTTGATTGAGAGAGGTTTCATGAAATTTGTTAATCGCTCTTTGACAGATCCAATGAACTGGCTGTAATTGATTTCTTCAGTTCTCATCATAGTTCCCACAATACTCTGGTGGCAAACATCCCTACCTACTGTTCAATACCAGTCGGTCACATCCTTCCTCAGAGAGTGGATATCCATATGACCGTATAGCAGATGTCAGTGAGTTCCCTTCGTTTCAAAATGATTCTTACACACTTGGAGTTTGATCGTGACGATGATCAGCCTCACTGTGTGGCAGACGATTCAAATTCACCAGCGAGCCTCGCCACCTCTGGGCCGGACACCATTTGTCGTCGAAGCGCAGTCGGGTTTTCAGTAAGGCCTACAGTGCCACCATTTACTTTAACCATTGCAATACGTCGCCGTCCTTGAGAATGGACTTGTCTTGATGACAGCGAGGACAGAGTTGTGGCTGACTTCTTTATGCACAGTTTCATTTATGTCTGACAAGGCGCTCATATGTCTAATGTAGACAGGGTACGTACTTAGTGTTGTGCACGTGGGCTTAAGGTGACAACCCATATTACCAGATCTACCAGTGTTTTAGAAAACAGGTCGAAGTCTCCGACTCTGATGGCTCAACACAGGACAGAAGAGTGAGCTGAAGGTGAAAATGACGTGCAAAAATTGAATTATGGCAAATTCTTTGACATCTTTGCTCACCAGATGCCAAGACTGTGAGCTGCTAATTCATTGTGGGTGTGCTCCTTGGTGGCGTGACGGAGACAGCGGTACAGAGAACAAACGCTAACTTGGGAGGTCCGCCGTGTGCTAGCGAGGTGAACAGCTCCTGGGAGAGAATCATCAGTTCTTAACTTAGCGGTCAGCCTACTTTTCAGGAGGGCGTAGATCATGCTTATCGTTGTCAGGTCACTATGCATTCCGACCAGCATTATGATAAAAGTTCTCCTCACGAGTGTCTGGCCTCGTCCACTGCAAGTATTTGGCCAGAACGTATAGAAACTTGTCCATGGTGATAACTGGCACCTGGCAAGGATCCAGAATGTTGATGGCTGTTCTGTTGACATCTATAGAGAGACGAATCACTGGTACATAAGCAGCCTCGTCGTGGAAAAGAGGCAGGAAGGCAGATATGCACCTTCGCATTATCCACACATAGATCCTGATAAATCGCATGACTGCAGCCCGAAACATGTTCGCGTGTCATTTCCTCACCACTGCTCGCTCCTCCTGCTTCTAGCCAGCCGAAGGCTTACCAGTAAAGTACAATAAGATAAGCGGACATAAAGAAGTTAAACAACTCTGTTTTGCAGTAATACTTCCATTATCGAATAATTTATCAAGAATCAAAATATCTGTTCTACATATTCTTAAATTCAGGACGTAACGTCGTCGTGACATCGCAACACGAATGAGCTTGAGCGCCAGATTCCCTCCATGGCGAGTTCCCTTGGAGCATGATCTACGGCTCTATGTAAACTACAAGTCCGATAGGATTCGTTAACATGATAGGTTCTAATATTTCTAAAACTATCAACACAGGATTATGAAAAAAAACAATGACATTTTACTCTCGTCATGGCTATAGGCAATACAACCTTCTTTACAATGATTTATACGAATGTTGAAGTTGAGGAATTAACTACAAAAAGTATACAACTGCATAACTTCCATATGAAGGAGCTGTGTCTCAGTGATCATTCAAGATTTCGCGAATGATGGTTTTCATTAGTTTACATACGTTAGGCCAATAAATGTTACATTGGCAAATTTCCACACCTCTTGAATATTTCCCGTAGGAAGTGACTTCTTGAAAAGAGCGGTCAGGGGTTGAACTGTCACATTTTCCGCTTTCAGTGTCCTCGGATAAAGCTTATATGGGCCTGTCGTATTATGTACTCTTATTTCAGTTAGCGCTGATAGTATATCTTTATCTTTTATTGCAATTTGTTGCAAAACGTTTTCCCCTCTTAACAATGGAACTGGATCCGGGACATGAGCTGTATCTTCAATTGCAAATACAAATGAAAATAAAAATCGTTTAACATCTTTGCCATGGCTTCGTTGTTTTGCATCAAGTCGCCATTATCTGTAATTAATGGCCCAATTTATTGGATAATGACTCTTTTACTTCTAACATAACTATAAAACTCTTTAGGGTTTCTTTTGCTATCTTCAGTAATATACGCTCTATACTGACGTTTGCTGTGGCGTACAAGTTTCTTGGTTTATCCACACAAGTTTACGTAATTTACTCCGTCATGTTGATTTTTGTCTGAATTTCTTATGTGCTTCTTTCTCAGACAACAAGCACTTCTTTATGTCATTGCTTCACCACTTCGGCCCCCTGGAACAAGAATGTCATATACGCAATGGCATACATATTCCCTCCACTACTTTGAAAGTATTACTGAATATTTTTCAAGCTACGTCCATCTCGTTCTCCTTAACGATATCATCTCAGGTTTGCCCGTCAAGAACAATGCTAAGAACACTGGATTTTCCAAGTCGTAAATCTAATATTTTTTCCGCGAACAAACAACGTTGTGCCGCAGGGATCAGTTTTGGGACCAGTTGTCTTTTTCATATATATTGATGTTTACTGAAAAGAAAATGAATGACGAGAGGTGGGTGATTATTATTGCTTATGCACTCGGAATTGAGAGGACCGATGAAGAGAGGTGAGTGTTTTGGGAGCAGCCGAGTGAGTGTGTCCGCAGTTTTGATGCGAAAGATCGATATTAGTGATTTGGTGATTTGAAAGCGTTACTGGGTAATGTGGCAGTTGGCGGTATAACTGAGGAAAATGGGTCATTCATTAAGGTGAATGGAATTGACGAAGAGCTTGTGGAGTTGCGTGCTAAAATTTAGCACTTATGGTCTAAAAAGAGGGACATGCACAAGTATACGTGGTTGGGTGGGAAAGGTGATCAGCGGGTACTATTACTTTACGCATTAATTGGCTAGATGTGATTATGCTCAGAGGGCACCTGGTAGGATGTCTGACCATAATTTGGTGGAAGTGAGGATGAATATTTATAGAAGCTTTAGGAAAAGAGGATATGAGTGAACAAAGGGTGGCGAAAGTAAGTGAAGTTTGGAAAGAGGTTTGTGTGAGGAGATACCAGGAAAGACTGGGTTTAAAAAGGGGAAGCAGCGTGAATGAAGCTAGGGGACTGGGTGAGGAATGGGAAGAATATAGAGAGGCATTGCTGGCATGTGTGTGTGTGAGAGAGAGAGAGGTGTGTTGCATAGAGGTGGGAGGTGGGCAAGGGTCTAGAAACGGTAGTGAGTAGTGGGATGAGGAAGTTAAGCTGATAATGAAAGAGAAAAAAGAGATGTATGGACGTTGATTATAGGGAAGGAGTGCGAGCACACTGCTGTGTACAAGAAAAAGCGGCAGGAGGTCAAGGGAAAGGTGCAGGAGCTGAAAAAAGAAGGCAATTGATAGTTAAGAGTGAGAGAGTATCATCAAACGTTAGGGAAAACAAAAAAAAATGTTTTAAAAAGAGGTTAATAGTGTGAGAAAAACAAGAGAACAGATAGGAAAATTGGTGAAGTGGGGGTAAACAGGAAAGTGGTAACAGGGAAAGTTGAGAATATGGGGTAAGTGCTTTGAGGGAATGTTGAATGTGTTTGATGTTAGGCTGGAGATATGGTGTGTATAGGTCAGGAGGTATGCGAGGTGAGAGGGTCGTGAAAAGATAAGAGTTGGTTAAAGCCTTGTATATTATGAAATGTGGCAAAACGGCTGGAGTGGATGGTGCTGCAGTTGCATTCCTCAAGAAAAGGGATGACTGTGTTGTTGATTGATTAGGTAGGATTTTCAAAGTATGTGTGGATCATGTTGAGGCGCCTGAGGATTGGCAGAATGCCTGCAGAGTGCCATTGCATAAAGGCAAGGGTAATAGATGTGAATGTTCGAATTACACAAGTGTAAGTTTATTGTGTGTATCTTGGTAGGTTGTATGGGAGTGGTCATTGAAAGGATGGTGGTGGAACAGTGTGGAATCAGGAGCGGCAGAAGATGTGTGGATCAGGTGTTTGCTTTGAAAAATGTTTGTATGATATACCTAAAGTAACAAAATGATTCGTATGTGGCTTTCGTGGATCTGTAGAAAGCATTTGGTAGGGTTGACAGAGTTGCTTTGTGGAAGGTGTTACGAATGAATAATGTGGTAAGGAAGCTATCAAAGGCAGTAAGTAGTTTTTATCAAGAGAGAAAGATGTGTGTTAGAGTAGGTAGAGACTGGGATGAGTGGTTCCAGGTGAAAGTGAGTCTGCTGCACGTGTGTGTAATGTGACCAAGGCTGCTTAATTTATTGATGGTTGGGGTGGTGAGGGTAGTATACGTTGGGGTTTTTGGGAGAAGGCTAGGTCTGCAGCCTGGTGGGGTTGCTTCGAGGTGACTCAGCTATTGCCTACAGATGACACAAATAGCAGATTCGAGAGAAAATTTGTAGAAATTGATTTTTGAGTTTAAGAAAGTGTGTGACAGGAGAAAGTTGATAGTGAATGTGAATAAAAGCAAAGTTATAAGGTTTAAGCGTGCAAAGAGACAGTTGTGGTGTGTGAGTTTGGATGGAGAAAACTTAGAAGATGTAAGATAGATACCTGGGAGTGGACATGGTGGCAAATGCAAGCATGGTAGCTGAGATGAGTCCTCGAGTTTAAGAAAGTGTGTGACAGGAGAAAGTTGATAGTGAATGTGAATAAAAGCAAAGTTATAAGGTTTAAGCGTGCAAAGAGACAGTTGTGGTGTGTGAGTTTGGATGGAGAAAACTTAGAAGATGTAAGATATATTAGATACCTGGGAGTGGACATGGTGGCAAATGCAAGCATGGTAGCTGAGATGAGTCCTCGATAGGGTGAGGAGGTGAAAGCCCTGGGAAGACTGAGGAATGTGTGAAAGGAAGGGTCACCATTTGGGAGGGCGAAGTTGGGTATGTTTGAATTTATAGTAGTTCCGACAGTGTTGTATGAATACGAGGCGTGGGCTATAAATGAGAATTTACGGAAAGGTTTATTGGTGACTAGTTGTGGATAGGGATTTGTAGTTCCGATGTATTACTCATTACAGCTGTATAATGAATGTGAGCAAATGATGCCATTTCTTGGTCATATCCTGGTGCTACCTCACTAACGCGGGAAATGACGAACAGGTATGAAAAAAGAAATGATGTGGAATGAAGAGAGCAAAAGAAATTACATAAAAGTGTATGAAAATGAAAATAACATGAACAGAATTGGAAGGAAGTTTGTATTATAAACAAAGTTAGATAGATGAAGATAGAGGGTCACCCAACATAGCTGTGTGTAAATAGGAAATGAGGGAACGATTGAGATATGTTTTAAGACGAAAAAAAAATCAGGATTACTAAAGAATCAGTAACAGACAAAATTGCTAAAAGAACATTCACGCACAATAATGAATAAAAACATGAGGACCTGACAGTCTGTAATCAGAAATTATGAGACGTTTCAGAATAGTTAGACGTGTAAAAGAGTCAGTAGGTTACCTGATTGATACAGGATAGACAGAGGGGAACTAGCCAAAGATTGGAGAATGTTTTGAGCAAACATGTTGCTTATAGTAAAGAAGCCAATCATAAGTGAATCAAGGTTTATAGCTCTCGCGAATATCTCCTATAAACGTTCATATTAGTAGGTATTGGAAGACAGATACGCAAGCGCGTCTAGCCAGCACGCTCCCTCCCCTTTAAAAGGGCGATCCGGTGACGTTCGTATGTTATCCTTTCTCATATTTAAACCTTTTTTTAAGAAATCAAGGAAACGAAGCTCCCTAATTAGAAGAGCATTGAGATCATAAACAAAGCAAAATGCATGCAAGTGTCATATGTGAGGACGAGGGCTTTCGCTTTACATTTAAAACAGGATTATGTGGGATTGAGAAAAAAAAGATCCCAGGCCAGGACCCCGGAGCTGTTCCAGACCCCACCCACTACCCCCTCATATCGGGCTTTCTGATAGAAACGCACACAGTATATATGAAAATAAAAAGGACATTTTAAAAACAATGTATTTGTATTGAAACTGTTGGAAGCTGATATCAAAGAAAAGGTATTAATGATGATGTCGATAGACTTAAGCAAAGCATTTGATTCTGTTAAAAGGAAAATTTACAGGAATTTTAGAAATGACAAAGATATACAGAAAATAGAAGACAGGAAAGTTTGAGAATGAATATCTAATACGCTTTTTTTTTTAAATGACGATCTCTTATTGGCATTTCAGACTAATGGAATTCATCCACTTGCCTTTAGATTAGGGTCTGTAGCCCAAATGTATGATTGCTTTATTAACCACCCTTTTTTGGCATCTCCGGCAATTATGCATACCTGAACGTCATTCTCGTGGGCAGCTGCGATGAAGAACAATACTTGCAATACCTTCGTCAGCTCTTTACACGCCTACGTGAATAAGGAGTCCAGGTCAATTTAAACAGACATGTGTTTGTTGTCACCGACTTTTCTCAGCCTGCCTTCAAAAGTCTGCGGAGGCCATCTGTTCCCTGGAAGAGAAAATGGACTGGCTAATGTCGCCGAGGAAATTTGGCGAGTTCTTGGAAATCAACTTTTACGAGTTTCTCATTCCACATTGTATCGATATCCTCAAACGTCACCATGACTTCCTTAAGGGTAAGAAGAAAAACCGCAACACGTTGGAAGCAGACAATACCTGCACCATGATTAAGAATGAAATGTTCAAACCCATCCTACTCACCTATTGCAAACCAGATGCACCTAGAAGCCTTTCCACAGATGCTTCGTCCTCAAACAGCACGTCGACAGAGCATGTTTTTTTCCTTGCCTTCTCCTGTCAGAGTCATGTCGTCAGAGAGCTGTAACTCCTGATGACTTGCAGTGCCACACGGCACTTCGTCACATATCGGGAGTTACGTGATCTCTCGGACCATTAATCTTTATATATATATATATATATATATATATATATATATATATATATATATATATATATATATATATATATATATATATACATATATATTTCTTTTTCTTTTCTTTCAAACTATTCGCCATTTCCCGCATTAGCGAGGTAGCGTTAAGAACAGAGGGCTGGGCCTTGAGGGAATACCCTCACCTGGCCCAATTCTCTGTTCCTTCTTTTGGAAAATTAAAAAAAAAAAAAACGAGAGGGGAGGATTTCCAGCCCCCCGCTCCCTCCCCTTTTAGTCGCCTTCTACGACACGCAGGGAATACGTGGGAAGTATTCTTTCTCCCCTATCCTCAGGGATATATATATATATATATATATATATATATATATATATATATATATATATATATATATATATATATATATCATCAAGTAACGCCCAACATCCTCTCAAAGAACGACATCAGTGCAGTTGTACCTCCTCTGGCTCTGTTGACTATGTCATGACCGCGGCGACCGACAGCAGGATCCTCCAGACATGCTCTACCACCATGAGTCAGCTTCCATTTTCCGGATCATGGGACGCCTTTATTCCTGGCTTCGGACGAACGATCGCGTGTGACGCATCTCGACTCAGACACCCTCGCCCTTACAACACTAAGCCACAGCAAGGAGAAATCCTCGATGCCTTCCACTCCCTTCCCTCGTAAGGCATCTGCGCAACACAGCACCTTCTTACCCACTTCGTTGTTTAGCCAGTGATCAACCTAGACGTTGGGCGACACACTCGCCTTCAGTGCCCACGTTCCAAGGTCCATCTTCACACCTCTAAATTTTGGAACGAATTTTTCCTGTTTTTTTTTTTTTTTGTAACAGCTGTGACATCCATACTTTAAATGACAGGTTTTTCCAGTGACTCAAATGCTCTCAGATTCGTCTTCCTCTTGTCTTACTTCTGTAATGGTTGTCATTTTGTGTTCCATTTAAAACCTGACGGTGATGAAAGCTTTTGTTTCTGATTGGAACTTTCGACATGAAAGAAGACCGTGACTCTTAAATATGTTTTATGTTTCATATTGCTGTTCTCAGAATTCACCCAAAAAGCTCACCACAGTGAAACGATGTGAAAGTTACAACTGTTAGTGTATGCAGATATTGCTGTTGTGATAGCCGGATCTGGAAAAAGTTGTGTACCCATCTGCTGATATGTGGAGATGGAGAATACTGAAAAGAATGCGAATATTTCATTCTTTGAAAAGATAGGATGTCAAAGGATAATTTCACTGTAAATGGGAAAATGGGCTAAGCTTTTTGATGAATTTAAGTATTTAGGAGTAAAACCGATCTGAAGCTAAGTGTGGAGTCTTGTAAGGGAGAATGATTGGAGATTCACTAAAGTTCTGGCAAACTGAAAGGTTTAAGCGTCAGTGGGCCTTGACTACTTACCCTAAACCTGATCTGTGTACATGAAAAAAAATTCTATATGTTAAGGGTGTTTAACTCTTGCTGAAACCAGTAGATTGAAATATGTTGATGTAGGAAGCGTATATGATACGTGCGGAAAAAGTGACTAGTTATATCACTGTAAAGGCGCATGACTTAAAGTCTTTAGGAATGCTTTGGTCATGCAGAACATACGGTAGTTATAAATAGGCCAAAAATATGTATATATTTGTGGTATGATATGGATAAGGAAGAACTGGGGCTGATTATGACGAGAACTATTTCACAGGAACGATTTGAGAATAGGTGTAATAGAAGGTTTTTGTGTGTGAAGGTGATGCAAACAGAATTTTGTCTCAGCGAATCAAACTTGAGTAAAGTGAAGAAATAGGGAGCATTTATATGAACCACCTATAAGTTCGTTTTACATTAACACTGAATGATATTTAGGTGTAATATAAACGGAAAAACTGAATACATCTAACCTGTTCTATGGAGAATGAAACAAGGTTGGCTGTAGTAGATGAGTAGATATTCATAATTGGACGAGTGCCATTTATTATCTTTTACCCTGCGCATCCCTGCTGGTCTATGTTGTTGGTCACGTGACCAAGGAAAATGGCGTCTTGATGCGTCGAGCCGCGCACCGCCATGTAAACAATACAATAAGAATATCGAGGAGTATACAACGTTTTCAATAATTCAGCTTGCAGGGAGTCATATCAAGGTAAATATTTCAGTTCTAACAAGATTCTCAATAATTTAGTTGCTCTCATAAGGTGTTATGGTACCTGTTATGTGGTCTGTCTCCTGTGTTTATGTTCTGGATTATGTCCATTGATTTTATTTAGCAACCACTCTATCATGTTTCTTATGTCTGTCCACATGAAGAGGAACTGGTAGTTTACTTTCCATGCCTCACTGTGCTTATAGAATTATCGATATATTGTATCGAAAAGCCGTTATTGTCTTTAGATTTTGTACAAATTTTTATTTACAAATTCGTAAGAATTATATTTCTTTAGTTATTAGGTTAGTTAGATAAGTTGGTTGAAGTTTGGCTGGCTTGACAGACTTTATTTATCCTTGAGAATCTATACTGACAACGAATTATGGCTTGTTTTGAAGAATAACTCGGGAGTTCAATTGGTGCCAGATATGAGAAATGTGTATGGCGAAAAAGATTTCGTCATTCAGTAAATATACTACCCTGTCCCCTATCCCAGACTGCTAGGAGTAATCTGAAGATCAGGGGAAACGTAGGACGAGGTACAGTAAGGGCTATATAAACATGACATTGTAACCGAGTGTAGGATATTCTATCTTTACATGGTGGAAGGTTAAATGGGGTATCTTTAAATACAGAAATGTTGATAATGGTTTTATATATGCAAGTAGATTGGTGTAAAGTCAGGGAATTATCTCTGTTTTAGGATGGTATATATAGTCTGTGTATTTTGAAATTTTTTCTTAGAAGATTATGGTAAAAGTACATGATCACCGCATTTTGGATAGTTTAGCAGCATCACCAGAACCTATAAATACCTCTCCAAATCTTACCCAGCAGCCATATTAGTAGTAGAAATATACAAAATTTCTTTCACCATAAGAACATAAGAAGTGAGGTCACTGCATGAGGTCTGTTGGCTCATGCAAGGCAGGTCATTAGTCTGTCCACCCTCCCACCAAATGCTTGAACCCATAGACACATCTAACCTTTGTTTAAAGCTACCTAAAAACCCTAGCTTCCACTTCTGTACTCGGCAGCTTGTTCCGTAATTCTACTACTTTATTCCCAAACAAATATTTACCCACATCTGACCTGAATCTATTTTTTATACAAATTTAAATCTCCTATTTTTTCTATTTGGTGGTGCCATTCTAAAACCTTTATTCATATTACCTTTATTAATGTCCTTCACCCATTTAAAAACTTTATTCATATCCTATCTAGCCCTCATTCTCTTAAGTGAGTGTAAAATGAGTCTTATTAACCTTTCTTCCCATGTGAGGTTTTCTAATTCCAGGGAACATTTTTGTCATTCACCATTATACTCTCTCTAAACAATCTATATCATCTGCATAGTATGGAGCCCAAAACTGTACCAAATAATTCCAAATGTGTCTCACCTATGCAAGGTAAAGTTGCAATAATACTCTTGGTGTTTTATCGCTAAGAGTCCTATTAATGAATCCTAACATCCTATTCGCCTTATCACATACTTTAATACATTGTTGCCATGGCTTAAGATCCTTGCTCACCAGCACTTCTAGATCTCTCTTGCAGTGTTTGACCAGTAATAATTTCCAGTTTGTAATTTGTGCTCCCGTCTTTATCCTTACTAAGTGTTTTGCATTTGTCTATGTTGAACTCCATTTTTCATGTACTTGTCCATTCTGATAATCTGTTTAAGTCCTTATGCAGATTTATTGAATTTTCATCTGGGTTACTTATGGCTCCTATTTTTGTATCATCGGCAAATTTACTTAAGTTACTAGTTATTCCCGTATCCAAATTATTGATATATATATATATATATATATATATATATATATATTATTTTATTTTTATTATACTTTGTCGCTGTCTCCCGCGTTTGCGAGGTAGCGCAAGGAAACAGACGAAAGAAATGGCCCAACCCACCCCCATACACATGTATATACATACGTCCACACACGCAAATATACATACCTACACAGCTTTCCATGCCTTGATTCAATCCACTGACAGCACGTCAACCCCGGTATACCACATCGCTCCAATTCACTCTATTCCTTGCCCTCCTTTCACCCTCCTGCATGTTCAGGCCCCGATCACACAAAATCTTTTTCACTCCATCTTTCCACCTCCAATTTGGTCTCCCTCTTCTCCTTGTTCCCTCCACCTCCGACACATATATCCTCTTGGTCAATCTTTCCTCACTCATCCTCTCCATGTGCCCAAACCACTTCAAAACACCCTCTTCTGCTCTCTCAACCACGCTCTTTTTATTTCCACACATCTCTCTTACCCTTACGTTACTCACTCGATCAAACCAACTCACACCACACATTGTCCTCAAACATCTCATTTCCAGCACATCCATCCTCCTGCGCACAACTCTATCCATAGCCCACGCCTCGCAACCATACAACATTGTTGGAACCACTATTCCTTCAAACATACCCATTTTTGCTTTCCGAGATAATGTTCTCGACTTCCACACATTCTTCAAGGCCCCCAGGATTTTCGCCCCCTCCCCCACCCTATGATCCACCTCCGCTTCCATGGTTCCATCCGCTGCCAGATCCACTCCCAGATATCTAAAACACTTCACTTCCTCCAGTTTTTCTCCATTCAGACTCACCTCCCAATTGACTTGACCCTCAACCCTACTGTACCTAATAACCTTGCTCTTATTCACATTTACTCTTAACTTTCTTCTTCCACACACTTTTCCAAACTCAGTCACCAGCTTCTGCAGTTTCTCACATGAATCAGCCACCAGCGCTGTATCATCAGCGAACAACAACTGACTCACTTCCCAAGCTCTCTCATCCCCAACAGACTTCATACTTGCCCCTCTTTCCAAAACTCTTGCATTTACCTCCCTAACAACCCCATCCATAAACAAATTAAACAACCATGGGGACATCACACACCCCTGCCGCAAACCTACATTCACTGAGAACCAATCACTTTCCTCTCTTCCTACACGTACACATGCCTTACATCCTCGATAAAAACTTTTCACTGCTTCTAACAACTTTCCTCCCACACCATATATTCTTAATACCTTCCACAGAGCATCTCTATCAACTCTATCATATGCCTTCTCCAGATCCATAAATGCTACATACAAATCCATTTGCTTTTCTAAGTATTTCTCACATACATTCTTCAAAGCAAACACCTGATCCACACATCCTCTACCACTTCTGAAACCACACTGCTCTTCCCCAATCTGATGCTCTGTACATGCCTTCACCCTCTCAATCAATACCCTCCCATATAATTTACCAGGAATACTCAACAAACTTATACCTCTGTAATTTGAGCACTCACTCTTATCCCCTTTGCCTTTGTACAATGGCACTATGCACGCATTCCGCCAATCCTCAGGCACCTCACCATGAGTCATACATACATTAAATAACCTTACCAACCAGTCAACAATACAGTCACCCCCTTTTTTAATAAATTCCACTGCAATACCATCCAAACCTGCTGCCTTGCCGGCTTTCATCTTCCGCAAAGCTTTCACTACCTCTTCTCTGTTTACCAAATCATTTTCCCTAACCCTCTCACTTTGCACACCACCTCGACCAAAACACCCTATATCTGCCACTCTATCATCAAACACATTCAACAAACCTTCAAAATACTCACTCCATCTCCTTCTCACATCACCACTACTTGTTATCACCTCCCCATTTGCGCCCTTCACTGAAGGTCCCATTTGCTCCCTTGTCTTACGCACTTTATTTACCTCCTTCCAGAACATCTTTTTATTCTCCCTAAAATTTAATGATACTCTCTCACCCCAACTCTCATTTGCCCTTTTTTTCACCTCTTGCACCTTTCTCTTGACCTCCTGTCTCTTTCTTTTATACATCTCCCACTCAATTGCATTTTTTCCCTGCAAAAATCGTCCAAATGCCTCTCTCTTCTCTTTCACTAATACTCTTACTTCTTCATCCCACCACTCACTACCCTTTCTAATCAACCCACCTCCCACTCTTCTCATGCCACAAGCATCTTTTGCGCAATCCATCACTGATTCCCTAAATACATCCCATTCCTCCCCCACTCCCCTTACTTCCATTGTTCTCACCTTTTTCCATTCTGTACTCAGTCTCTCCTGGTACTTCCTCACACAGGTCTCCTTCTCAAGCTCACTTACTCTCACCACCCTCTTCACCCCAACATTTACTCTTCTTTTCTGAAAACCCATACAAATCTTCACCTTAGCCTCCACAAGATAATGATCAGACATCCCTCCAGTTGCACCTCTCAGCACATTAACATCCAAAAGTCTCTCTTTCGCACGCCTGTCAATTAACACATAATCCAATAACGCTCTCTGGCCATCTCTCCTACTTACATAAGTATACTTATGTATATCTCGCTTTTTAAACCAGGTATTCCCAATCATCAGTCCTTTTTCAGCACATAAATCTACAAGCTCTTCACCATTTCCATTTACAACACTGAACACCCCATGTATACCAATTATTCCCTCAACTGCCACATTACTCACCTTTGCATTCAAATCACCCATCACTATAACCCGGTCTCGTGCATCAAAACCACTAACACACTCATTCAGCTGCTCCCAAAACACTTGCCTCTCTTGATCTTTCTTCTCATGCCCAGGTGCATATGCACCAATAATCACCCACCTCTCTCCATCAACTTTCAGTTTTACCCATATTAATCGAGAATTTACTTTCTTACACTCTATCACATACTCCCACATCTCCTGTTTCAGGAGTATTGCTACTCCTTCCCTTGCTCTTGTCCTCTCACTAACCCCTGACTTTACTCCCCAGACATTCCCAAACCACTCTTCCCCTTTACCCTTGAGTTTCGTTTCACTCAGAGCCAAAACATCCAGGTTCCTTTCCTCAAACATACTACCTATCTCTCCTTTTTTCACATCTTGGTTACATCCACACACATTTAGGCACCCCACTCTGAGCCTTCGAGGAGGATGAGCACTCCCCGCGTGACTCCTTCTTCTGTTTCCCATTTTAGAAAGTTAATACAAGGAGGGGAGGATTTCTGGCCCCCCGCTCCCGTCCCCTCTAGTCGCTTTCTACGACACGCGAGGAATATGTGGGAAGTATTCTTTCACCCCTATCCCCAGGGATAATATACATATATATATATACATATACACATACATACACATACACACGCACATATACACACACACACACATACATATATATACATATGAAAAATGTAAGAAACAATTTAGAGAACTGAAACTTCTAGCTTGAAATGAATGAAAAAAATGAATGTCACATAATGGTTCAACCTCTGGCTATATATATATATATATATATATATATATATATATATATATATATATATATATATATATATATTTTTTTTTATACTTTGTCGCTGTCTCCCGCGTTTGCGAGGTAGCGCAACGAAACAGACGAAAGAAATGGCCCAACCCCCCCCCATACACATGTATATACATACATCCACACACGCAAATATACATACCTACACAGCTTTCCATGGTTTACCCCAGACGCTTCACATACCTTGATTCAATCCACTGACAGCACGTCAACCCCGGTATACCACATCGCTCCAGTTCACTCTATTCCTTGCCCTCCTTTCACCCTCCTGCATGTTCAGGCCCCGATCACACAAAATCTTTTTCACTCCATCTTTCCACCTCCAATTTGGTCTCCCTCTTCTCCTCGTTCCCTCCACCTCCGACACATATATCCTCTTGGTCAATCTTTCCTCACTCATTCTCTCCATGTGCCCAAACCACTTCAAAACACCCTCTTCTGCTCTCTCAACCACGCTCTTTTTATTTCCACACATCTCTCTTACCCTTACGTTACTCACTCGATCAAACCACCTCACACCACACATTGTCCTCAAACATCTCATTTCCAGCACATCCATCCTCCTGCGCACAACTCTATCCATAGCCCACGCCTCGCAACCATACAACATTGTTGGAACCACTATTCCTTCAAACATACCCATTTTTGCTTTCCGAGATAATGTTCTCGACTTCCACACATTCTTCAAGGCCCCCAGAATTTTCGCCCCCTCCCCCCCACCCTATGATCCACTTCCGCTTCCATGGTTCCATCCGCTGCCAGATCCACTCCCAGATATCTAAAACACTTCACTTCCTCCAGTTTTTCTCCATTCAAACTCACCTCCCAATTGACTTGACCCTCAACCCTACTGTACCTAATAACCTTGCTCTTATTCACATTTACTCTTAACTTTCTTCTTCCACACACTTTACCAAACTCAGTCACCAGCTTCTGCAGTTTCTCACATGAATCAGCCACCAGCGCTGTATCATCAGCGAACAACAACTGACTCACTTCCCAAGCTCTCTCATCCCCAACAGACTTCATACTTGCCCCTCTTTCCAAAACTCTTGCATTTACCTCCCTAACAACCCCATCCATAAACAAATTAAACAACCATGGAGACATCACACACCCCTGCCGCAAACCTACATATATATATATATATATATATATATATATATATATATATATATATATATATATATATATATATATATATTTTTTTTTTTTATACTTTGTCGCTGTCTCCCGCGTTTGCGAGGTAGCGCAAGGAAACAGACGAAAGAAATGGCCCAACCCCCCCCATACACATGTATATACATACGTCCACACACGCAAATATACATACCTACACAGCTTTCCATGGTTTACCCCAGACGCTTCACATGCCTTGATTCAATCCACTGACAGCACGTCAACCCCGGTATACCACATCGCTCCAATTCACTCTATTCTTTGCCCTCCTTTTACCCTCCTGCATGTTCAGGCCCCGATCACACAAAATCTTTTTCACTCCATCTTTCCACCTCCAATTTGGTCTCCCTCTTCTCCTCGTTCCCTCCACCTCCGACACATATATCCTCTTGGTCAATCTTTCCTCACTCATTCTCTCCATGTGCCCAAACCACTTCAAAACACCCTCTTCTGCTCTCTCAACCACGCTCTTTTTATTTCCACACATCTCTCTTACCCTTACGTTACTCACTCGATCAAACCACCTCACACCACACATTGTCCTCAAACATCTCATTTCCAGCACATCCATCCTCCTGCGCACAACTCTATCCATAGCCCACGCCTCGCAACCATACAACATTGTTGGAACCACTATTCCTTCAAACATACCCATTTTTGCTTTCCGAGATAATGTTCTCGACTTCCACACATTCTTCAAGGCCCCCAGAATTTTCGCCCCCTCCCCCACCCTATGATCCACTTCCGCTTCCATGGTTCCATCCGCTGCCAGATCCACTCCCAGATATCTAAAACACTTCACTTCCTCCAGTTTTTCTCCATTCAAACTCACCTCCCAATTGACTTGACCCTCAACCTTACTGTACCTGATAACCTTGCTCTTATTCACATTTACTCTTAACTTTCTTCTTCCACACACTTTACCAAACTCAGTCACCAGCTTCTGCAGTTTCTCACATGAATCAGCCACCAGCGCTGTATCATCAGCGAACAACAACTGACTCACTTCCCAAGCTCTCTCATCCCCAACAGACTTCATACTTGAAGAAGAGCCATCCCAGGACTAACCCCTGAGGAAACCACTGGCTACATTGCCCCAGTCTGATGTAACTCTGTTGATGCATACCCTCTGTTTACTGTCAGAGCCACATTCTAATTCAATTAGGTACACAACTCCTGTGCCATGTGCTGCTATTTTCCTAAGCAGACTCTCATGAGTTACTCTGTCAAAAGCCTTGAGGCTAGGTATACAATATCACAACTCTTACATTTTTGGAAAGGTCATTGCAAGAGAAAATCAGTAAGATACATACAGGAGAGTAGTAAATGCAATGTAAATATACTTTTCATTTGTCAACTGGTTTTTGTGCAGTTTAACTTTGTCCACCTTACTGCAATCATCTTGTGTTCATTTGTGTTGTTGTAAATAAGATTTACTTTGGTGTTTAGGGATACCAGATTTAATCTTATCTATATTCTACATGATGATTCCATGAGTTTGTGCTTCCTTTACAGCCTTCATACACTTTGATAAGGCTAGTAAAGCCCAAACTTATCCTGGGTTTGTTTCGAATTGGTTTTGATGTCATGTTTATTCAAAGATTGTTATAATGTAACCCCATTTTCATTGATATTTGGAGCCAGTTGAAAGTTTGAGCAATGTCCATGACACCCCCCAGAAGGACTTGCATTTTCTGATGTTATTTTGATGCAGCCTGGTGTGCTTAATCATGTTTCATCTTATGCTCTCAGTAAGTCTCCTTATTGATCCATCATAGATGAAAGTGATTGATGATACTTCAAAGAAAGTCATTAGTCAGCAATATGAGTTGAAATGCCTCCATAAGAGGTAGTCAGCCTCACTTGAGGTTTTCTTAAGGGGGGGCGATTCACCTCTTTTGAGGACCAGTTCTTGAAATGGCTACCTCGGTTCTGATTTTGAAATATACTTCCAGTAATACTTCTAGTGGCTCATCTATTATTTCCATATTATAAAGCCTCCAGTTTTTTCATGTACTAGAAAGCACATGGAATTGTCAAGTATACTGTTACAAGATATGTACCCTCGTGTTACACATTGATGATTGATGCTCTCTCTTACTATATAATGAATATTTCTGATGTTAAACAATTAGTTATCATATATGTTTGTGATTGGGAATACCTGATTTAAAGAGAGAGATATACATAAGTATACGTTGGAAAGGATCACAATTTTGCACATGATCAAGATATTCCTATGAGTCCTCGGGGAAAATGAAACACGAAAAGTTCCCAAGTGCACTTTCGTGTAATAATCACATCATCAGGGGAGACACGAGAGAAATATAACAGTCAGTTGATATACATCGAAGAGACGAAGCTAGGATGCCATTTGGTAAACATGTGATTGTCCAAAACATACAACGAGCGTTTATAAACTTACCATTTTACAAATCTTATCAACAATAAAGTTATCTAATTTGTACAGACCATCACTAATATTAAGATTATAATTCTTTGTGTATTTAATAATAGAAGATTCAATGATATTTCTCTTGGTAATAGAGTTAGAGTTAACAACTGAGATGGCATTACTCCAGTCAATACAGTGATCATAGTTTTTAACATGATTAAACAAGGCATTTGATTCTTGTCCCGTTCTTATACTATATTTATGTTGCTTAAGTCTAACAGAAAGATCCTTACCAGTCTGACCAACATAAAATTTATCACAGTTTCCACAAGGAACTTTATAGATGCAACCAAGAGAATTTTCTGGTGAATTCCTGATTAAGATATTCTTTATAGTATTATTGTTCCTAAAGGCAACATTTACATTAAAGGATTTAAGCAACATGGGAAGCAAAGTGAAATTATTATTAAAAGGGAGAACTAAAAGATTCTTGGTGTCAATGGGAGGTTTGGGCTCAACTCTATAAAATGATTTCTTTGCTAACTTAAGGGATTTATCAATGAAAGATCTAGGGTACTTTAACTTAGATCCAATAGAATATATCTTCTCAAACTCATCATCAATGAACTCTGGACTGCAAATACGTAATGCCCTTAGGAACATAGATTGAAATGATGATAATTTAACTCTGTCATGTTGAGATGAGTAATAATGGATATATGAGCATACATTGGTGGGTTTTCTGTATATGCTAAACTTAAACTTGTTTCCTTGTCTATGGATCATGCAATCTAAAAATGGTAACATACCATTATTTTCATTTTCTACAGTAAATTTGATGGAAGGTACTAAATTGTTAAGTAAGGGGAGAAATATTTGTAAATTTTCATTTGTTGGCCAAACACAAAGAACATCATCTACATACCTAAACCAAATTGCATTAGAAGGTAAGATATCCTTCAGTAATTTTGTTTCAAAAAATTCATATAAAGATTACTAAGTACAGGTGAAAGAGGGTTACCCATTGCCATACCAAATTTTTGAGCATAATAATCTCCATTAAATTGAAATACACAGTCTTTTATACACAATTTTATCAGTTCAATGAAATTAGACTTTGAAACAGGTAAATGAATATCATCCAAGACATCAAATAAATATTCTAAAAAGTTATCAACTGGAACTTTAGTGAAAAGTGAGGAAACATCAAAGCTAACTAGTTTGAAATCAAAATTAATATTGATATTGTTTAGCTTGTTGACTAAATCTACATTGTTCATGATATTAAGATTTGATACCTTACCCACTAAAGGGCTTAATAAGGAAACTAACCATTTTGATAATTTATATGTGATGGAGCCTACTGAACTCACTATAGGTCTTGCTGGAAAATTTTGTTTATGTGTTTTGATAAGTCCATACATATATGGCAATGAAGGGGACAAAGATGACAAATTTTTGATAAGAGAAATGTTACCTTTCAACAACAACTTCATTTCTTTCTTGAAGTGAGAATTAACTGCTTCTAAGGGATTTTTACTAAGTTTAGAATATGTTGTGTTATCATTTGAATCATTCATTTTAGATAAATAGTTACTTTTGTCTAAAATCACAACAGTGTTAGCCTTATCTGCTTTAGTAATATGTATATCCTTTTCTTTTTTTAAGGTGTTAATAGCTCTTATGAATCTTTTAGGGCAGTTAGCTTCCACTGGTTTTGACAAACTGGCATACACTAAACCCTTGCAAATATTAATATCATTACTTAAATTACTGTATTTTTCTAAATTACAAAGACTTTGTGACATCAACACAGCTGGCTTCTCTGTCAGAGCACACAAAACATAAACCATAGCCTAATGCACACAAGGAATCTTTATCTAGTTGTTTATTAGACAGGTTTACCACAAAAGATGGGTTTGTGTTCTTGGTCCAGTCGCTGTTTTCAATGAGATGGTCCAACTTACGATTTAGTGACACTTGTAGACTATTGCATTCTTTCCTTAACTCATCATAGCAATAGTCCTACATCCGGTTCTTCCAGTGTGTCGGTATTGTCATTTGAAAGGCACATATTACTAAAGCAGATAAGGCTAACACTGTTGTGATTTTAGACAAAAGTAACTATTTATCTAAAATGATTGATCTAAATGATAACACAACACACACTAAACTTAGTAAAAATCCCTTAGAAGCCGTTAATTCTCACTTCAAGAAAGAAATGAAGTTGTTCTTGAAAAGTAACATTTCTCTTATCAAAAATTTGTCATCTTTGTCCCCTTCATTGCCATATATGTATGGACTTATCAAAACACATAAACAAAATTTTCCAGCAAGACCTATGGTGAGTTCAGTAGGCTCCATCACATATAAATTATCAAAATGGTTAGTTTCCTTATTAAGCCCTTTAGTGGGTAAGGTATCAAATTCTAATATCATAAACAATGTAGATTTAGTCAACAAGCTAAACAATATCAATATTAATTTTGATTTCAAACTAGTTAGCTTTGATGTTTCCTCACTTTTCACTAAAGTTCCAGTTGATAACTTTTTAGAATATTTATTTGATGTCTTGGATGATATTCATTTACCTGTTTCAAAGTCTAATTTCATTGAACTGATAAAATTGTGTATAAAAGACTGTGTATTTCAATTTAATGGAGATTATTATGCTCAAAAATTTGGTATGGCAATGGGTAACCCTCTTTCACCTGTACTTAGTAATCTTTATATGGAATTTTTTGAAACAAAATTACTGAAGGATATCTTACCTTCTAATGCAATTTGGTTTAGGTATGTAGATGATGTTCTTTGTGTTTGGCCAACAAATGAAAATTTACAAATATTTCTCCCCTTACTTAACAATTTAGTACCTTCCATCAAATTTACTGTAGAAAATGAAAATAATGGTATGTTACCATTTTTAGATTGCATGATCCATAGACAAGGAAACAAGTTTAAGTTTAGCATATACAGAAAACCCACCAATGTATGCTCATATATCCATTATTACTCATCTCAACATGACAGAGTTAAATTATCATCATTTCAATCTATGTTCCTAAGGGCATTACGTATTTGCAGTCCAGAGTTCATTGATGATGAGTTTGAGAAGATATATTCTATTGGATCTAAGTTAAAGTACCCTAGATCTTTCATTGATAAATCCCTTAAGTTAGCAAAGAAATCATTTTATAGAGTTGAGCCCAAACCTCCCATTGACACCAAGAATCTTTTAGTTCTCCCTTTTAATAATAATTTCACTTTGCTTCCCATGTTGCTTAAATCCTTTAATGTAAATGTTGCCTTTAGGAACAATAATACTATAAAGAATATCTTAATCAGGAATTCACCAGAAAATTCTCTTGGTTGCATCTATAAAGTTCCTTGTGGAAACTGTGATAAATTTTATGTTGGTCAGACTGGTAAGGATCTTTCTGTTAGACTTAAGCAACATAAATATAGTATAAGAACGGGACAAGAATCAAATGCCTTGTTTAATCATGTTAAAAACTATGATCACTGTATTGACTGGAGTAATGTCATCTCAGTTGTTAACTCTAACTCTTTTACCAAGAGAAATATCATTGAACCTTCTATTATTAAATACACACAGAACTATAATCTTTGGACAATCACATGTTTACCAAATGGCATCCTAGCTTCATCTCTTCGATGTATATCAACTGACTGTTATATTTCTCTCTTGTGTCTCCCCTGGTGATGTGATTATTACTTGAAAGTGCACTTGGGAACTTTTCGTATTTCATTTTCCCCGTGGACTCATAGGAATAAGTATATGTATGTAAGTAGGAGAGATGGCCAGAGAGCGTTATTGGATTACGTGTTAATTGATAGGCGCGTGAAAGAGAGACTTTTGGATGTTAATCGTGTTGATTGATAGGCGCGTGAAAGAGAGACTTTTGGATGTTAATGTGCTGAGAGGTGCAACTGGAGGGATGTCTGATCATTATCTTGTGGAGGCGAAGATTTGTAGAGGTTTTCAGAAAAGAAGAGAGAATGTTGGGGTAAAGAGAGTGGTGAGAGTAAGTGAGCTTGGGAAGGAGACTTGTGTGAGGAAGTACCGGGAGAGACTGAGTACAGAATGGAAAAGGGTGAGAACAAAGGACGTAAGGGGAGTGGGGGAGGAATGGGATGTATTTAGGGAAGTAGTGATGGCTTGCGCAAAAGATGCTTGTGGCGTGGGAGGTGGGCAGATTAGAAAGGGTAGCGAGTGATGGGATGAAGAAGTAAGATTATTAGTGAAAGAGAAGAGAGAGGCATTTGGACAATTTTTGCAGGGAAATGATGCAAATGAGTGGGAGGTATATAAAAGAAAGAGACAGGAGGTCAAGAGAAAGGTGCAGGAGGTGAAAAAGAGGGCAAATGAGAGTTGGGGTGAGAGAGTATCATTAAATTTTAGGGAGAAATAAAGATTTTTGGAAGGAGGTAAATAAAGTGCTTAAGACAAGGGAACAAGGGGGCTAATGGGGAGGTGATAATAAGTAGTGGTGATTTGAGAAGGAGATGGAGTGAGTATTTTGAAGGTTTGTTGAGTGTGTTTGATGATAGAGTGGCAGATATAGGGCGTTTTGGTTGAGGTGGTGTGCAAAGTGAGAGGGTTAGGGAGAATGATTTGGTAGAGAAGAGATAGTAAAAGCTTTGCGAAAGATGAAAGCTGGCAAGGCAGCAGGTTTGGACAGTATTGCAGTGGAACTTATTAAAAAAGGGGGTGACTGTGTTTTTGAGTGGTTGATAAGGTTATTAAATGTATGTATGACTCATGGTGAGGTGCCTGAGGATTGGCGGAATGCTTGTATAGTGCCATTTCACAAAGGCAAAGGGGATAAAGGTGAGTGCTCAAATTACAGAGATAAGTTTGTTGAGTATTCCTGGGAAATTGTATGGGAAGGTATTGATTGAGAGGGTGAAGGCTTGTACAGAGCATCAGATTGGGGTAGAGCAGTGTGGTTTCAGAAGTGGTAGAGGATGTGTGGATCATATGTTTGCTTTGAAGAATGTATGTGAGAAATACTTAGAAAAGCAAATGGATTTGTATGTAGCATTTATGGATCTGGAGAAGGCATATGATAGAGTTGATAGCGATGCTCTGTGGAAGGTATTAAGAATATATGGTGTGGGAGGCAAGTTGTTAGAAGCAGTGAAAAGTTTTTATCGAGGATGTAAGGCATGTGTACGAGTAGGAAGAGAGGAAAGTGATTGGTTCTCAGTGAATGTAGGTTTGGGGCAGGGGTGTGTGATGTCTCCATGGTTGTTTGATTTGTTTATGGATGGGGTTGTTAGGGAGGTGAATGCAAGAGTTTTGGAAAGAGGGGCAAGTATGCAGTCTGTTGTGGATGAGAGAGCTTGGGAAGTGAGTCAGTTGTTGTTCGCTGATGATACAGTGCTGGTGGCTGATTCATGTGAGAAACTGCAGAAGCTGGTGACTGAGTTTGGTAAAGTGTGTGAAAGAAGAAAGTTAAGAGTAAATGTGAATAAGAGCAAGGTTATTAGGTACAGTAGGGTTGAGAGACAAGTAAATTGGGAGGTATGTTTGAATGGAGAAAAACTGGAGGAAGTGAAGTGTTTTAGATATCTGAGTGTGGATTTGGCAGCGGATGTAACCATGGAAGCGGAAGTGGATCATAGGGTGGGGGAGGGGGTGAAAGTTCTGGGAGTGTTGAAAAATGTGTGGAAGGCGAGAACGTTATCTTGGAAAGCAATAATGGGTATGTTTGAAAGAAGAGTGGTTCCGACAATGTTATATGGTTGTGAGGTGTGGGCTATAGATTGAGTTGTGTGGAGGAGGGTGGATGTGCTGGAAATGAGATGTTTGAGGAGAATATGTGGTGTGAGGTGGTTTGATCGAGTAAGTAATGAAAGGGCAAGAGAGATGTGTGGTAATAAAAAGAGTGTGGTTGAGAGAGCAGAAGAGGGTGTTTTGAAATGGTTTGGTCACATGGAGAGAATGAGTGAGGAAAAGTTGACAAAGAGGATATACGTGTCAGAGGTGGAGGGAACGAGGAGAAGTGGGAGCCAAAATTGGAGGTGGAAAGATGGAGTGAAAAAGATTTTGAGTGATCGGGGCCTGAACATGCAGAAGGCTGAAAGGCGTTTGAGGAGTAGAGTGAATTGGAACGATGTGGTATACCGGGGTCAACGTGCTGTCAATGGATTGAACCAGGGCATGTGAAGCGTCTGGGGTAAAGCATGGAAAGTTGTGTGGGGCCTGGATGTGGAAAGGGAGCTGTGGTTTCGGTGCATTATACATGACAACTAGAGACTGAGTGTGAACTAATGTTGCCTTTGTTGTCTTTCCCTGGTGCTACCTCGCTCACATGGGGGGGGTGTCATTTCATGTGTGGCAGGTTGGTGACGGGAATGAATAAGGGCAGACAGTAGGAATTATGTACATGTGTATATATGTATATGTGTGTGTGTGTGTATATATACATACGTTGAGATGTATAGGTATGTATATTTGCGTGTGTGGACGTGTATGTGTATACATGTGTATGTGGGTAGGTTGGGCCATTCTTTCATCTGTTTCCTTGTGCTACCTCGCTAACGCGGGAGACAGCGACAAAGTAGAATAAATAGAAAAATAAGTATGTGTTTGTGACAGAAATACCACATCTCTCTTTTTTTCATACATATTCTCCATTAGTGAGATAGCATTAAGAGCAGAGGATTGAGCCTTAGAGAGAAAATCCTCACTTGGCCCCCTTCTCTGTTCCCTCTTTTGGAAAAGTAAAAACTGGAAGGGAGAATTTCCAGCCCCCACTCTTTTCTTGTCCCAGTAAAAACCCATGGAGGGCATAGTATGCTTAGTAGCAGTGCAGCACAAGGTAAAGAGTGCACAGTAATTGTAAATCGTGACTTAGCAGGTTGACTTGTTGGCTTTAAATTTGTTTACATTCTAGAGACTAGAATTTTGTTATTGTGATACTGTGCCTCTTGGGTGTGCAAAAAATTATTATTGCCTCACCAGAGGGTTAAAGAAATAGAAATAATGAAATCAGATAAGGAAATTTCAGTGCATTATCTGTGTGATGAGTAAAAATCTGCTGTGACAGAAACAAGCATCAGGCAAGATCTGTGGATCATGACCTGGTATTTTTCAAGTGGTTTGTTGCTTGCTGTTTTGAAGATGTCCCAATGTTTGGCTCAGTGGTTTTTGCACAGGCTAGAGTGCACAACAAAGTATTAATTTTGGGATAAGGATGTTCATAGCTACTCGCAAGGCTGGTTACAGAAAATCGAGAATGGACATGGTATCTGTATACATATTAACAGCTCGCAGTGAGAAAATTACAAGCTGAATATGAAGCTCCGGGGACTTAAGTTAATGAGCTTACAAATCTATATTGCAGATGAGACTGGTTTATACTGGAGTTAGCCGTGTTGGAACATTAAAATATGCCAGAATAGACAGTGCACACCATCTGATTTGCTTGTGTTTACATGCATTGGTAGAGCAAAGTTCAATATTAAATTGAAATAATTCATAGCCAGTAAAATATTTCACCTTAGTGCTCTCACCAGATTGGGCTTCTGAAGCACGGAAATACAGCATATATAATGAAGTGGTAAAATGAAAAATATATTTCTATCTCATGGAATGGAGCACATCATAAAAGAATAATAGAACAACCAGAATAAGTGATATAGCCCTTCACCTAAAACAAACAGGGAGTATGTTCTACACATTCTCATGTTGACATCTTTTTTATAGTGTGTAGATGTACTTTCTTCTTTGGTGGATATTAGCGCAAATTGCACTTTGATGTGCCTATATCTTCCGATGATGTTTATATTTTTTCGTTTTGACATTTGCCATTATCCAATGTAGTTTTTTGTTTATTAAGATTGCTGACCTTGACCTTGGTACTAGAATCTGGTCCTTGTTTGCTCACTCCTGTAGAGGGCTACCAATTCTCCACCACCACCACCACCACCACCACCATTTATTTTCACCGTTGTAGTAAGGAAAACCAGAACTTAAAGTTACAAACTTAATGGCATCCTCGTAAATTGTTGTAAACAATGTACATAAATAACCCAAAAATTGTGAAAAAGACAAAAAATTGAATAGAAATGCATTGGTAATGCAGGTAAAAGAAATTATATTTTTCACTTGCCCATTCTGCTTATACATTGCTTCATTTCTTTTCTGCGATGTAAGCTGTTATAAGGTCATCTCGAAGGAACCCTCAGGTTTCACCCCATAGATAGAGTTCAGGTGCAATTATATATTTATTATAGCACATAAAAGGAGCTTTCTGCTCCAGCAATATCATTTGTTTTAGTTAGGGTTACAGTGGACAGTTTGATTTTTATATTTATATTTAATTCTTATACATTAATTCTTATGCTTTGATGCTGTCTCCCATGTTAGCAAGGTAGCACAAGGAAACAGACGAAAGAATGGCCCAGCCTACCCACATACACATTTATGTACATAAATGCCTACACATGCACATATACATACCTATACATTTCAACTTATACATACTTATGCATACACAGACATATACAATACATATATACACATGTACATATTCATACATGCTGCCTTCATCCATTCCTGCGGCCACCCCGCCACACATGAAATGACATCCCCCTCCCCCCACGTGTGCGTGAGGTAGCGCCAGGAAACAACAAAGGCCACATTCATTCACACTTAGTCTCTAGTTGTCATGTGTAATGCACCAAAACCACAGCTCCCTTTCCACATCCAGGCCCCACAAAAATTTCCATGGTTTACCCCAGATGCTTCACATGCCCTGGTTCAATTCATTGACAGCACGTCGACCCCAGCACACCACATCATTCCAATTCGCTCTATTCCTTGCATGTCTTTCACCCTCCTGTATGTTCAAGCCCCGATTGCTCAAAATCTTTTTCACTCCATCCTTCCACCTTCAATTTGGTCTCCCACTTCTCCTCGTTCCCTCCACCTCTGACACATATATCCTCTTTGTCAATCTTTCCTCACTCATTCTCTTCATGTGACCAAACCATTTCAATATACCGTCTTCTGCTATCTCAACCACACTCTTTTTATTACCACACATCTCTCACCCTTTCATTACTTACTCGATCAAACCACCTCACACCACACATTGTCCTCAAACATCTCATTTCCAACACATCCACCCTCCTCCGCACAACCCTCTGTATTGCTCATGCCTCACAACCATATAACATTGTTGGAACCACTATTCCTTCAAACATACCCGTTTTTGCTTTGTTTAATAACTTGACTAAATCCATACCTGAGACTTTTTTTCTATCATGAATTATATTTGATTCATATGTTTTGTTCGAGAACGTTGAACATTATCCTCTTTGTCTTGATGCAGAATATGTTTCCCTCCTTTTCATAATGCATGTGCATTTAAGAACTTCATTCCTCAAACCATCCAAATGTCCACTCATTACTCTTCATCATAGGTCTCTTCAAGCATATTGCATTCAATATTAACTTTTTCAACTAATAACATGACTGAACAGGCCATCAGAAATTTTATCACCACTAATATCTGTAGATTGAATGAATCATGTATTTTGCCTTCAGGAATGAAACACAAGTGTTGAGAGCTATGGTTTTAACTTAACATCTGAAACTTCATCAAATATGATAGCAACAAATGTTGCTAAACTTATCTTCAGTAACACAAGATGTAGCTTTGATGGTGTCAGTTTGCAGAATTAGAGAAATGCCTTGAAAGATAGTCATTTTTCCAATGCCACTTCCTCTCACCATTCTCATCTCATTGATATTGTTTCGTTTTTCCCTAAAAAGTCTATAAACCTTTCCCCTTGCCTCCATAAGATAGTGATCAGACATCCCACATGCTTGTCAGTGTATATTTCAAACAGTAGTGCCTGCTTACCATCTTGCCTTCCATACGTATACTTGTGTATGTCCTTCTTTTTAATCAGGTTTTCCCAGTCACCAGTTTTTTTTCAGCTCACGACTCACAAGCTGTTCATCATTTCCATTCATAATACTGAATAACCCATCCCCCACCTATACCCTCATTTGCCACATTATCACAGTAACATTCAAATCACCCATCACTATTACCTGATCTGCATCAAAACTGCTGACACACTCACTCAACTGCTCCCTAAACAGTTGCCTCGTGATCTTTCTCCTCATAGCCTGAGGCATAAGCACAGATAATCACCCATCTCTCACCTTCCACTTTCATTTTTATCTACATCTGGCTAGAATTCACTCCCTTACTCTCTTTCACACATTTCTGTAACTCCTGCTGTAGCAGTAGTTCTACTCCATCCTTACCTCTTGTCCTTTCACTAACCTCAGACTGTACTCTTAAGACATATCCAGATCATTCTTCCCTTTATCCTTGAGCTTTGCTTCTAAGATCCAGGACATCCAGGTTTTTTCCTAAAACATACTGCCCATCTTTTCTCTCTTTACGGTTACATCCACACACATTTATACCTTTCTTTCCCCTCTTCTCATCTTGGTTACATCAACTCACATTTAGACACCCCAGCTAGAGCCTTTGAGGAGGATAAGCAGTCCCTGCTTGGCTCCTTCTTTTCCATCTTTTAGAAATTGAAACACAAAAAGGAGAGGGTTTCCAGCCCCCCTGCTCCTACCCCCTTTAGTTACCTTTTACAGTGTGCAGGGAATATGGATGTAGAATTCTTTCACCCCTATCATAGGGTTGTTTGCTGATTCAGCACTGGTTGCAGCTTCGTGTAGAAGTTGGTGACTAGTTTGGAAGAGTGTGTAAAAGGAGAAAGTTGAGAGTACATGTGAATAAAAGCTGGTTGAGGGACAGAGTAGTTGGGGTGTGAATTTGAATTGAGAAATATTGTAGGAAGTGAAATGTTTGACAGAACAGGGGGTGGACATGGCTGCAAATGGAACCATGGAAGCAGAAGTGCATCATAGGGTGGTTGAGGGGGTGAAGGTTCTGGGAGTGGAAAGCAAGATCTTAATCTGGGAGGGCAAAAATGGGTATAATGGGTATAACAATATCATATGGATGCTAGGCTTGTAAGTGTCAGAAGTGGAGGGGAAAAGGAGAATGGGGAGACCAAATTGTTGATGAAAGGACAGAATGAAAACCATTTTGAGTGATCGAGACCTAAACATGCAAGAGGGTGAAAGGCATGCATGGTATAGAGTGAATTGGAAGGATTTTTTTATACAAGGGTTGATGTGCTGTCAGTGGACTGAAGTAGGACATGTAATGCTTCTGGTGTAAACCAGGGAAAGATCTGTGGAGCGTGGTTGTAGATAGGGAGCTGTGGTTTTGGTGCATTGCATATCAGTTAGAGAATGGATGTGAGCGGATTCGATTTTTCTTTGTTTTTTCTTGGTGCTACTGTGCTAATGCAGGAAATGTTGATCAGATATGTAAAGAAATTCATTTGTATTTATATAAGTATAGTTATTAAACCATTGTTTCATGACCTCTGAGCATGTGTGTAGTACACCTTACACATCTGAATATATGCCCCAGCTTTTCACATGATGAGTACCTGATGAAGTCTTTAGGGTCTTCACCTCCACAGCCCAAGCGGGCCCAGGCTGTTGAATTTGGTCACTGGTTGACCAAGCTGTTGTAAGCCACAATCCTCTGGCCTACATACCCCCACATATGGCTGGGCTGTTACACTTTGTGTGTACTTGTCCAGTTCACTGTTAAACTTCTCTGTTTTGCATCCCTTCCTGTTTCTGATGGTAGCTTGCAAGTTGTTGAAGAGTCTTTGGCCCTGGATGTTTAAGATGTTCACTCATTTTATTCATATTGCCCCTTTGGATTTCTGAGGTATTATTTTTTTACAGTCTTCCATACCTATCATGCCAATAGGATGTTATTTTCATATATAAGTTGGGAACCATACCTTTTAGGATTTTCCAGGTATATGCAATGCTATACCTCTCCAAGGAGTATAGCCTCAGAGATTTCTGCCATTCCCAGTAATATAGTACCTTTGCCACATTGATATGGGCTGTGAAAGATCTCCGAGTGTTTTCTAATTGTGCAATTTCTCCTGCCTTGTAGGGTGATGTTAGAATGCTACCACCACTCCTTCTTTCACCACTACCACACCCTCCCTCCTTGGTCACTGCACCTATTTATATCACCACCATTCCCACCTCTGACTTCTGTACTTTGCCCCATCACCACCAATCTCTCCCTCCTTGGCCACCACACCCTAAATAGCAAAACGGCATTGTTCAATGGTCCCAACCACTTGCCATGCCATTTTTCAATTTAGTATGTCCCATATTTGTAGCACAACCTTCCTACTTGTACCCTGTGAGACACTGCAAATTAGGGGTTGTGAGGATGAAGTGCCCCCCCCCCCCCCCCCCCCCCCAAGCAGATGGCTTGGTAATGACTGGTCAGCGAGTCAACAGCTTTCTTTATAATGATGTTATGGTTGACCAAGTTGAGAGCCTAACTGAAGTCTAAGAAGATGAGTGCCACCGAGAATTTGCTCTTCTCCAAGTTGTGGTGAATGAAGTCTAGGAGGCTGACAGGCAGTTAATATGAAGAAGATTTAGTGTTTCCAAACTGCTAAGGGTCTACTGAATCAGCAGTGTCAGTATAGGCCTGGGCAAACACTGACCTTTAACAAATTAGACTGTGGATTGGAGGGATGGCAATGGGGCATAACCTATTGAAAGACTCGGAGATAATGGATTTGGGTAGTGGCGTAATATATGCTGTCTTTCAAGTACTGGGGCATTTTGACTGTTTGATTGAATCATTGATTATGGCAGTTACCAAGCTAATTCATTGGAGAATTCCTTTTACAGTTTCAGTGGTTGAGCATTTGGTTTTAAGGTGCCAAAGAAGCTTAACTACTTGATATTCTTCTATGTTTGGGGGAGATGGGGTTGGTATGTATGCGGGAAGGAAGTTAACGCCAAGTTGGGATAGTTTTTGGCAGATATTGGCAAAGTGGTTCTTAATATGATATGTGGCCTTCTCAATGTTAAGTGGGAGATCTTTCACTTATCACAGCCATTTAATTTTTTACTCTTGATCATCTCACTGATTGATGGCCTGCTTCAGATTCTGCATATTGGTTGAGTAATAGGCCTTCTCAGCAGCATGTACTTTGTGTTGAAGTTTGTTGTGAAGTTGCTGGTAAAGCTCATTGTTATGACTGTTGGATTTATGATATCTCTGCAGCATAAATTGTTTGCTGTGGTGGGTGATTTATGGAGCTCTGGCTGCCTGTAGACTTACTGTTGTTCAAAGAAAGTGATGGTAGACCTGGTTGCAAATTTCATGATACATTATCCCACATGCTTTCGACGTTTTAGTGGTCACAACAGTCCATTGATGATGAGATGACCACTGACTGAAATTTCTCCTTGCTCATTCAGTAAGTGGCCAAAATGTTTTGAGCCTGCATGCTTGTGTTCAGGGATGATGGGGGCAGGGGACCACAACACTGATAAATGGGGACTGTTGTCTGGAGTGGAGGAAGAGGCTTGGGTAGTAGGAAGTAGTCAGCCAAGTCAGTCAGAATCAGGTCAAGTGTTTTGACCATGCATGGGAAAGTGAACTGAGATAGATGTTGTTTTTCATGGAAGTTGTTCCTTATTATTATAACAAAGGTACCTCATCCTGAGAGTTTCTAGGTGTTCTAATAGTGCTTCCTTGGTGGGGGACCACTTTCAGTGGTAGATCATGAGGTAAATGATGGAGACAGTTTACCATGGATGGGTTTTGGTGTAACCCTAACCCATAACACTTCCAGATCTTCAGGCATATAACTATCAGCTGAGCTGGACATAACTCTGTGACAAAAGAGTGCTATAAGTGTGTGTGTGTGTATATATTTTATTTATTTATTTGTATACATACCTGTACATACCTATATATTTCAATGCATACATATATATACATACATATACATATACTTATATACACATGTACATAATTCATACTTGCTGCCTTTATTCACCCCCGTCACCACCCCGCCACACATGAATTGACATACCCCTCCCCCCACACGTGAGCGAGGTAGTGCTAGGAAAATACAACAAAGGCCACATTTGTTCACACTCAGTCTCTAGCTTTCATGTATGATGCACTGAAACCACAGCTCCCTTTCCACATCTCGGCCCACAAAACTTTCCATAGTTTACCCCAGACGCTTCACATGCCCTGGTTCAATCCATTGACAGCACGTCGACCCCAGTATACCACATTGTTCCAATTCACTCTATTCCTTGAATGCCTTTCACCCTCCAGCATGTTCAGACCCCGATCTCTCAAAATCTTTTTCACTCCATCCTTCCACCTCCAATTTGGTCTTCCACTTCTTGTTCCTTCCATCTCTGACACATATATCCTCTTTCTCAATCTTTCCTCACTCATTTTCCATGTGACCAAACCATTCCAATACACCCTCTTCTGCTCTCTCAACCACGCTCTTTTTATTACCACATGTCTCTTACCATTTCATTACTTACTTGATCAAACCACCTGACACCACATATTGTCCTCAAACATCTCATTTCCAACACATTCACCCTGCTCTGCACAACCCTAGCTACTATTGCCCACGCTTCGCAACCATATGACATTATTGGAACCACTAAGGAAGAGGTGTGGTTGAGAGAGCTGAAGAGAATGTGCTGAAATGGTTTAGGTAAATGGAGAGAATGTTTGACAAAGATACATTTGTCAGAAATGGGGGGGACAAGGAGAAGGGGCAGAAGAAATGGGAGGTGAAAGGATGGAATGGAGATTTTTTTGAGTGCTTGGGGCCAGATTATGCATGAGAGTGAAAGGCGTTTAAGAGATAAAGTGAAATGAAGCAATGTGGTCTGCAGGGGATGATATGTTGTCAATGGGCTAAACCAATGCATACGAAACAATTGGGGAAAACTGTAGAAAGGTCTGTTGTACTTGGATGTGGATGGGGGCTGTGGTTTTGGTACATTACACAACAGCTGGAGAATGGATGTGAGTGAATGAGGCTTTTCTGTCATCCTGGCACTGCCTCACAAGCATGGGAAATGGCAGACACGTATGAATGATATGTATATTTATCATTATCTGTTTGATAATTACCTCAGGACCTTTATAAAAGTTTCTGCAGCCCAAAGCTATGTCACCCCTATGCTATGTTACTTCCAGTTGTTGGGAAGAGAAGACTTCTTTTGAGTGAGATTTTATTTGACGAGACTGTACTTTTAGTGACAGCCTCGTCAAAGATGACTTTTTATTTACAGTGTAACCTTGTGCAGGTGGAGTTTGGTGCCACACACATACATGCTTTTTTTCTTAATTGTTGTGTCCTGTATTAGCACTAGGAACGGACGAAGAAAGAACACATCCACACACATCCAGTCTCTTGCTTTCATGTGTAATGCACCCAAATCACAGCTCCCTATCCACAACCAGGCCCCAAAACCCTTCCTACGTTTATCCTGTATGCTTCATGTGCACTGGTTCAGCCCATTGACTGCACGTCGACCCGAGTTTACCTTCTGCTTGTTTAAGCTGTGATCGCACAGAATCTTTTTTATTCCCTGGCCTTTATACAGTGGCACTAGGCATGTGTTCTGCCAGTCCTCAGGCACCTCACCATGATCCATACATTAACTGAAAATCCTTTATTTTTTTGAGTTGACTCTTTTTGATATGTCATGAGACAGTTAAATATGTTCTTTTAATATTTCAGGGTTGAGACCAGGTCTTAAGAAAAGAGGGGGAAAGAGAAACGGGGGGAAGATTCACCAGTTTTTAAGTTAAAGTAAAAAGGCACAATGACTTCACGAACAAAGTCCAAGAAAGAGGAGGAAAAGAAAAGACAAGAGGAGGAGGCAGCTGCACAGGTAAAACCTTTTGAATTAAATTTAATTTTCTTGTGATACATTTTGCAGTTCCTGACCCAAAGTGATTTATGCATCTTAGGTTTCCTGACGTAGCGAAGAACCTCCCCATCCAAAATTTCTTAGTTCCAAAAAATTGTTTAATTTTTTCTTAGGTTTAGGTGATTGAATTTTGTAATCAAGCAGTTTTCCCTCTAAACTAAGATTGCTGAAGTTTTTGAAAAGGCTTGTTGCAAGTATTTATTGGATAAAGAAAGGTTTTTAGCATGCACTGTTTTGATACTGAGAGTGAATTTGATTGTTATGTTGGTTGACATATTTTGTATTCACTTGATCATCCTAGATCTGAAATGCATGGGACTAAGAGGTTTTTGGAGTCATCATATCCTTTAAAGGAATCTGTATTAGATTTTTGTTGCCTTAGTGTGCTGTTATACAAAATGCACCATTAATTTTTGTCTTCAATTAAACATTTCAATGTTCTTTTTGTTACAATATTATTACTGTTCACAAATAAATTTATGATGTATTTTTACTCATATTTGCCTCATGCTTTGATTTTAGTCATCTGCTGAGCTGCAAGCAGATACCAAATATTAACATGGTAAACTGCTACCCACCCCGCTATCCTCTGCCAGTCATTCAAACTTTTGCCAGATTGTCATATATTTTTTAACATACAGTTCTCTAATGATTTATCAAACAGTTCTCTAATGATTTATGAGGAAGGTTCCCAAAAGTAAGACCAATAATAAAAGATCTAAGCCATGTATAGTAAACTGCAGCACTATACTCTACACAACTGCTTCTCTTCCCAAACATAATCACTCACTTGATTATTTGATTTTTTGGTACAATTAAATGACTGCTTTGCACTGTTTCTTTGCTGGTTCGATTAATGCAGTGCACAACATTAAAACATATGCATAGTAATGACTCGACAAATGGTAAACAACTGCCTTCCCAATCCAACATGTGCACAGATCTGAAACTACAATCCCCATTGTATCAGTGTATGAGATACACTTTCTACCCTTCATTCTTGATGGCACACTCTTTTTCGTGCATAATAATGCCCCTTGTGCCCAAGAAACTGCTTACACACTGAAGACAGTTGATGTGGCCCTCATTTTGAGTGTTTACATGCGTTTGTAAACAATTGAGTCACTTTGAAAACCCTCGAGTCATCTATAAAGGCTGGTGCCTCCTTAGTAGAATTAAAAGGAAAGGAAGAATCCAAGCCAAATGTTCCCAGTGTATATATATCTCATGCTCATTGGACAGTGTCTTGGAGAGAAAATCTTTTTCAGTTTTCTTTCTGTCTATTTACCTGTGATGCTTGTTTTCTTTAGGAACTCTCCCAAGGTGATAGCCACAGCAAAAGAGTCTCCATAACTGGTGAACTCCAGTGATGCATCTTAACCTTTGGTGCCTCACCCTTAACAGGCTACCGGCTGAGGAAAACTCTATCTCATTCTTTCAAGAGGCTCTTACTTAATTTTTCTACAAACTACTTCACCCTAATGTTCCAACCTACTACTCATATGTGATGCTCTTGCCTATTGTTCTTAGGTAATACTTCAATCTAATTTTTCTAGCTAGTGCTCCTGCCTAATGTTCCTATCTACTACATGTATCTATTATTCCTACCATTTTCCCAAAAGGCAAGGTTCGTTCATAGCACTCTCCAGAGGAAAATGTGGTTACAAAGACTGAGTTGTTTAAGTTACGGTGTTGTCCAGTAATATGTGGGACAAGTTCACCTGTGGATGAGGCAGAAAGAAAAGACAGCTAACTGGGTTAGAAGAGTGCAACTTTGCAATCACTGAATTGCTGGCTTGGTACACAGCCGTTACTAATCCTTCCAATTCCCAGGCATGTGGTACCAGCAATATGTCTCCCTGGCCAGTGGCTGCCTTCCAACTATTACCTACCAGTTTTCAATATTTATATTATTCAATTTTTTCAGGCATATGAGGAATTTGTTGCAACATTTGAAGAAACACCGGCACAGAAAGGGAAAGTATGGGTGAAAGCAGGAACTTTTGATGCTGGGTCCAGAAGTAAGTTGACTTTTTGAGTTTTTTAGTTATTTCTAGTACTCAGGATAATGGGAATTAATTATTGTTCATTAATCAGTAATCAGCAAATTTTTTTTTATCTCATCTCACCTTGTATACTTCACAAGCTTATGTTGATTTATTACCACTGATATGACTGTTTAATCTAATTTTTTTTGACTGCCAAGTTTATTTGCAAAGGTAACAAGGTGTTTTAGATATCTGGGAGTGGACTTAGCAGCAGATGGAACCATGGAAGCGAAAGTGAGTCACAGGGTGGGGGAGGGAGCAAAGGTTTTGGAAGCGTTGAAGAATGTGTGTAAGGTGAGAATGTTATCTCGGAGAGCAAAAATGGGTATGTGTGAAGGAATAGTAGTTCTAACAATGTTATGTGGTAGCAAAACATGGGCTATAGATTGGGTTGTATGGAGATGGGTTGATGAGTTGAAAATTGAATGTTTGAGGACATTAGGTGGTGTGAGGTGGTTTGATCGAGTAAGTAATGAAAGGGTGAGAGAGATGTGTGGTAATGAAAAGGAGTGTGGTTGAGAGAGCAGAAGAGGGTGCATTGAAATGAATGAATAAGGAAAGATTGACAAAGAAGAATTATGTGTCAGAGGTGGAGGGAACAAGGAGAAGTGGGAGACCAAATTGGAGGTGGAAGGATGGAGTGAAAAAGATTTTGAGAGATCGGGGCCCTAACATACAGGAGGGTGAGAGGCATGCAAAGAATAGAGTGAATTATAGAACAATGTGGTATACCAGGGTCGAAATACTGTCAGTGGACTGAACCAGGGCGTGTGAAACATCTGGGGTAAACCATAGAAAGGTCCGTGGGACTGGATATGGATAGGGAGCTGTGGTTTCTGTGCATTACACAGGACAGCTAGAGACTGAGTGTGGCCTTTTCGATCTGTTTTCCTGGCACTGCCTTGCTGAAGCACAGGGTAATGATGCTGTTTCCTGTGGGGCGAGGTAGTGCCGGGAATGGATGAAGGCAAGCAAGAATGAATATGTACATGTGTATATATGTATATCTCTGTGTATGTGTGTGTATATGTATGTATATGTTGATATGTATGTGTGCCTGTGTGGGCATTTATGTATATATATATATATATATATATATATATATATATATTTTTTATTATACTTTGTCGCTGTCTCCCGCGTTTGCGAGGTAGCGCAAGGAAACAGACGAAAGAAGTGGCCCAACCCCCCACACACACATGTATATACATACGTCCACACACGCAAATATACATACCTACACAGCTTTCCATGGTTTACCCCAGACGCTTCACATGCCTTGATTCAATCCACTGACAGCACGTCAACCCCGGTATACCACATCGCTCCAATTCACTCTATTCCTTGCCCTCCTTTCACCCTCCTGCATGTTCAGGCCCCGATCACACAAAATCTTTTTCACTCCATCTTTCCACCTCCAATTTGGTCTCCCTCTTCTCCTCGTTCCCTCCACCTCCGACACATATATCCTCTTGGTCAATCTTTCCTCACTCATTCTCTCCATGTGCCCAAACCACTTCAAAACACCCTCTTCTGCTCTCTCAACCACGCTCTTTTTATTTCCACACATCTCTCTTACCCTTACGTTACTCACTCGATCAAACCACCTCACACCACACATTGTCCTCAAACATCTCATTTCCAGCACATCCATCCTCCTGCGCACAACTCTATCCATAGCCCACGCCTCGCAACCATACAACATTGTTGGAACCACTATTCCTTCAAACATACCCATTTTTGCTTTCCGAGATAATGTTCTCGACTTCCACACATTCTTCAAGGCCCCCAGAATTTTCGCCCCCTCCCCCACCCTATGATCCACTTCCGCTTCCATGGTTCCATCCGCTGCCAGATCCACTCCCAGATATCTAAAACACTTCACTTCCTCCAGTTTTTCTCCATTCAAACTCACCTCCCAATTGACTTGACCCTCAACCCTACTGTACCTAATAACCTTGCTCTTATTCACATTTACTCTTAACTTTCTTCTTCCACACACTTTACCAAACTCAGTCACCAGCTTCTGCAGTTTCTCACATGAATCAACCACCAGCGCTGTATCATCAGCGAACAACAACTGACTCACTTCCCAAGCTCTCTCATCCCCAACAGACTTCATACTTGCCCCTCTTTCCAAAACTCTTGCATTTACCTCCCTAACAACCCCATTCATAAACAAATTAAACAACCATGGAGACATCACACACCCCTGCCGCAAACCTACATTCACTGAGAACCAATCACTTTCCTCTCTTCCTACACGTACACATGCCTTACATCCTCGATAAAAACTTTTCACTGCTTCTATATATATATATATATAGAAGGCGACTAGAGGGGATGGGAGCGGGGAGCCAGAAATCCTCCCCTCCTTGTATTTTTTAACTTTCTAAAATGGGAAACAGAAGGAGTCACGCGGGGAGTGCTCATCCTCCTCGAAGGCTCAGACTGGGGTGTCTAAATGTGTGTGGATGTAACCAAGTGTGAAAAAAGGAGAGATAGGTAGTATGTTTGAGGAAAGGAACCTGGATGTTTTGGCTCTGAGTGAAACGAAGCTCAAGGGTAAAGGGGAAGAGTGGTTTGGGAATGTCTTGGGAGTAAAGTCAGGGGTTAGTGAGAGGACAAGAGCAAGGGAAGGAGTAGCAGTACTCCTGAAACAGGAGTTGTAGGAGTATGTGATAGAATGTAAGAAAGTAAATTCTCGATTGATATGGGTAAAACTGAAAGTTGATGGAGAGAGATGGGTGATCATTGGTGCATATGCACCTGGGCATGAGAAGGAAGATCATGACAGGCAAGTGTTTTGGGAGCAGCTGAATGAGTGTGTTAGTGGTTTTGATGCACGAGACCGGGTTATAGTGATGGGTGATTTGAATGCAAAGGTGAGTAATGTGGCAGTTGAGGGAATAATTGGCATACATGGGGTGTTCAGTGTTGTAAATGGAAATGGTGAAGAGCTTGTAGATTTATGTGCTGAAAAAGGACTGGTGATTGGGAATACCTGGTTTAAAAAGCGAGATATGCATAAGTATATGTATGTAAGTAGGAGAGATGGCCAGAGAGCGTTATTGGATTACGTGTTAATTGACAGACGCGCGAAAGAGAGACTTTTGGATGTTAATGTGCTGAGAGGTGCAACTGGAGGGATGTCTGATCATTATCTTGTGGAGGCTAAGGTGAAGATTTGTATGGGTTTTCAGAAAAGAAGAGTGAATGTTGGGGTGAAGAGGGTGGTGAGAGTGAGTGAGCTTGGGAAGGAGACTTGTGTGAGGAAGTACCAGGAGAGACTGAGTACAGAATGGAAAAAGGTGAGAACAATGGAAGTAAGGGGAGTGGGGTAGGAATGGGATGTATTTAGGGAATCAGTGATGGATTGCGCAAAAGATGCTTGTGGCATGAGAAGAGTGGGAGATGGGTTGATTAGAAAGGGTAGTGAGTGGTGGGATGAAGAAGTAAGAGTATTAGTGAAAGAGAAGAGAGAGGCATTTGGATGATTTTTGCAGGGAAAAAATGAAATTGAGTGGGAGATGTATAAAAGAAAGAGACAGGAGGTCAAGAGAAAGGTGCAAGAGGTGAAAAAGAGGGCAAATGAGAGTTGGGGTGAGAGAGTATCATTAAATTTTAGGGAGAGTAAAAAGATGTTCTGGAAGGAGGTAAATAAAGTGCGTAAGACAAGGGAGCAAATGGGAACTTCAGTGAAGGGCGCAAATGGGGAGGTGATAACAAGTAGTGGTGATGTGAGAAGGAGATGGAGTGAGTATTTGAAGGTTTGTTGAATGTGTTTGATGATAGAGTGGCAGATATAGGGTGTTTTGGTCGAGGTGGTGTGCAATTTGAGAGGGTTAGGGAAAATGATTTGGTAAACAGAGAAGAGGTAGTAAAAGCTTTGCGGAATATGAAAGCCAGCAAGGCAGCAGGTTTGGATGGTATTGCAGTGGAATTTATTAAAAAAGGGGGTGACTGTATTATTGACTGGTTGGTAAGGTTATTTAATGTATGTATGACTCATGGTGAGGTGCCTGAGGATTGGCGGAATGCGTGCATAGTGCCATTGTACAAAGGCAGAGGGGATAAGAGTGAGTGCTCAAATTACAGAGGTATAAGTTTGATGAGTATTCTTGGTAAATTATATGGGAGGGTATTGATTGAGAGGATGAAGCATGTACAGAGCATCAGATTGGGGAAGAGCAGTGTGGTTTCAGAAGTGGTAGAGGATGTGTGGATCAGGTGTTTGCTTTGAAGAATGTATGTGAGAAATACTTAGAAAAGCAAATGGATTTGTATGTAGCATTTATGGATCTGGAGAAGGCATATGATAGAGTTGATAGAGATGCTCTGTGGAAGGTATTAAGAATATATGGTGTGGGAGGCAAGTTGTTAGAAGCAGTGAAAAGTTTTTATCGAGGATGTAAGGCATGTGTACGTGTAGGAAGAAGAGAGGAAAGTGATTGGTTCTCAGTGAATGTAGGTTTGCGGCAGGGGTGTGTGATGTCTTCATGGTTGTTTAATTTGTTTATGGATGGGGTTGTTAGGGAGGTGAATGCAAGAGTTTTGGAAAGAGGGGCAAGTATGAAGTCTGTTGTGGATGAGAGAGCTTGGGAAGTGAGTCAGTTGTTGTTCGCTGATGATACAACACTGGTGGCTGATTCATGTGAGAAACTGCAGAAGCTGGTGACTGAGTTTGGTAAAGTGTGTGGAAGAAGAAAGTTAAGAGTAAATGTGAATAAGAGCAAGGTTATTAGGTACAGTAGGGTTGAGGGTCAAGTCAATTGGGAGGTGAGTTTGAATGGAGAAAAACTGGAGGAAGTGAAGTGTTTTAGAAATCTGGGAGTGGATCTGGCAGCGGATGGAACCATGGAAGCGGAAGTGGATCATAGGGTGGGGGAGGGGGCGAAAATTCTGGGGGCCTTGAAGAATGTGTGGAAGTCGAGAACATTATCTCGGAAAGCAAAAATGGGTATGTTTGAAGGAATAGTGGTTCCAACAATGTTGTATGGTTGCGAGGCGTGGGCTATGGATAGAGTTGTGCGCAGGAGGATGGATGTGCTGGAAATGAGATGTTTGAGGACAATGTGTGGTGTGAGGTGGTTTGATCGAGTGAGTAACGTAAGGGTAAGAGAGATGTGTGGAAATAAAAAGAGCGTGGTTGAGAGAGCAGAAGAGGGTGTTTTGAAGTGGTTTGGGCACATGGAGAGAATGAGTGAGGAAAGATTGACCAAGAGGATATATGTGTCGGAGGTGGAGGGAACGAGGAGAAGAGGGAGACCAAATTGGAGGTGGAAAGATGGAGTGAAAAAGATCTTGTGTGATCGGGGCCTGAACATGCAGGAGGGTGAAAGGAGGGCAAGGAATAGAGTGAATTGGAGCGATGTGGTATACCGGGGTTGACGTGCTGTCAGTGGATTGAATCAAGGCATGTGAAGCATCTGGGGTAAACCATGGAAAGCTGTGTAGGTATGTATATATGCGTGTGTGGACGTATGTATATACATGTGTATGGGGGGGGGGGTTGGGCCATTTCTTTCGTCTGTTTCCTTGCGCTACCTCGCAAACGCAGGAGACAGCGACAAAGTATAATAAATAAATATATATATATATATATATGTATATATATATATATATATATATATATATATATATATATATATATATATATATGGTGTGGGAGACAAGTTGTTAGAAGCAGTGAAATGTTTTTATCGAGGATGTAAGGCATGTGTACGTGTAGGAAGAGAGGAAAGTGATTGGTTCTCAGTGAATGTAGGTTTGCGGCAGGGGTGTGTGATGTCTCCATGGTTGTTTAATTTGTTTATGGATGGGGTTGTTAGGGAGGTGAATGCAAGAGTTTTGGAAAGAGGGGCAAGTATGAAGTCTGTTGGGATGAGAGAGCTTGGGAAGTGAGTCAGTTGTTGTTCGCTGATGATACAGCACTGGTGGCTGATTCATGTGAAAAACTGCAGAAGCTGGTGACTGAGTTTGGTAAAGTGTGTGAAAGAAGAAAGTTAAGAGTAAATGTGAATAAGAGCAAGGTTATTTGGTACAGTAGGGTTGAGGGTCAATTCAATAGGGAGGTGAGTTTTAATGGAGAAAAACTGGAGGAAGTGAAGTGTTTTAGATATCTGGGAGTGGATCTGGCAGCGGATGGAACCATGGAAGCGGAAGTGGATCATAGGGTGGGGGAGGGGGCGAAAATTCTGGGAGCCTTGAAGAATGTGTGGAAGTCGAGAACATTATCTCGGAAAGCAAAAATGGGTATGTTTGAAGGAATAGTGGTTCCAACAATGTTGTATGGATGCGAGGCGTGGACTATGGATAGAGTTGTGCACAGGAGGATGGATGTGCTGGAAATGAGATGTTTGAGGACAATGTGTGGTGTGAGGTGGTTTGATCGAGTAAGTAATGTAAGGGTAAGAGAGATGTGTGGAAATAAAAAGAGCGTGGTTGAGAGAGCAGAAGAGGATGTTTTGAAATGGTTTGGTCACATGGAGAGAATGAGTGAGGAAAGATTGACCAAGAGGATATATGTGTCGGAGGTGGAGGGAACGAGGAGAAGAGGGAGACCAAATTGGAGGTGGAAAGATGGAGTGAAAAAGATTTTGTGTGATCGGGGCCTGAACATGCAGGAGGGTGAAAGGAGGGCAAAGAATAGAGTGAATTGGAGCGATGTGGTATACCGGGGTTGACGTGCTGTCAGTGGATTGAATCAAGGCATGTGTATGGGGGTGGGTTGGGCCATTTCTTTCGTCTGTTTCCTTGCACTACCTCGCAAACGCGGGAGACAGCGTGTTGTAAATGGAAATGGTGAAGAGCTTGTAGATTTATGTGCTGAAAAAGGACTGATGATTGGGAATACCTGGTTTAAAAAGCGAGATATACATAAGTATACTTATGTAAGTAGGAGAGATGGCCAGAGAGCGTTATTGGATTACGTGTTAATTGACAGGCGTGCGAAAGAGAGACTTTTGGATGTTAATGTGCTGAGAGGTGCAACTGGAGGGATGTCTGATCACTATCTTGTGGAGGCTAAGGTGAAAATTAGTATGGGTTTTCAGAAAAGAGGAGTGAATGTTGGGGTGAAGAAGGTGGTGAGAGTGAGTGAGCTTGGGAAGGAGACCTGTGTGGGGAAGTACCAGGAGAGACTGTGTACAGAATGGAAAAAGGTGAGAACAATGGAAGTAAGGGGAGTGGGGGAGGAATGGGATGTATTTAGGGAATCAGTGATGGATTGCGCAAAAGATGCTTGTGGCATGAGAAGAGTGGGAGGTGGGCTGTTTAGAAAGGGTAGTGAGTGGTGGGATGAAGAAGTAAGAGTATTAGTGAAAGAGAAGAGAGAGGCATTTGGACGATTTTTGCAGGGAAAAAATGCAATTGAGTGGGAGAAGTATAAAAGAAAGAGACAGGAGGTCAAGAGAAAGGTGCAAGAGGTGAAAAAAAGGGCAAATGAGAGTTGGGGTGAGAGACTATCATTAAATTTTAGGGAGAATAAAAAGATGTTCTGGAAGGAGGTAAATAGGGTGCGTAAGACAAGGGAGCAAATGGGAACTTCAGTGAAGGGCGTAAATGGGGAGGTGATAACAAGTAGCGGTGATGTGAGAAGGAGATGGAATGAGTATTTTGAAGGTTTGTTGAATGTGTCTGATGACAGAGTGGCAGATATAGGGTGTTTTGGTCGAGGTGGTGTGCAAAGTGAGAGGGTTAGGGAAAATGATTTGGTAAACAGAGAAGAGGTAGTAAAAGCTTTGCGGAAGATGAAAGCCGGCAAGGCAGCAGGTTTGGATGGTATTGCAGTGGAATTTATTAAAAAGGGGGGTGACTGTATTGTTGACTGGTTGGTAAGGTTATTTAATGTATGTATGACTCATGGTGAGGTGCCTGAGGATTGGCGGAATGCGTGCATAGTGCCATTGTACAAAGGCAAAGGGGATAAGAGTGAGTGCTCAAATTACAGAGGTATAAGTTTGTTGAGTATTCCTGGTAAATTATATGGGAGGGTATTGATTGAGAGGGTGAAGGCATGTACAGAGCATCAGATTGGGGAAGAGCAGTGCGGTTTCAGAAGTGGTAGAGGATGTGTGGATCAGGTGTTTGCTTTGAAGAATGTATGTGAGAAATACTTAGAAAAGCAAATGGATTTGTATGTAGCATTTATGGATCTGGAGAAGGCATATGATAGAGTTGATAGAGATGCTCTGTGGAAGGTATTAAGAATATATGGTGTGGGAGGCAAGTTGTTAGAAGCAGTGAAAAGTTTTTATCGAGGATGTAAGGCATGTGTACGTGTAGGAAGAGAGGAAAGTGATTGGTTCTCAGTGAATGTAGGTTTGCGGCAGGGGTGTGTGATGTCTCCATGGTTGTTTAATTTGTTTATGGATGGGGTTGTTAGGGAGGTAAATGCAAGAGTCCTGGAAAGAGGGGCAAGTATGAAGTCTGTTGGGGATGAGAGAGCTTGGGAAGTGAGTCAGTTGTTGTTCGCTGATGATACAGCGCTGGTGGCTGATTCATGTGAGAAACTGCAGAAGCTGGTGACTGAGTTTGGTAAAGTGTGTGGAAGAAGAAAGTTAAGAGTAAATGTGAATAAGAGCAAGGTTATTAGGTACAGTAGGGGTGAGGGTCAAGTCAATTGGGAGGTGAGTTTGAATGGAGAAAAACTGGAGGAAGTGAAGTGTTTTAGATATCTGGGAGTGGATCTGTCAGCGGATGGAACCATGGAAGCGGAAGTGGATCATAGGGTGGGGGAGGGGGCGAAAATTTTGGGAGCCTTGAAAAATGTGTGGAAGTCGAGAACATTATCTCGGAAAGCAAAAATGGGTATGTTTGAAGGAATAGTGGTTCCAACAATGTTGTATGGTTGCGAGGCGTGGGCTATGGATAGAGATGTGCGCAGGAGGATGGATGTGCTGGAAATGAGATGTTTGAGGACAATGTGTGGTGTGAGGTGGTTTGATCGAGTAAGTAACGTAAGGGTAAGAGAGATGTGTGGAAATAAAAAGAGCGTGGTTGAGAGAGCAGAAGAAGGTGTTTTGAAATGGTTTGGGCACATGGAGAGAATGAGTGAGGAAAGATTGACCAAGAGGATATATGTGTCGGAGGTGGAGGGAACGAGGAGAAGAGGGAGACCAAATTGGAGGTGGAAAGATGGAGTGAAAAAGATTTTGTGTGATCGGGGCCTGAACATGCAGGAGGGTGAAAGGAGGGCAAGGAATAGAGTGAATTGGAGCGATGTGGTATACAGGGGTTGACGTGCTGTCAGTGGATTGAATCAAGGCATGTGAAGCGTCTGGGGTAAACCATGGAAGGCTGTGTAGGTATGTATATTTGCGTGTGTGGACGTATGTACATGTGTATGGGGGGGGGGCCATTTCTTTCGTCTGTTTCCTTGCGGTACCTCGCAAACGCGGGAGACAGCGACAAAGTATGAAAAAAAAAAAAAAAAAAAAAAATATATATATATATATATATATATATATATTTATTTACACAAACGTCAATAGTAGTTCTCATCAATTTAACCACTGTATCAATAAGCTTCAATGTCTAAGCTACATTTTTTCAATTTCACTATTTTCTTGTCAAAGCACCATGTATGAAAACTATCACTCCAGTAACACAACTATAAACATTTACTTCCCCTTTAAAAAAAGTTCTGGGTAAGTCTGTCTCGATACACTGTGGGACACTACCACCTGGCGAGGTTTATATTTATATTATATATTTATATATCTTGTTTCTCATTGTTCTTGTTTTCCTAACTTTTCCAAAACCTATCGGACACAACCACTTGCTCAGAACCTCCGTAACACAATATCATTTTCTTAGCACCCTTCAGAGCTCTCAATTCCATTCATCTACCTTACACATTAATCTCTTGTTTTTCTTCAAAATATCGAACACAAATAACATTTATATCTATAAAAGTATGAATTGTTTGAAAATAGATTGCGGCACCCTTGATCATTAAGAATTTCAGTAAGATGAGAGACGTGAGTGAGATTGACCTGATTAGGAATTAGACATTCAGTGATTATCTTTGGGTCCACAAATGAGTTTGCTTATCACAGCCGTAATAAGGACTCAACTGGCTCGGTATTCGACGCTTTCACTGGTGTTTTGTTTCCTATTTCCATAGCCAGAGGTTGAACCATTATGTGACATTCATTTTTTCATTTCATTTCAAGCTAGAAGTTTCAGTTTTCAAAATTGTTTCTTGCATTTTTCACATGTATATATATGTATGGGTGTGTGTGTGTATGTGTGCGTGTGTGTGTGTATGTGTGTGTATGTGTATATATATATGTATATTATCCCTGGGGATAGGGGTGAAAGAATACTTCCCACGCATTCCTCACGTGTCGTAGAAAGCGACTAGAGGGGACGGGAGCGGGGGGCCAGAAATCCTCCCCTCCTTGTATTTTTTTAACTTTCTAAAATGGGAAACAGAAGAAGGAGTCACGCGGGGAGTGCTCATCCTCCTCGAAGGCTCAGATTGGGGTGCCTAAATGTGTGTGGATGTAACCAATATGTGAAAAAGGAGAGATAGGTAGTATGTTTGAGGAAAGGAACCTGGATGTTTTGGCTCTGAGTGAAACGAAGCTCAAGGGTAAAGGGGAAGAGTGGTTTGGGAATGTCTTGGGAGTAAAGTCAGGGGTTAGTGAGAGGACAAGAGCAAGGGAAGGAGTAGCAGTACTCCTGAAACAGGAGTTGTGGAAGTATGTGATAGAATGTAAGAAAGTAAATTCTCGATTGATATGGGTAAAACTGAAAGTTGATGGAGAGAGATGGGTGATCATTGGTGCATATCCACCTGGGCATGAGAAGAAAGATCATGAGAGGCAAGTGTTTTGGGAGCAGCTGAATGAGTGTGTTAGTGGTTTTGATGCACGAGACCGGGTTATAGTGTTGGGTGATTTGAATGCAAAGGTGAGTAATGTGGCAGTTGAGGGAATAATTGGTATACATGGGGTGTTCAGTGTTGTAAATGGAAATGGTGAAGAGCTTGTAGATTTATGTGCTGAAAAAGGACTGATGATTGGGAATACCTGGTTTAAAAAGCGAGATATACATAAGTATACTTATGTAAGTAGGAGAGATGGCCAGAGAGCGTTATTGGATTACGTGTTAATTGACAGGCGCGCGAAAGAGAGACTTTTGGATGTTAATGTGCTGAGAGGTGCAACTGGAGGGATGTCTGATCATTATCTTGTGGAGGCTAAGGTGAAGATTTGTATGGGTTTCCAGAAAAGAAGAGTGAATGTTGGGGTGAAGAGGGTGGTGAGAGTAAGTGAGCTTGGGAAGGAGACTTGTGTGAGGAAGTACCAGGAGAGACTGAGTACAGAATGGAAAAAGGTGAGAACAATGGAAGTAAGGGGAGTGGGGGAGGAATGGGATGTATTTAGGGAATCAGTGATGGATTGCGCAAAAGATGCTTGTGGCATGAGAAGAGTGGGAGGTGGGTTGATTAGAAAGGGTAGTGAGTGGTGGGATGAAGAAGTAAGAGTATTAGTGAAAGAGAAGAGAGAGGCATTTGGACGATTTTTGCAGGGAAAAAATGAAATTGAGTGGGAGACGTATAAAAGAAAGAGACAGGAGGTCAAGAGAAAGGTGCAAGAGGTGAAAAAAAGGGCAAATGAGAGTTGGGGTGAGAGAGTATCATTAAATTTTAGGGAGAATAAAAAGATGTTCTGGAAGGAGGTAAATAAAGTGCGTAAGACAAGGGAGCAAATGGGAACTTCAGTGAAGGGCGCAAATGGGGAGGTGATAACAAGTAGTGGTGATGTGAGAAGGAGATGGAGTGAGTATTTTGAAGGTTTGTTGAATGTGTTTGATGATAGAGTGGCAGATATAGGGTGTTTTGGTCGAGGTGGTGTGCAAAGTGCGAGGGTTAGGGAAAATGATTTGGTAAACAGAGAAGAGGTAGTAAAAGCTTTGCGGAAGATGAAAGCCGGCAAGGCAGCAGATTTGGATGGTATTGCAGTGGAATTTATTAAAAAAGGGGGTGACTGTATTGTTGACTGGTTGGTAAGGTTATTTAATGTATGTATGACTCATGTTGAGGTGCCTGAGGATTGGCGGAATGCGTGCATAGTGCCATTGTACAAAGGCAAAGGGGATAAGAGTGAGTGCTCAAATTACAGAGGTATATGTTTGTTGAGTATTCCTGGCAAATTATATGGGAGGGTATTGATTGAGGCGCGCGAAAGAGAGACTTTTGGATGTTAATGTGCTGAGAGGTGCAACTGGAGGGATGTCTGATCATTATCTTTTGGAGGCTAAGGTGAAGATTAGTATGGGTTTTCAGAAAAGAGGAGTGAATGTTGGGGTGAAGAAGGTGGTGAGAGTAAGTGAGCTTGGGAAGGAGACCTGTGTGGGGAAGTACCAGGAGAGACTGTGTACAGAATGGAAAAAGGTGAGAACAATGGAAGTAAGGGGAGTGGGGGAGGAATGGGATGTATTTAGGGAATCAGTGATGGATTGCGCAAAAGATGCTTGTGGCATGAGAAGAGTGGGAGGTGGGCTGTTTAGAAAGGGTAGTGAGTGGTGGGATGAAGAAGTAAGAGTATTAGTGAAAGAGAAGAGAGAGGCATTTGGACGATTTTTGCAGGGAAAAAATGCAATTGAGTGGGAGAAGTATAAAAGAAAGAGACAGGAGGTCAAGAGAAAGGTGCAAGAGGTGAAAAAAAGGGCAAATGAGAGTTGGGGTGAGAGACTATCAGAAAATTTTAGGGAGAATAAAAAGATGTTCTGGAAGGAGGTAAATAGGGTGCGTAAGACAAGGGAGCAAATGGGAACTTCAGTGAAGGGCGCAAATGGGGAGGTGATAACAAGTAGCGGTGATGTGAGAAGGAGATGGAATGAGTATTTTGAAGGTTTGTTGAATGTGTCTGATGACAGAGTGGCAGATATAGGGTGTTTTGGTCGAGGTGGTGTGCAAAGTGAGAGGGTTAGGGAAAATGATTTGGTAAACAGAGAAGAGGTAGTAAAAGCTTTGCGGAAGATGAAAGCCGGCAAGGCAGCAGGTTTGGATGGTATTGCAGTGGAATGTATTAAAAAAGGGGGTGACTGTATTGTTGACTGGTTGGTAAGGTTATTTAATGTATGTATGACTCATGGTGAGGTGCCTGAGGATTGGCGGAATGCGTGCATAGTGCCATTGTACAAAGGCAAAGGGGATAAGAGTGAGTGCTCAAATTACAGAGGTATAAGTTTGTTGAGTATTCCTGGTAAATTATATGGGAGGGTATTGATCGAGAGGGTGAAGGCATGTACAGAGCATCAGATTGGGGAAGAGCAGTGCGGTTTCAGAAGTGGTAGAGGATGTGTGGATCAGGTGTTTGCTTTGAAGAATGTATGTGAGAAATACTTAGAAAAGCAAATGGATTTGTATGTAGCATTTATGGATCTGGAGAAGGCATATGATAGAGTTGATAGAGATGCTCTGTGGAAGGTATTAAGAATATATGGTGTGGGAGGCAAGTTGTTAGAAGCAGTGAAAAGTTTTTATCGAGGATGTAAGGCATGTGTACGTGTAGGAAGAGAGGAAAGTGATTGGTTCTCAGTGAATGTAGGTTTGCGGCAGGGGTGTGTGATGTCTCCATGGTTGTTTAATTTGTTTATGGATGGGGTTGTAAGGGAGGTAAATGCAAGAGTCCTGGAAAGAGGGGCAAGTATGAAGTCTGTTGTGGATGAGAGAGCTTGGGAAGTGAGTCAGTTGTTGTTCGCTGATGATACAGCGCTGGTGGCTGATTCATGTGAGAAACTGCAGAAGCTGGTGACTGAGTTTGGTAAAGTGTGTGGAAGAAGAAAGTTGAGAGTAAATGTGAATAAGAGCAAGGTTATTAGGTACAGTAGGGGTGAGGGTCAAGTCAATTGGGAGGTGAGTTTGAATGGATAAAAACTGGAGGAAGTGAAGTGTTTTAGATATCTGGGAGTGGATCTGTCAGCGGATGGAACCATGGAAGCGGAAGTGGATCATAGGGTGGGGGAGGGGGCGAAAATTTTGGGAGCCTTGAAAAATGTGTGGAAGTCGAGAACATTATCTCGGAAAGCGAAAATGGGTATGTTTGAGGGAATAGTGGTTCCAACAATGTTGTATGGTTGCGAGGCGTGGGCTATGGATAGAGATGTGCGCAGGAGGATGGATGTGCTGGAAATGAGATGTTTGAGGACAATGTGTGGTGTGAGGTGGTTTGATCGAGTAAGTAACGTAAGGGTAAGAGAGATGTGTGGAAATAAAAAAGAGCGTGGTTGAGAGAGCAGAAGAGGGTGTTTTGAAATGGTTTGGGCACATGGAGAGAATGAGTGAGGAGAGATTGACCAAGAGGATATATGTGTCGGAGGTGGAGGGAACGAGGAGAAGAGGGAGACCAAATTGGAGGTGGAAAGATGGAGTGAAAAAGATTTTGTGTGATCGGGGCCTGAACATGCAGGAGGGTGAAAGGAGGGCAAGGAATAGAGTGAATTGGAGTCATGTGGTATACAGGGGTTGACGTGCTGTCAGTGGATTGAATCAAGGCATGTGAAGCGTCTGGGGTAAACCATGGAAAGCTGTGTAGGTATGTATATTTGCGTGTGTGGACGTGTGTATGTACATGTGTATGGGGGGGGGGTTGGGCCATTTCTTTCGTCTGTTTCCTTGCGCTACCTCGCAAACGCGGGAGACAGCGACAAAGTATAAAAAAAAAAAAAAAAAAAAATTGATTGAGAGGGTGAAGGCATGTACAGAGCATCAGATTGGGGAAGAGCAGTGTGGTTTCAGAAGTGGTAGAGGATGTGTGGATCAGGTGTTTGCTTTGAAGAATGTATGTGAGAAATACTTAGAAAAGCAAATGGATTTGTATGTAGCATTTATGGATCTGGAGAAGGCATATGATAGAGTTGATAGAGATGCTCTGTGGAAGGTATTAAGAATATATGGTGTGGGAGGCAAGTTGTTAGAAGCAGTGAAAAGTTTTTATCGAGGATGTAAGGCATGTGTACGTGTAGGAAGAGAGGAAAGTGATTGGTTCTCAGTGAATGTAGGTTTGCGGCAGGGGTGTGTGATGTCTCCATGGTTGTTTAATTTGTTTATGGATGGGGTTGTTAGGGAGGTGAATGCAAGAGTTTTGGAAAGAGGGGCAAGGATGAAGTCTGTTGGGGATGAGAGAGCTTGGGAAGTGAGTCAGTTGTTGTTCGCTGATGATACAGCGCTGGTGGCTGATTCATGTGAGAAACTGCAGAAGCTGGTGACTGAGTTTGGTAAAGTGTGTGAAAGAAGAAAGTTAAGAGTAAATGTGAATAAGAGCAAGGTTATTAGGTACAGTAGGGTTGAGGGTCAAGTCAATTGGGAGGTGAGTTTGAATGGATAAAAACTGGAGGAAGTGAAGTGTTTTAGATATCTGGGAGTGGATCTGGCAGCGGATGGAAACATGGAAGCGGAAGTGGATCATAGGGTGGGGGAGGGGGCGAAAATTCTGGGAGCCTTGAAGAATGTGTGGAAGTCGAGAACATTATCTCGGAAAGCAAAAATGGGTATGTTTGAAGGAATAGTGGTTCCAACAATGTTGTATGGTTGCGAGGCGTGGACTATGGATAGAGTTGTGAGCAGGAGGATGGATGTGCTGGAAATGAGATGTTTGAGGACAATGTGTGATGTGAGGTGGTTTGATCAAGTAAGTAACGTAAGGGTAAGAGAGATGTGTGGAAATAAAAAGAGCGTGGTTGAGAGAGCAGAAGAGGGTGTTTTGAAATGGTTTGGTCACATGGAGAGAATGAGTGAGGAAAGATTGACCAAGAGGATATATGTGTCGGAGGTGGAGGGAACGAGGAGAAGAGGGAGACCAAATTGGAGGTGGAAAGATGGAGTGAAAAAGATTTTGTGTGATCGGGGCCTGAACATGCAGGAGGGTGAAAGGAGGGCAAGGAATAGAGTGAATTGGATCGATGTGGTATACCGGGGTTGACGTGCTGTCAGTGGATTGAATCAAGGCATGTGAAGCGTCTGGGGTAAACCATGGAAAGCTGTGTAGGTATGTATATTTGCGTGTGTGGACGTATGTATATACATGTGTATGGGGGTGGGTTGGGCCATTTCTTTCGTCTGTTTCCTTGCGCTACCTCGCAAACGCGGGAGACAGCGTCAAAGCAAAAAAATATATATATATATATATATATATATATATATATATATATATATATATATATATATATATATACACACACAGACATATACATATATACACATGTACATAATTCATACTGTCTGCCTTTATTTATTCTCATCGCCACCCTGCCACACATGGAATAACAGCCCCTCCCCCCTCATGTGTGTGAGGTAGCGATAGGAAAATACAACAAAGGCCCCATTCGTTCACACTCAGTCTCTAGCTGTCGTGTGATAATGCACCGAAACCACAGCTCCCTTTCCACATCCAGGCCCCACAGAAATTTCCATGGTTTACCTCAGACGCTTCACATGCCCTGGTTCAATCCACTTACATCACGTCAACCCCGGTATACCACATCGTTCCAATTCACTCTATTCCTTGCATACCTTTCACCCTCCTGCATGTTCAGGCCCCGATCACTCAAAATCTTTTTCACTCCATCCCTCCACCTCCAATTTGGTCTCCCACTTCTCCTTGTTCCCTCCACCTCTGACACATATATCCTCTTGATCAATCTTTCCTCACTCATTCTTTCCATGTGACCAAACCATTTCAAAACACCCCTTTCTGCTCTCTCAACCACACTCTTTATTTCCACACATCTCTCTTACCCTTTCATTACTTACTTGATCAAACCACCTCACACCACATATTGTCCTCAAACATCTCATTTCCAGCACATCCACAATCCTGCGCACAACTCTATCCATAGCCCATGCCTCGCAACCATACAACATTGTTGGAACCACTATTCCTTCAAACATAGCCATTTTTGCTTTTGGAGATAATGTTCTTGACTTCCAACCATTCTTCAAGGCTCCCAGAATTTTAGCCCCCTCCCCCACCCTATGATCCACTTCCGCTTCCATGGTTCCATCCACTGCCAGATCCACTCCCAGATATCTAAAACACTTTACTTCCTCCACTTTTTCTCCATTCAAACTTACCTCCCAATTGACTTGACCCTCAACCCTACTGCACCTAATAACCTTGCTCTTATTCACATTTACTCTTAACTTTTTTCTTTCACACACTTTACCAAACTCAGTCACCAGCTTCTGCAGTTTCTCACATGAATCAGCCACCAGCGCTGTATCATCAGCGAACAACTGACTCACTTCCCAAGCTCTCTCATCCACAACAGACTGCATACTTGCCCCTCTTTCCAAAACTCTTGCATTCACCTCCCTAACAACCCCATCCATAAACAAATTAAACAACCATGAAGACATCACACACCCCTGCCGCAAACCTACATTCACTGAGAACCAATCACTTTCCTCTCTTCCTACACGTACCCATGCCTTACGTCCTCGATAAGAACTTTTCACCGCTTCTAACAACTTGCCTCCCACACCATATATTCTTAATACCTTCCACAGAGCATCTCTATCAACTCTATCATATGCCTTCTCCAGATCCATAAATGCTACATAGAACTCCATTTGCTTTTCTGAGTATTTCTCACATACATTCTTCAAAGCAAACACCTGATCCACACATCCTCTACCATTTCTGGAACCACACTGCTCTTACCCAATCTGATGCTCTGTACATGCCTTCACCCTCTCAATCAGTACCCTCCCATATAATTTACCAGGAATACTCAACAAACTTATACCTCTGTAATTTGAGCACTCATTTTTATCCCCTTTGCCTTTGTACAATGGCACTATACAAGCATTCCGCCAATCCTCAGGCACCTCACCATGAATCATTCATACATTAAGTAACCTTACCAACCAGTCAACAATACAGTCACCCCCTTTCTTAATAAATTCCACTACAGTACCATCCAAACCTGCTGCCTTGCCAGCTTTCATCTTTCACAAAGCTTTTACTACCTCTTCTCTGTTTACCAAATCATTTTTCCTAACCCTCTCACTTTGCACACCACCTCGACGAAAACACCCTATATCTGCCACTCTATCATCAAACACATTCAACAAAGCTTCAAAATACTCACTCCATCTCCTTCTCACATCACCACTACTTGCCATCACCTCCCCATTAGCCCTCTTCACTGATGTTCCCATTTGTTCCCTTGTCTTACGCTCTTTATTTACCTCCTTCCAAAACATCTTTTTATTCTCCCTAAAATTTAATGATACTCTCTCACTCCAACTCTCATATCCCCTCTTTTTCACCCCTTGTACCTTTCTCTTGACCTCCTGCTTCTTTTTCTTATACATCTCCCAGTCATTTGCATTATTTCCCTGCAAAAATTGTCCAAATGCCTCTCTCTTCTCTTTCACTGATAATCTTACTTCTTCATCCCACCACTCACTACCCTTTCTAATCTGCCCACCTCCCACGCTTCTCATGCCACAAGCATCTTTTGCGCAAGCCATCACTGCTTCCCTAAATACATCCCATTCCTCCCCCACTCCCCTTATATCCTTTGTTCTCACCTTTTTGCATTCTGTACTCAGTCTCTCCTGGTACTTCCTCACACATCTTCCCAAGCTCACTTACTCTCACCAATCTCCTCACCCCAACATTCTCTCTTCTTTTCTGAAAACATCTACAAATCTTCACCTTCGCCTCCACAAGATAATGATCAGACGTCCCTCCAGTTGCACCTCTCAGCACATTAACATCCAAAAGTCTCTCTTTCACACGCCTATCAAGTAACACGTAATCCAATAACGCTCTCTAGCCATCTCTCCTACTTACATACATATACTTATGTATACCTCTCTTTTTAAACCAGGTATTCCCGATCACCAGTCCTTTTTCAGCACATAAATCTACAAGCCCTTCACCATTTCCTTTTACAACACTGAACACCCCACGTACTCCAATTATTCCCTCGACTTCCACATTACTCACCTTTGCATTCAAATCACCCATCACTATAACCTGGTCTTGTGCAACAAAACTACTAACACACTCAGCTGCTCCCAAAACACTTGCCTCTCATGAACTTTCTTCTCATGCCCTGGTGCATATTCACCAATTATCACCCATCTCTCTCCATCCACTTTCTGTTTTACCCATATCAATCTAGAGTTTACTTTCTTACACTCTGTCACATACTCCCACCACTCTTGTTTCAGGAGTAGTGCTACTCCTTACCTTGCTCTCATCCTCTCACTAACCCCTGACTTTACTCCCATGACATTCCCAAACCGCTCTTCCCCTTTACCCTTGAGCTTTGTTTCACTCAGAGCCAAAACATCTAGGTTCCTTGCCTCAAACATACTACCTATCTCTTCTTTTTTCTCATGTTGGTTACATCCACACACATTTAGACACCCCAATCTGAGCCTTCGAGGAGGATGAGCACTCCCCACGTGACTCCTTCTTCTGTTTCCCCTTTTAGAAAGTTAAAATACAAGGAGGGGAGGGTTTCCAGTCCCCCACTCCCGTCCCCTTTAGTCACCTTCTACGACAAGTGAGGAATGCTTGGGAAGTATTCTTTCTCCCCTATCCCCAGGGATATATATTTTTTTTTTTTTTTGTCGCTGTCTCCCGCGTTTGCGAGGTAGCGCAAGGAAACAGACGAAAGAAATGGCCCAACCCACCCCCATACACATGTATATACATACGTCCACACACGCAAATATACATACCTACACAGCTTTCCATGGTTTACCCCAGACGCTTCACGTGCCTTGATTCAATCCAACGATAGCACGTCAACCCCGGTATACCACATCGCTCCAATTCACTCTATTCCTTGCCCTCCTTTCACCCTCCTGCATGTTCAGGCCCCGATCACACAAAATCTTTTTCACTCCATCTTTCCACCTCCAATTTGGTCTCCCTCTTCTCCTCGTTCCCTCCACCTCCGACACATATATCCTCTTGGTCAATCTTTCCTCACTCATTCTCTCCATGTGACCAAACCATTTCAAAACACCCTCTTCTGCTCTCTCAACCACGCTCTTTTTATTTCCACACATCTCTCTTACCCTTACGTTACTTACTCGATCAAACCACCTCACACCACACATTGTCCTCAAACATCTCATTTCCAGCACATCCATCCTCCTGCGCACAACTCTATCCATAGTCCACGCCTCGCAACCATACAACATTGTTGGAACCACTATTCCTTCAAACATACCCATTTTTGCTTTCCGAGATAATGTTCTTGACTTCCACACATTCTTCAAGGCTCCCAGAATTTTCGCCCCCTCCCCCACCCTATGATCCACTTCCGCTTCCATGGTTCCATCCGCTGCCAGATCCACTCTCAGATATCTAAAACACTTCACTTCCTCCAGTTTTTCTCCATTCAAACTCACCTCCCAATTGACTTGACCCTCAACCCTACTGTACCTAATAACCTTGCTCTTATTCACATTTACTCTTAACTTTCTTCTTTCACACACTTTACCAAACTCAGTCACCAGCTTCTGCAGTTTCTCACATGAATCAGCCACCAGCGCTGTATCATCAGCAAACAACAACTGACTCACTTCCCAAGCTCTCTCATCCCCAACAGACTTCATACTTGCCCCTCTTTCCAAAACTCTTGCATTCACCTCCCTAACAACCCCATCCATAAACAAATTAAACAACCATGGAGACATCACACACCCCTGCCGCAAACCTACATTCACTGAGAACCAATCACTTTCCTCTCTTCCTACATGTACACATGCCTGACATCCTCGATAAAAACTTTTCACTGCTTCTAACAACATGCCTCCCACACCATATATTCTTAATACCTTCCACAGAGCATCTCTATCTCTATCATATGCCTTCTCCAGATCCATAAATGCTACATACAAATCCATTTGCTTTTCTAAGTATTTCTCACATACATTCTTCAAAGCAAACACCTGATCCACACATCCTCTACCACTTCTGAAACCACACTGCTCTTCCCCAATCTGATGCTCTGTACATGCCTTCACCCTCTCAATCAATACCCTCCCATATAATTTACCAGGAATACTCAACAAACTTATACCTCTGTAATTTGAGCACTCACTCTTATCCCCTTTGCCTTTGTACAATGGCACTATGCACGCATTCCGCCAATCCTCAGGCACCTCAACATGAGTCATACATACATTAAATAACCTTACCAACCAGTCAACAATACAGTCACCCCCTTTTTTAATAAATTCCACTGCAATACCATCCAAATCTGCTGCCTTGCCGGCTTTCATCTTCCGCAAAGCTTTTACTACCTCTTCTCTGTTTACCAAATCATTTTCCCTAACCCTCTCACTTTGCACACCACCTCGACCAAAACACCCTATATCTTCCACTCTATCATCAAACACATTCAACAAACCTTCAAAATACTCACTCCATCTCCTTCTCACATCACCACTACTTGTTATCACCTCCCCATTTGCGCCCTTCACTGAAGTTCCCATTTGCTCCCTTGTCTTACGCACTTTATTTACCTCCTTCCAGAACATCTTTTTATTCTCCCTAAAATTTAATGATACTCTCTCACCCCAACTCTCATTTGCCCTTTTTTTCACCTCTTGCACCTTTCTCTTGACCTCCTGTCTCTTTCTTTTATACGTCTCCCACTCAATTTCATTTTTTCCCTGCAAAAATCGTCCAAATGCCTCTCTCTTCTCTTTCACTAATACTCTTACTTCTTCATCCCACCACTCACTACCCTTTCTAATCAACCCACCTCCCACTCTTCTCATGCCACAAGCATCTTTTGCGCAATCCATCACTGATTCCCTAAATACATCCCATTCCTCCCCCACTCCCCTTACTTCCATATATATATATATATATATATATATATATATATATATATATATATATATATATATATATTTATTTATTTATTTATTATGCTTTGCCCCTGTCTCCCGCGTTAGCGAGGTAGCGCAAGGAAACAGATGAAAGATTGGCCCAACCCACTCATATACACATGTATATACATACATGTGCACACATAGCACATATACGTACCTATACATCTCAGTGTATACATATATATACACACACAGACATATACATATATTCACATGTACATAATTCATACTCTCTGCCCTTATTCATTCCTGTCGCCACCCCGCCACACATGAAATGAAAACCCCCTCCCCCTACATGTGCGTGAGGTAGCGCTAGGAAAAGACAACAAAGGCCACATTCATTCACACTCAGTCTGTATAATGCACTGAAACCACAGCTTCCCTTCCACATCCAGGCCCCACAAAACTTTCCGTGGTTTACTCCAGACGCTTCACATGCCCTGGGGTTGGGGAAAAGGGAATGCTTCCCACATGGTTCCTGCGTGTCGTGGAGGGCGACTGAGGGGGGAGGGAGCTGGGTGGCTGGAAATCTCCCCTCTTTTTTTTTTTTTTTTTAATTTTCCAAAAGAAGAAACAGAGAAGGGGGCCAGGCGAGGATATTATCTGAAAAGCCCAGTCCTCTGTTCTTAACGCTACCTCGCTAACGTGGGAAATGGTGAATAGTATTAAAGAAAAAGATGTTGCTAAGTCTAACAGAAAGATCCTTACCAGTCTGCCCAACTTAAAACATGACAATTTCTACATGGCACTCTTTCTCAAACTCATTATCAACAAACTCTGGACTGCAAATACGTAATGCCCTGAGGAACATAGACTGGAATGATGATAATTTCACTCTGTCATGTTGAGCTGAGTAATAATAGATATATGAGCATATACTGGTATCCCTTGTGTCCCAGGTTGTCATGGAAGCCCGCTACATACAGCTCAACAAAACATGGCTAAGAAGATATGGTTTTTCATTCTTTTCTCTTACTTTGATTGTGGGACTGGCCTAACTTGGCGAGAAATCACTTGAAGGGTCTATGGAGATAGTATGGCCTGCCAGACTTGGGGAGAGGAGCAAGTAACATGTCCTCCCTAAGTTTTTTGTACCACTTCAGCAGTATCTGTACATTACCCAAGCATGACCTGTCTAGGTCACAGTATCCTTAAACTTATGGCTTTCTTTTGATATGGCTACCATTGCTGCTATTTCTTCCTTTATGGTAATTCTCAAAGGCATCTCTGGTGGCTATAGCGGGTTCAGCAACCACAGAGCAAAAAAGAAAAAGTCCTCCCCTCACCACTGCCAGAAGCCCACTTTGGTCCCCTGTGATGTGTGCTGAGTATCTTAGTATATCCACATTACTGCCAGACATGCAGTTGAACAACTCGTATCCTGGGAAGGCTTATGAAATGGTTTTGGCAGAAAGTGCAATTGTCAAACCCCTTGTGCTTCTACTTTTGGCACAGACATTTTACCCTCACCTGCCACATTACCCACATTCACATTCAAACACCCGTCACGAATACCTGAAATTTATAGTTGATTAAAGGAAAAACTGAGTATGACGAGGAAAAATGTCGGGAAATACGATATACAAAATGTAGAGCTTGGTTGATTGCATGATACATGTAATTAGTTTGTGCATGCCATTGTTTAACAAAATGCATTTGGTAATTTTTCTTCATTATCATGTTGGATTACATTTTATTTTTCAGAGGAAGACACCAAAGAGAAGGGAAAGCTTTATAAACCAACATCCAAGCTAGCAGAGCTGGCAGAAAAATTCTCCACTGCTGAAAAAGCTGCTCAATATGCCAGCAGCAGAGTTGAAAAAGACAAACCAGAAAAACCAGGAAAGAAAAAGGAAAAGGAGAAGAAAAAGAAAAGCAACTTGGAGCTGTTCAAAGAGGAGTTGAAATTGTAAGTTTTTCATGTGTGAATATTCTGGAACTAGTTACCGATTTACATCATAATTGAAGTGATCAGCTTTTCCTATTTATCATTTGTATTTGGTTAAAAGATGAATTATTATTATAGATAATCGCTGTTCCCCATGTTAGCAAGGTAGCACTAGGAAACAGACAAAAAAAGGCCCATCCACCCATAAACGCATATACATTAACATAAATGCCCACATACACACGTATACATACATTATTTTTTAATTTTTTTATTATACTTTGTCACTGTCACCCGCTTTAGCGAGGTAGCACAAGGAAACAGATGAAATAATGGCCCAACCCACCCACATACACATGTATATACATAAATGCCCGCACATGCACATATACATACCTATACATTTCAACATATACATACACAGACATATACATATATACACATGTACATATCCATACTTGCTGTCTTCATCCATTCCCATCGCCACCCCGCCACACATGAAAATGGCACCCCCATTCCCCCTCACATGCACAAGGTAGTGCAAGGAAAAGACAACAAAGGCCATATTCATTCACACTCATTCTCTAGCTGTCATATGTAATGCACAGAAACCACAGCCGCCTTTCCACATCTAGCCCCACAAAACTTTCCATGGTTTACCCCAGATGCTTCACATGCCCTGGTTCAATCCATTGACAGCATGTCGACCCTGGTATACCACATTGTTTCAATTCACTCTAATCCTTGCACTCCTTACACACTCCTGTATGTTCAGGCCCCAATTGCTCAAAATCTTTTTCACGCCATCCTTCCACCTCCAATTTGGTCTCCCACTTCTCGTTCCCTTCACCTCTGACACATGTATCCCCTTTGTCAATCTTTCCTCACTCATTCTCTCCATGTGACCATACCATTTCAATATACCCTATTCTGCTCTCTCAACCAGACACTTTATATTACCACACATTTCTCTTACCCTTTCATTACTTACTTGATCAAACCACCTCACACCACATATTGTTCTCAGACATCTCATTTCTGACACATTCACCCTTCTTCCCCCAACCTTATCTATAGCCTATGCCTTGCAACCATATAACATTGTTGGAATCACTATTCCTTCAAACATACCCATTTTTGCTCTGCGAGATAACGTTCTCGCCTTCCACACATTCTTCAACGCTCCCAGAACCTTCGCCCCCTCCCTCACCGTGTGACTCACTTCTGCTTCCATGGTTCCATCTGCTGCTAAATCCACTCCCAGATATCTAAAACACTTCACTTCCTCCAGCTTTTCTCCATTCAAACTTACTTCCCAATTAACTTGCCCCTCATCTCTACTGAACCTAACAACCTTGCTCTTATTAACATATACTTTTAACTTTCTTCTTTCACACGCACACTTTACCAAACTCAGTGACCAACTTCTGCAGTTTCTCACTCAAATCATCCACCAGTGCTGTATCATCAGCAAACAGTAACTGACTCACTTCCCAAGCCCTTTCTTCCACAACAGACTGCATATTTGCCCCTCTCTCCAAAACTCTTGCATTCACTTCCCTAACCACCTCATCCATAAACAAATTAAACAACCATGGAGACACCACACACGCCTGCCACAAACCGACATTCACTGGGAACCAATCATGTTCCTTTCTTGATACTCTTACACATGCCTTACATCGTTGGTAAAAAAAAATTTCACTGCTATCAAGTTACCTCCCACACCATAAACTCTTAATACCTTGCAAAAAGCATCTCTATCGGTCCTATCATATTCCTTCTCTGGCTCCATAAATGCTTTGTATATGCCTTTACCCTCTCAATTGGTACCCTCCCATGTAATTTCCCAGGACTACTCAACAAACTTATATCTCTATAATTTGAACACTTACCTTTATCCCCTTTGCCTTTGTACAGTGGCACTATTCATGCATTCCGCTTATCCTCACGCACTTCACCATCAGCCATACTTACATTGAATATCCTTACCAGCCAGCCAATAACACACTCACCCCCTTTTTTAATCAGTTCCACTGCATTACCATCCAAACCCACCACCTTGCCAGCTTTCATCTTCTGCAATGCTTTCACTACCTCTTCTCTGTTTACCAAATCATTCTCCCTGACCCTCTCACTTTGCACACCACCTCAGCCAAAGCACCCTATATCTGCCACTCTTATCATCAAACACATTCAACAAACCTTCAGAATACTCAGTCTGTCTCCTTACTTCACCACTACCTGTTGTTACCTCCCCATGAGCCCCCTTCACTGATGTTCCCAGTTGTTATCTTGTCTTATGCACTATGTTTACCTCCTTCTAAAACATCTTTTTATTCTCTCTAAAATTTAATGATACTCTCTCACCCCAACTCTCATTTGCCCTCTTTTTCACCTCTTGCACCTTTTGTGACCTCCTACCTCTTTCTTTTATACATCTCCCAATCATTTGCACTACTTCCCTGCAAAAAACGTCTCTCTCTTCTCTTTCACTAACAATCTTACTTCTTCATCCCACCACTCACAACCCTTTCTAATCTGCCCACCTCCCATGTTTCTCAGGCCACAGGTATCTTTTGCGCAAGCCATCACTGCTTCCCTAAATACATCCCATTCCTCCCCCACTCCCCTATGTCATTTGCTCTTACCTTTTGCCATTCTGCACTCAATCTCTCCTGGTATTTCCTCATACGTCTCCTTTCCACGCTCACTGACTCTCACCACTCTCTTCACCCCAACATTCTTCTTCTCTGAAAACCTCTACAAATCTTCACCTTTGCCTCCACAAGATAATGATCAGACATCCCTCCATTTGCCCCTCTCAGCACATTAACATCCAGAAGTCTCTTTTTCACGTGCCTATCAATTAACATATAACCCAGTAACGCTGTCTGGCCATCTCTCCTACTTACATACGTATACGTATGTATATCTTTCTTTTTAAACCAGGTATTCCCAGTCACCAGTCCTTTTTCAGCACAAATATACAAGCTATTATACACCTATTATACCCTCAGCTGCCTTATTACTCACCTTTGTGGTTTGCAGCAAAGTAAAAATTACAGGAGAATAGAGAGGTTTGGTCGTAAATGAAGTATGTATGAGAGAGCTGAAGAGGGTGCACTTAAATTGTATAGACTTGTGGAGAGGATGAGTGAGGAAAATGTGACTATGAATTGTCAGAAGTAAAGGAAACGAGGAAAAGAGGACAGCCAAAGTGCTGGAAGGATGGAGTTAAAGATGCTTTGAAGGTCTGGATTCTGAACATGCAGGAGAGTGTGAAGTTTGCAAGGGATAGAGCAAATTAAAGTGATATGGTATGTGGAGGATGATATGCTGTCATTGTGCTGAAGCATGTCATATGAAGCAATTTGGGGGAAACCAAGGAATATTCGTAATATATTTATGAAATTTTTTTGTTAGTTTTAAAGAAAATAAGGGATTTAAAAACAGTCTTTAGGCGGGTATTGGGTTGGTAGTCTGCTGATCATTGATATAAATGATTGGAATGAGGGTGTTCTTGTAGTAATGTGCTTGACTCTTGATGGCTCAGCATGGTTTTGTTATTGACCTGGTGTTAGTGAAGGTGGTTCACTAGCTATCCAGGTGATGGTGGAAGAGTTTCGAGGTATCCATAAGTGAAGGGCTCTACCACATTTGTACAATTAGAGAATTATATTTGTAAACCAGCCACAATCCCTAGAAAAGTAGGAGGGCAGCTTCACATTTCATATAGATGCATTCATGTACATTGTATTGGTATACCTGGAATTTTCTCTGGATATCTCTATTCATTTTTCTGTTATATGCTCAAGATTTATTTAGTTTCTAAATATAGTATTTTGGGTTCTACATAGGATTCAAGAAGAGAGAGCAGAACGTCATCGTATTAAGAACATGTACCAGACACGAGAATCTGGAAAGAGCAGTCGTTTTGAAGCACCTGAGCCCAAAATTCCTGGATTTCTTGGTATGGGTAAGTTTGTTTGGCCTCGATTAACTGTCGGAGTACAAACAAACATTATTTTTGTTTTAGCATTATTTGTGTTTTAGCTAGTTATATTGAGAATTTTTTTTTTTTTTATCCTGTGTAGGCAAGAGGTAAGAGGGTGTTGAAGTTACAGCTTCAACTGGGAATAGGTGGGGATAGATATTATAAGATAGTGTTTCATACCTTAAAATAGGATGAGATGTGCAGTTATTTCAGAATGCATTAGGTATTAGTTTATTTGGTCTTTTGACTGTTAGTAGAACAGTGATCTGAGGGTTTTCGAACAATAGGAAGGATACTTAAAGCTGATATGAAAATAAGATCAAGCAGAACTTGAATCCTTCTTCTACGTTTTATAGTCAAGGAAAATGTGATGCATTTTCAGGAAAGTTAACTGGGAAAAAGAGGGATGCATAATGAGACCAAACGGTATGCTTATTTAAGTAACTGTATAGATAGCTTGTAATGTAATGTAAGTTGTCAGTAATGTTGATGTCATGCATAATGCTATTGTATAAAAGCAAAGGGGATAAGGGTGAGTGTTCAAATTACAGAGGTATAAGTTTGTTGAGTATTCCTGAGAAATTATTTGGGAAGATATTGATTGAGAGGGTAAAGGCATGTACAGAGCACCAGACTGGGGAAGAGCAGTGTGGTTTCAGAAGTGGTAGAGGATGTGTGGATTAGGTTTTTGCTTTGAAGAATGTATGAGAAATACTTAGAAAAACAGATGGATTTGTATGTAGCATTTATGGATCTGGAGAAGGCATATGATAAGAGTTGAGAGAGATGCTTTGTGGAAGGTATTAAGAGTATATGGTGTGGGAGTTAAGTTGCTAGAAGCAGTGAAAAGTTTTTGTCAAGGATGTAAGGCATGTGTACGAGTAGGAGGAGAGGAAAGTGGTTGGTTCCTAATGAATGTCAGTTTGCGGCAGGGGTACGTGGTGTCTATATGGCTGTTTAATTTGTTTATGGATGGGGTTGTTTGGGAGGTAAATGCAAGAGTTTTAGAGAGAGGGGCAATTAGGCAGTCTGTTGTGGATGAGAGGGCTTGGGAAGTGAGTCAGTTGTTTGCTGATGATGGTGGCAATTATGCAGTCTGTTGTGGATGAGAGGGCTTGGGAAGTGAGTCAGTTGTTGTTCGCTGATGTTGGTGGCTGATTCGGGTGAGAAATTGTAGAAGTTGGTGACTGAGTTTGGTAAAGTGTGTGAAAGAAGAAAGCTGAGTGTAAATATGAATAAGAGCAAGGTTACTAGGTTCAGTAGGGTTGAGGGACAAGTTAATTGGGAGGTAAGTTTGAATGAAGAAAAACTGGAGGAAGTGGTGTTTTTGATATCTATGAGTGGATTTAGCAGTAGATGGAACCATGGAAGCGGAAGTGAGTCGCAGGATGGGGGAGAGGGTGAAGGTTCTGGGAGCTTTGAAGAATGTGTAGAAGGCAAGAATGTTATCTCAGAGAGCAAAAATGGGTATGTTTGAAGGAATAGTGATTCCTGCAATGTTATATGGTTGCGAGGCATGGGCTATAGATAGGGTTGTGCGAAGGAAGGTGGATGTGTTGGAAATGAAATATTTGAGGACAATATGTGGTGTGAAGTGGTTTGATCGAGTTGGTAATGAAAGGGTAAGAGATATGTGTGTAATATAAAGAGTGTGGTAGAGAGAGCAGAAGAGGGTGTATTGAAATGGTTTGGTCACAAGAAGAGAATGAGGAAAGATTGAGAAAGAGAATATGTGTGTCGGAGATGGAGGGAACGAAAAGTGGGAGACCAAATTGAAGGTGGAAGGATGAAGTTAAAAAGAGTTTGAGCGATTGGGGCCTGAACATACAGGAAAGTGAAAGGCGTGCAAGGAATTGAGCAAATTGGAATGATGTGGTATACCAGGATGGATGTGCTATCAGTGGATTGAACCAGGGCATGTGAAGCGTCTGTGGTAAACCCTGGAAAGTTTTGTGGGGCCTGGATGTGGAAAAGGGGTAGTGGTTATGGTGCATTACACATGACAGCTAGAGACTGAGTGTGAACGAATGTGGCCTTTGTTGTCTTTTCCTAGCACTATCTCGCATGCGCGCGGGGGGAGGAGGTGCCATTTCATGTTTGGTAGGGTGGCAACAGGAATGGATGAAGGCAGAGAGTGTGGATGTTTACACGTGTATATATGTATATGTCTGTGTATGTATATGTATGTATACAGTGAAATGTATAGGTACATATATGTGCGTGTATGGGCGTTTATGTTTATACATGTGTATGTGGGTGGTTGGGCCATTCTTTCGCCTGTTTCTCTCCACTACCTTACTAACATGGGAGACGGTGACTAAGCATAATAGATGAATATATACATCAGTAATAGATTTTTTTTTTGCTTTGTCGCTGTCTCCCGCATTTGCGAGGTAGCGCAAGGAAACAGACGAAAGAAATGGCCCAACCCACCCCCATACACATGTATATACATACGTCCACACATGCAAATATACATATCTACACAGCTTTCCATGGTTTACCCCAGACGCTTCACATGCCTTGATTCAATCCACTGACAGCACGTCAACCCCGGTATACCACATCGCTCCAATTCACTCTATTCCTTGCCCTCCTTTCACCCTCCTGCATGTTCAGGCCCCTGATCACACAAAATCTTTTTCACTCCATCTTTCCACCTCCAATTTGGTCTCCCTCTTCTCCTCGTTCCCTCCACCTCCGACACATATATCCTCTTGGTCAATCTTTCCTCACTCATTCTCTCCATGTGACCAAACCACTTCAAAACACCCTCTTCTGCTCTCTCAACCATGCTCTTTTTATTTCCACACATCTCTCTTACCCTTACGTTACTTACTCGATCAAACCACCTCACACCACACATTGTCCTCAAACATCTCATTTCCAGCACATCCATCCTCCTGCGCACAACTCTATCCATAGTCCACGCCTCGCAACCATACAACATTGTTGGAACCACTATTCCTTCAAACATACCCATTTTTGCTTTCCGAGATAATGTTCTCGACTTCCACACATTCTTCAAGGCTCCCAGAATTTTCGCCCCCTCCCCCACCCTATGATCCACTTCCGCTTCCATGTTTCCATCCGCTGCCAGATCCACTCCCAGATATCTAAAACACTTCACTTCCTCCAGTTTTTCTCCATTCAAACTCACCTCCCAATTGACTTGACCCTCAATAATAGATAGTATAAGTAATATTATGATTGGTTGAAGTACACTAGAAAGTTAGGACAATCCTTCATTATACATTTATATTTACATTCTCAGTGAATGTAGGTTTGCGGCAGGGGTGTGTGATGTCTCCATGGTTGTTTGATTTGTTTATGGATGGGGTTGTTAGGGAGGTAAATGCAAGAGTTTTGGAAAGAGGGGCAAGTATGAAGTCTGTTGGGGATGAGAGAGCTTGGGAAGTGAGTCAGTTGTTGTTCGCTGATGATACAGCGCTGGTGGCTGATTCATGTGAGAAGCTGCAGAAGCTGGTGACTGAGTTTGGTAAAGTGTGTGGAAGAAGAAAGTTAAGAGTAAATGTGAATAAGAGCAAGGTTATTAGGTACAGTAGGGTTGAGGGTCAAGTCAATTGGGAGGTGAGTTTGAGTGGAGAAAAACTGGAGGAAGTGAAGTGTTTTAGATATCTGGGAGTGGATCTGGCAGCGGATGGAACCATGGAAGCGGAAGTGGATCATAGAGTGGGGGAGGGGGCGAAAATTCTGGGGGCCTTGAAGAATGTGTGGAAGTCGAGAACATTATCTCGGAAAGCAAAAATGGGTATGTTTGAAGGAATAGTGGTTCCAACAATGTTGTATGGTTGCGAGGCGTGGGCTATGGATAGAGTTGTGTGCAGGAGGATGGATGTGCTGGAAATGAGATGTTTGAGGACAATGTGTGGTGTGAGGTGGTTTGATCGAGTGAGTAACGTAAGGGTAAGAGAGATGTGTGGAAATAAAAAGAGCGTGGTTGAGAGAGCAGAAGAGGGTGTTTTGAAGTGGTTTGGGCACATGGAGAGAATGAGTGAGGAAAGATTGACCAAGAGGATATATGTGTCGGAGGTGGAGGGAACGAGGAGAAGAGGGAGACCAAATTGGAGGTGGAAAGATGGAGTGAAAAAGATTTTGTGTGATCGGGGCCTGAACATGCAGGAGGGTGAAAGGAGGGCAAGGAATAGAGTGAATTGGAGCGATGTGGTATACCGGGGTTGACGTGCTGTCAGTGGATTGAATCAAGGCATGTGAAGCGTCTGGGGTAAACCATGGAAAGCTGTGTAGGTATGTATATTTGCGTGTGTGGACGTGTGTATATACATGTGTATGGGGGGGGGGTTGGGCCATTTCTTTCGTCTGTTTCCTTGCGCTACCTCGCAAACGCGGGAGACAGCGACAAAGTATAATAAAATAAAAAATAATAGAGAAGAGGGCCAGGTGAGGATATATATATATATATATATATATATATATATATATTATCCCTGAGGATAGGGGAGAAGAATACTTCCCATGTATTCCCTGCGTGTCATAGAATTCGACTAAAAGGGGAGGGAGTGGGGGGCTGGAAATCCTCCCCTCTTTTTTTTTTTTTTCTCCCAAAAGAAGGAACAGAGAAGAGGGCCAGGTGAGGATATTCCCTCAAAGGCCCAGTCCTCTGTTCTTAACGCTACCTCGCTAATGCGGGAAATGGCGAATAGTTTTGAAAGATATATGTATATATATATATATATATATATATATATATATATATATATATATATATATATATACACGTGGAAATGTAAAGGTATATGTGCATGCGTGTATGTATATGCATGTGTATGTGGGTGGGTTGGGCCATTCTTTCATCTGTTTCCTTTTGCTACCTCGCTAATGCCGGAGACAGTGACAGAGTATAATAATGATAGTAATGTATATGAAAGTGAATGGAGAGAGATGGGTAATTATTGGTGCCTATGCACCTGGTCATGAGAAGAACAATCATGAGAGGCAAGTGTTTTGGGAGCAGCTGAGTGAGTGTTTTAGCAGCTTTGCTGCACAAGACTAGGTTATAGCGATGGATGATATGAATGCAAAGGTGAATTTGGCAGTTGAGGGTGTAATTGGTGTACATGGAGTGTTCAGTGTTGTAAATGGAAATGGCAAAGAACTTGTGGATTTGTGCTGAAAAAAGACTGGTGACTGGGAATACCTGGTTTAAAAAGAGAGGTGTACATAAGTATACGTATGTAAGTAGAAGAGATGGCCAGAGGGCATTATTGGATTCTGTGTTAATTGATAAGCATGTAAAAGTGAGACTTTTGGATGTTAATGTGCTGAGAGGCACAGGGAAGTAGTGCAGATGACTGGGAGATGCATGAAAGAAAGCGGCAGGAGGTCAAGAGAAAGGTGCAAGAGGTGAAATAGAGGGCAAATGAGAGTTGTGGTGAGAGAGTATCATTAGATTTTAGGGAGAACAAAAATGTTTTGGAAAGAGGTAAATAAAGTGTGTAAGACAAGAGAAGAAATGGGAACATTGGTGCAGGGGGCAAATGTGGAGGTGATAACAAGTAGTGGTGAAGTGAGAGGGAGATGGAATGAGTATTTTGAAGGTTTTTTGAATGTGTTTGATGATAGAGTGGCAGATATAGGGTGTTTTGGTTGAGGTGGTGAGAGGGTCAGGAAGAGTTGTTTGGTAAACAGAGAAGAGGTAGTGGAAGCATTGTGGGAGATGAAAGCCACCAAGGCGGCAGGTTTGGATTGTATTGCAATGGAATTTAGTAAAAAGGGGTAACTGTGTTGTTGATTGGTTGGTAAGGATATTCAGTGTTTATATGGATCATGTTGAAGTGCCAGTGGATTGGCAGAATGCATGCATAGTGCCATTGTATGAAGGCAAAGGGGATAAAGGTAAATGTTCAAATTTCAGAGGTATAAGTTTGTTGAGTATTCCTGGGAAATTGTATGGGAGGGTATTGATTGAGAGGGTCAAGGCATGTGCAGAGCATCAGAATGGGGAAGAGTAGTGTGGTTTCAGAAGTGGTAGAGGATGTGTGGATCAGGTGTTTGCTTTGAAGAATGTATGTGAGAAATGCTTAGAAAAACAGATGGATTTGTATGTAGCATTTATGGATCTGGAGAGGGCATATGATAGGGTTGATAGAGATGCTTTGTGGAAGGTATTAAGAGTATATTACATGGAAGGTAAGTTGCTAGAAGCAGTGAAAAGTTTTTACCAAGGATGTTGGGCATGTGTACAAGCAGGAAGAGAGGAAAATGATTGGTTCCCAGTGAATGTCGGTTTGTGGCAGGGGTGCGTGATGTCTCCATGGTTGTTTAATTTGTTTATGGATGGGGTTGTTAGGGAGGTGAATGCAAGAATTTTGGAGAGAGGAGCAATTATACAGGCTGTTGTGGATGAGAGGGCTAAGGAAGTGAGTCAGTTGTTGTTTACTGATGATACAGTGCTGGTGGCTGATTCGGGTGAGAAACTGCAAAAGTTGGTGACTGAGTTTGGTAAATTATGTGAAAGAAGAAAGCTGTGAGTTAATGTGAATAACAGCAGATTTGCTATGTTCAATAGAGTTAAGGGACAAGTTTGGGATGTAAGTTTGAATGGAGAAAGGCTGGAGGAAGTGAAGTGTTTTAGATATCTGGGAGTGGACTTAGCAGTGGATGGTACCATGGATGCGGAAGTGAGTCACAGGGTTGGGGGAGGGAGCGAAGGTTCTGGGAGCGATGAAGAATGTGTGGAAGGAGAGAACATTATCTTAGAGAGCAAAAATGAGTATGTGAAGGCATAATTGTTCCAACAATATTATATTGTTGCAATTCATGGGCTATAGATAGGGATGTGCAGAAGAGGGTGGATGTGTTGGAATTGAAATGTTTGAGGACAATATGTGGTGTGAGGTGGTTTGAACGAGTAAGTAATGAAAGGGTAAGAAAAATGCGTGAAAATAAAAAGTTTGGGTGAGAGTGCAGAAGAGGGTGTGTTGAAATTGGTTGGATATTCAGAGAGAATGAGTGAGGAAAGATTGACAAAGAGGATATATGTGTCAGAGGTGGAGGGAACAAGAAGTGGGAGACCAAATTGGAGGAGGAAGGATGGAGTGAAAAAATTTTGAGCCATGGGGGCCTGAACATACAGGAGGGTGAGAGGTGTGCAAGGAATAGAGTGAATTGGAACGATGTGGAATACCAGTTTGTTGAGTATTCCTGGTAAATTATATGGGAGGGTATTGATTGAGAGGGTTAAGGCATGTACAGAGCATCAGATTGGGGAAGAGCAGTGTAGTTTCAGAAATGGTAGAGGATGTGTGGATCAGGTGTTTGCTTTGAAGAATGTACGTGAGAAATACTTAGAAAAGCAAATGGATTTGTATGTAGCATTTATGGATCTGGAGAAGACATATGATAGAGTTGATAGAAATGCTCTGTGGAAGGTACTAAGAATATATGGTGTGGGAGGCAAGTTGTTAGAAGCAGTGAAAAGTTTTTATTGAGGATGTAAGGCATGTGTACGTGTAGGAAGAGAGGAAAGTGATTGGTTCCCAGTGAATGTAGGTTTGCGGCAGGGGTGTGTGATCTCTCCATGGTTGTTTAATTTGTTTATGGAAGGGGTTGTTAGGGAGGTGAATGCAAGAGTTTTGGAAAGAGGGGCAAGTATGAAGTCTGTTGGGGATGAGAGAGCTTGGGAAGTGAGTCAGTTGTTGTTCGCAGATGATACAGCGCTGGTGGCTGATTCATGTGAGAAACTGCAGAAGCTGGTGACTGAGTTTGGTAAAGTGTGTGAAAGAAGAAAGTTAAGAGTAAATGTGAATAAGAGCAAGGTTATTAGGGACAGTAGGGTTGAGGGTCAAGTCAATTGGGAGGTGAGTTTGAATGGAGAAAAACTGGAGGAAGTAAAGTGTTTTAGATATCTGGGAGTGGATCTGGCAGCGGATGGAACCATGGAAGCGGAAGTGAATCATAGGGTGGGGGAGGGGGCGAAAATCCTGGGAGCCTTGAAGAATGTGTGGAAGTCGAGAACATTATCTCGGAAAGCAAAAATGGGTATGTTTGAAGGAATAGTGGTTCCAACAATGTTGTTTGGTTGCGAGGCGTGGGCTATGGATAGAGTTGTGCACTGGAGGGTGGATGTGCTGGAAATGAGATGTTTGAGAACAATATGTGGTGTGAGGTGGTTTGATTGAGTAAGTAATGTAAGGGTAAGAGAGATGTGTGGAAATAAAAAGAGCATGGTTGAGAGAGCAGAAGAGGGTGTTTTGAAATGGTTTGGGCACACGGAGAGAATGAGTGAGGAAATATTGACCAAGAGGATATATGTGTCGGAGGTGGAGGGAACTAGGAGAAGTGGGAGACCAAATTGGAGGTGGAAAGATAGAGTGAAAAAGATTTTGAGTGATCGGGGCCTGAACATGCAGGAGGGTGAAAGGCATGCAAGGAATAGAGTGAACTGGATCGATGTGGTATACTGGTATGGGGTCGATGTGCTGTCAATGGATTGAATCAGGGCATGTGAAGCGTCTGGGGTAAACCATGGGAAGTTGTGTGGGGCGTGGATGTGGATAGGGAGCTGTGGTTTCGGGCATTATTGCATGACAGCTAGAGACTGAGTGTGAACGAATGAGGCCTTTGTTGTCTTTTCCTAGTGCTACCTCGCACACATGAGGGGGGGAGGGGGATGTTATTCCATATGTGGCGAGGTGGCGATGGGAATGAATAAAGGCAGACAGTGTGAATCGTGTGCATGTGTATATATGTATGTGTCTGTATGTGTATATATATGTGTACATTGAGACGTATGGGTATGTATATTTGCGTGTGTGGACGTGTATGTATATACATGTGTACAGGGGTGGGTTGGGCCATTTCTTTCGTCTGTTTCCTTGCGCTACCTCGCAAACGCAGGAGACAGCAACAAAGCAAAATAATAATAATATAATAATATGTATATGTGCATATGTGGGCATTTATGTATATGTTTGTGTATACGAGTGGATGGGCCATTCTTCGTCTGTCTCCTGACGCTACCTCACTGACATGGGAAGTGGCTATCAAGTATAATGAAAATGAAATATAAAATGCATGGAGATACTTTCGTTATATCACCTCCCTTTTGTAACATTTTCACTGTTTACTTCATCTCTCTAACAATCTGTGCCTTGTGTAAATTTTTGCATCATTATCCTGATATCTTCAGATTAATTGATAAAAGAGAACTAGAGAGTTGCATTTCAGATATTTTGCTTTCATTATAAAGATGTAATCTTTGCTCTTGTAAATGCCATATCTAATTGTTAATAAGCAGCTTCTATTCAGACTCTTTGTTTATCATACATATCAGAATTTTGATTTTAGATGTGCAATGTTCAGAGCTCAGACCATAAAGAACCTAATAATTTGTTCATGGAACTGTGAGGTAGATGCATCATCTTACCTGTATGAGGGATGGTTAAAGAAATTGTCAAGGAAGTTATTCAAGATGATTTTTAAATTGGAATGGCTGATTTGATAGTTGTTTCTACAATAAAAACATTTTCTTCTCATTTTACCAGATGATCCTAAGATTGGAAGTTTTGACCCAGGAGACCCAACAACAACCAATTTATATCTAGGGAATCTTAGCCCCAAGGTAAGTAGATAGTGTTGAGTTTTATTGTGTTTCATAGATTAAAAACATTTCATTGCCTTTTTTTTTATAATATTGATTATCTTGTTTTGCTGAAAATTTAAGATTATCCTTCATGCCATCTCCCTTGTCATGCTGAAGTTTTTAAGATTCTCTACATTAAAAAAGGTGTATTAATTTTTTTGTAGTGGATTTTGTATTCAGTTGTTGCTTGTCTCTTTTCCTGATAATGTACAAAATTTTCTTTGATATTTTTATGCATTAAGTTTTTTGAAGTTAACTGTGTCATGAGTGTACAGTGCAGATTTGAGTATGAGATATGGATAAGTTTTATGTAAATAACAAGTTCAAGAAAGTACGTCAGATTTTTGTATGTGGTATAGATTTGTACATAGGAATACAGATATCAACACACCATTAGGTTTTTACTTGTGGAAATGATTAGAAACAGAGATTAGCATTGCAAGAGTAGAAAAGCACACACATGAGTGACAGAGAAATGCTTGTAAGCTTTATATGAAATTAGGAAAGCCTAAATAATGTCATTCATGGATGTAGACTTAATAGAATGAATTTTTGCTTTCTGATTGTCCAATACTATTAACATAATGTATGCTTATTATGTTTTGCTATTAAAGTCTAGAGGAAAGATGATGATGTGGGTGCACACTTTTCAACTGAAGCAGAATTGGTCCAACCAGAGTAGTGGCCATTATTTCTAACATGAATAATGAAGGCATTGGAAACCTGTCCTGTCCTCATTGGTTTGTCATATATATAAAACATATATAAAACGTATATATATGTGGGAGGCAAGTTGTTAGAAGCAGTGAAAAGTTTTTATCGAGGATGTAAGGCATGTGTACGTGTAGGAAGAGAGGAAAGTGATTGGTTCTCAGTGTATGTAGGTTTGCGGCAGGGGTGTGTGATGTCTCCATGGTTGTTTAATTTGTTTATAGATGGGGCTGTTAGGGAGGTGAATGCAAGAGTTTAGGAAAGAGAGGCAAGTATGCAGTCTGTTGGGATGAGAGAGCTTGGGAAGTGAGTCAGTTGTTGTTCGCTGATGATACAGCGCTGGTGGCTGATTCATGTGAGAAACTGCAGAAGCTGTTGACTGAGTTTGGTAAAGTGTGTGAAAGAGGAAAGTTGAGAGTAAATGAGAATAAGAGCAAGGTTATTAGGTACGGTAGTGTTGAGGGTCAAGTCAATTGGGAGGTAAGTTTGAATGGAGAAAAACTGGAGGAAGTGAAGTGTTTTAGATATCTGGGAGTGGATCTGGCAGCGAATGGAACCATGGAATCGGAAGTGAATCATAGGGTGGGGGAGGGGGCGAAAATCCTGGGAGCCTTGAAGAATGTGTGGAAGTTCAGAACATTATCTTGGAAATCAAAAATGGGTATGTTTGAAGGAATAGTGGCTCCAACAATGTTGTATGGTTGTGAGGTGTGGGCTATGGATAGAGTTGTGCACAGGAGGGTGGATGTGCTGGAAATGAGATGTTTGAGGACAATGTGTGGTGTGAGGTGGTTTGATCGTGTAAGTAATAATAGGGTAAGAAAGATGTGTGGTAATAAAAAGAATGTGGTTGAGAGAGCAGAAGAGGGTGTTTTGAAATGGTTTGGTCACATGGAGAGAATGAGTGAGGAAAGATTGACCAAGAGGATATATGTGTCAGAGGTGGAGTGAATGAGGAGAAGTGGGAGACCAAATTGGAGGTGGAAAGATGGAGTGAGAAAGATTTTGAGTGATCGGGGCCTGAACATGCAGGAGGATGAAAGGTGTGCAAGGAATAGAGTGAATTGGAACGATGTGGTATACCGGGGTCAACGTGCTGTCAATGGATTGAACCAGGGCATGTGAAGCGTCTGGGGTAAACCATGGAAAGTTGTGTGGGGCCTGGATGTGGAAAGGGAGCTGTAGTCTCGATGCATTGTTACATGATAGCTAGAGACTGAGTGTGAACGAATGGGGCCTTTGTTGTCTTTTTGCTAGCGCTACCTCGCACACATGAAGGGGGAAGGGGTTGTTATTCCATGTGTGGCGAGGTGGCGATGGGAATAAATAAAGGTAGACAGTATGAATTATGTACATGTGTATATATGTATATGTCTTTGTATGTATATATATGTATACATTGAGATGGTTGTTTAATTTGTTTATGGATGGGGTTGTTAGGGAGGTGAATGCAAGAGTTTTGGAAAGAGGGGCAAGTATGAAGTCTGTTGTGGATGAGAGAGCTTGGGAAGTGAGTCAGTTGTTGTTCGCTGATGATACAGTGCTGGTGGCTGATTCATGTGAGAAACTGCAGAAGCTGGTTACTGAGTTTGGTAAAGTGTGTGAAAGAAGAAAGTTAAGAGTAAATGTGAATAAGAGCAAGGTTATTAGGTACAGTAGGGTTGAGGGTCAAGTCAATTGGGAGGTAAGTTTGAATGGAGAAAAACTGGAGGAAGTAAAGTGTTTTAGATATCTGGGAGTGGATCTGGCAGCGGATGGAACCATGGAAGCGGAAGTGAATCATAGGGTGGGGGAGGGGGCGAAAATCCTGGGAGCCTTGAAGAATGTGTGGAAATCGAGAACATTATCTGGGAAAGCAAAAATGGGTATGTTTGAAGGAATAGTGGTTCCAACAATGTTGTATGGTTGTGAGGCGTGGGCTATGGATAGAGTTGTGTGCAGGAGGGTCGATGTGCTGGAAATGAGATGTTTGAGGACAATGTGTGGTGTGAGGTGGTTTGATTGAGTAAGTAATGTAAGGGTAAGAGAGATGTGTAGAAATCAAAAGAGCGTGGTTGAGAGAGCAGAAGAGGGTGTTTTGAAATGGTTTGGGCACATGGAGAGAATGAGTGAGGAAAGATTGACCCCAAGAGGATATATGTGTCGGAGGTGGAGGGAACGAGGAGAAGTGGGAGACCAAATTGGAGGTGGAAAGATGGAGTGAAAAAGATTTTGTGTGATCGGGGCCTGAACATGCAGGAGGGTGAAAGGAGGGCAAGGAATAGAGTGAATTGGATCGAAGTGGTATATCGGGGTTGACGTGCTGTCAGTGGATTGAATCAGGGCATGTGAAGCGTCTGGGGTAAACCATGGAAAGTTGTGTGGGGCCTGGATGTGGAAAGGGAGCTGTGGTTTTCGGGCATTATTGCATGACAGCTAGAGACTGAGTGTGAACGAATGGGGCCTTTGTTGTCTTTTCCTAGTGCTACCTCGCACACATGAGGGGGGAGGGGGATGGTATTCCATGTGTGGTGAGGTGGCGATGGGAATGGATAAAGGCAGACAGTGTGAATTGTGTGCATGGGTATATATGTATGTGTCTGTGTGTGTATATATATGTGTACATTGAGATGTATAGGTATGTATATTTGCGCGTGTGGACGTGTATGTATATACATTGTGTATGGGGGTGGGTTGGGCCATTTCTTTCGTCTGTTTCCTTGCGCTACCTCGCAAACGCGGGAGACAGCGACAAAGTAAAATAAATAAATAAATATTGAGATGTATAGGTATGTATATTTTTTGCGTGTGTAGATGTGTATGTATATACATGTGTATGTGGGTGGGTTGGGCCATTCTTTCGTCTGTTTCCTTGCGCTACCTCGCTAACACGGGAGACAGCGACAAAGCAAAATAAAATAAATAGATAGATTACAAGTTTTGGAAGGTATTCTGTAAACACAGTTTGCAGAACTTTCTGGTGAGTTTTTGGTTAAAATATTCATGATGGTATTGGTACTGCTGAAGGCTTCATATACATTTAAGGCTTTGAGTAGGTGGGGACCTCGCAGAACTTCAAAACAAAGGTTTCATGGTATCATGAGAAGGCTTGGGATTAACTCTTTAAGATGATTTCCTTGCCAAATCAAATGAATCATCAGTTAAAGATCTAAGATGTTTTAACTTGGATCCAATGTTATTTATACATTCTCAGGCTGTTCATCCATAAATCCTGGACTGCATATACATAATGCTTAAATGAACATTGGTAGGAAAGTTAGTGAAAATTAGTGAAAGTCTGTATAAGCTCTGTGTAGCTGATATACTAAATAACAGTTTTTGAACTTAGATTGTCATTCGGCTGAAAATACATAGTTGAGGTGTTACATGTATTACAGAACATGGGGGTAACTAGTAACTAGTTAACTAATCATAAAAGAAATTAAGGTTGAGATGGTTTGGATATTTCCATACATTGGATTAGCTTGTGAGTGAGCTACCTCTACCTAGTCAGGGTGGTATATATACAAGAGTATTTACAGAGTAAATGATATGGTTTAAACATCAAGTGATGAGTATTTACAGTAGTACAGTAGTTGACATACCATATACCATAATTTAAAAAACTAGATGCTTACTTGCTTACTTGTTCATGTATTGTTTTATGACTCCCACAAAAGTAGGGGAAGGATTGTTCTTATATCTGTCTGTTTGAACTCTAGTAGATGCAAGTTGATAGTGGTAACAAATGGTGGCCCATTGGGGTAGGGACTAAGGAGGGAGGAGGTCTCTGTGATGGGATGTGTCAGCAGTTTATTGTGTGTGTGTGGATGGAAATTTTGTAAAATGTGAAGTGGATAAAGTCATGGTCACAGTAAAAGGATTAATTCCCCACATAGCAGGGTTTCTTTTCAATGCTCAGTGGGCTTTGAATATAGTGTTGAAAGTTATATTGTCTTTCGTAGCCAACATATATTTCATGGACATTGCATTAAATTTTCCAGATTACAGAACAGAGGCTTATGGAATTATTTGGACGATATGGACCTTTAGCATCCATAAAGATAATGTGGCCAAGAACAGATGATGAGAGGAATCGAGGTCGGAATTGTGGTTTTGTTGCCTTTATGAATCGAAAAGATGGAGAAAGAGCACTGTCTGCTCTGAATGGTGAGTTACTTTGAGACTTGGTTGGTTTTAGTACATTGTACAGGGGTCCCTGACTTTAGCATCTGACTTGTGAACTCCCACTTCCATGAACAAGCTCAATGAAATATTCTTTAATTTCTAGTCCAACTTGCAAGCACTTATACATACTTATGAACCACATACCTTCTTTTTTTGTTAAGTGTTGTTTGATATAATGCACTATTTACTGTGTTTACATCAGAATATGATATCAGATACAGTATTACAATTAGTTATAGGTTTTTACTCTGATTTTGTGCATTTCTTTATATTCTCTGACTTATGGACAGATTGACTTATAAACGGGCTTCAGGAAACCCATTCTGTTCGTAACTCAGGGACCCCTTATACCTAACAGCTGATGAGGGAATGTGTGCAAATGGAACTTTTTTTCATCTTGCTTGTGCTTCCTTGCTCATGTCATTGAACTAATTGATGAAAAAAAAAGTATTAGGACAAATCAAATGTGGAAAAGAAGATAGAAAATTGCATGATGATTTCGTAATAATCTAGTAAACTACTTAGAGAGCCTCTTGCTATCTCCCTTTGAATTCATATGAGACAGGTTAAGGTGTGATAAACATGAATAATTTGATAATTGTGCCTACTTTATTTATGGCAGAGTGATACTATATGGTGCCTATTCCCTCTAGGAAATCCCATCAAGGGCCATCACAGGGATGGCCGCTACAGAATTGTCCATTTATTCTTGTCTTTCCGTGCCTCCCTTGCATAACCATTCCATACATTCTTCCCTTACTTCTATCCCTCCAGTACTCCTTCTTTCTGTTTCCCCATGTTACAGGTGTTCCTTTGATACTCACCCCTTTAATTGTACCTTCATATTTTCTCCCTGTAAACTCCCTTTCTTAGATTCTTTCCACATACCCAAACCCTCTCAAAGTATATCACCCACTCTACCACTCTGCAATTCATTATTGCGAGAAATAGCTGTTAAGAGAAATAGTCATATTTTACCTCAACACCTCGGTAGGCTTAATTTTTCTTTCATAATCGTTTGTCATTTCCTGAGTTAGTGTTTTAGTGTTAGGAACACACACACAAATATCCTTATTTATTCACATCCATTCTCTAGCTGTCATGTAATGCCATGTAACCACAGCCCCCAGCCCATCAACCATACCCGACAGATCTTTCCATGGTTTACCTCAGCTGCTTCATATGCCCTGTTTCTGTCCAGTGACAGCACTTCACCCCTGTGTACCACATTGCTCCTACTCACTCTATCCCTGTACACCTTTACCCTCCTGTATGTCCTAGCACTTAGCACTCAAAATCTTGTTCACTCTATCCTTCCATTGCTAATTTGGCCTCCCTGTTTTACTTGTCCCCTCCACTTCTGACATGTTTATCCTTGTTGTCGCAATATCTCCATATTCTCATACCAATTCAGCTCTCCCTCTTCAGATCTCTCAACTACACACTTGTTATTACTGCACCTCTTGGTTTCTTAATAGAATGATAAAGGGGAGAGGTTTAAGTATTTAAGTGAAGAGAGGATTAAGGGACAGCATAGTCCTCCCAACCCAGACCTATGCAGCCAAAACATGGACATAGAATGAATTACAGAGGTCAGGAATCCAAGATTTAGAAATGAGCTGTTTGAAAGGAGCATATGGTATGATTAGATGATATGAAGAAAGAAATGAAGGGGTGTATGAGACATGTAATATGGCAAGGAATGCAAAGGAATGAATTGTGAAGTGGTAGAGTGGGTTAAATGTAAAATTTAAGGTGGTTGGACGTGTAGAAAGAATGCAAGACTGGGAGTTTATAAGGAGAGTGTATGATAGTACATAATAATTAAAGGGGTTGATATGAAAAGGAAGACCACGTGTGAGATGAGGAAATAGAGTGGAAGAATATTGGAGGTAGAGAACTTGAAGAATTCTTGGAATGGTACATGTGAGGGAGACAAGAATTCTTGGAATGGTTCATGTGAGGGAGACAAGAATTCTTGGAATGGTACATGTGAGGGAGACATGTAAGGACAAGGATAAATGAAGATTCTTTTGCCATGGCCACCCCCTTTATGGGAGTTCTCAGAGGAAACAGGCATCAGAAATATAAATAGATAGATAGATATGTATATATATGTATGTGTGTGTGTGTGTGTGTATGTGCGTATGTGTGTGTATGTGTGTGTGTGTGTGTATATGTATATATATATGTATATTATCCCTGGGGATAGGGGTGAAAGAATACTTCCCACGTATTCCTCGCGTGTCGTAGAAAGCGACTAGAGGGGACGGGAGCGGGGGGCCGGAAATCCTCCCCTCCTTGTATTAACTTTCTAAAATGGGAAACAGAAGAAGGAGTCACGCGGGGAGTGATCCTCCTCCTCGAAGGCTCAGAGTGGGGTGCCTAAATGTGTGTGGATGTAACCAAGATGTGAAAAAAAAAAAAAAAAGGAGAGATAGGTAGTATGTTTGAGGAAAGGAACCTGGATGTTTTGGCTCTGAGTGAAACGAAGCTCAAGGGTAAAGGGGAAGAGTGGTTTGGAAATGTCTGGGGAGTGAAGTCAGGGGTTAGTGAGAGGACAAGAGCAAGGGAAGGAGTAGCAATACTCCTGAAACAGGAGTTGTGGGAGTATGTGATAGAATGTAAGAAAGTAAATTCTCGATTAATGTGGGTAAAATTGAAAGTTGATGGAGAGAGGTGGGTGATTATTGGTGCATATGCACCTGGGCATGAGAAGAAAGATCATGAGAGGCAAGTGTTTTGGGAGCAGCTGAATGAGTGTGTTAGCGGTTTTGATGCACGAGACCTGGGTTATAGTGATGGGTGATTTGAATGCAAAGGTGAGTAATGTGGCAGTTGAGGGAATAATTGGTATGCATGGGGTGTTCAGTGTTGTAAATGGAAATGGTGAAGAGCTTGTAGATTTATGTGCTGAAAAAGGACTGATGATTGGGAATACCTGGTTTAAAAAGCGAGATATACATAAGTATACTTATGTAAGTAGGAGAGATGGCCAGAGAGCGTTATTGGATTACGTGTTAATTGACAGGCGTGCGAAGGAGAGACTTTTGGATGTTAATGTGCTGAGAGGTGCAACTGGAGGGATGTCTGATCATTATCTTGTGGAGGCTAAGGTGAAGATTAGTATGGGTTTTCAGAAAAGAGGAGTGAATGTTGGGGTGAAGAAGGTGGTGAGAGTGAGTGAGCTTGGGAAGGAGACCTGTGTGGGGAAGTACCAGGAGAGACTGTGTACAGAATGGAAAAAGGTGAGAACAATGGAAGTAAGGGGAGTGGGGGAGGAATGGGATGTATTTAGGGAATCAGTGATGGATTGCGCAAAAGATGCTTGTGGCATGAGAAGAGTGGGAGGTGGGCTGTTTAGAAAGGGTAGTGAGTGGTGGGATGAAGAAGTAAGAGTATTAGTGAAAGAGAAGAGAGAGGCATTTGGACGATTTTTGCAGGGAAAAAATGCAATTGAGTGGGAGAAGTATAAAAGAAAGAGACAGGAGGTCAAGAGAAAGGTGCAAGAGGTGAAAAAAAGGGCAAATGAGAGTTGGGGTGAGAGACTATCAGTAAATTTTAGGGAGAATAAAAAGATGTTCTGGAAGGAGGTAAATAGGGTGCGTAAGTCAAGGGAGCAAATGGGAACTTCAGTGAAGGGCGTAAATGGGGAGGTGATAACAAGTAGCGGTGATGTGAGAAGGAGATGGAATGAGTATTTTGAAGGTTTGTTGAATGTGTCTGATGATCAGAGTGGCAGATATAGGGTGTTTTGGTCGAGGTGGTGTGCAAAGTGAGAGGGTTAGGGAAAATGATTTGGTAAACAGAGAAGAGGTAGTAAAAGCTTTGCGGAAGATGAAAGCCGGCAAGGCAGCAGGTTTGGATGGTATTGCAGTGGAATTTATTAAAAAAGGGGGTGACTGTATTGTTGACTGGTTGGTAAGGTTATTTAATGTATGTATGACTCATGGTGAGGTGCCTGAGGATGGGCGGAATGCGTGCATAGTGCCATTGTACAAAGGCAAAGGGGATAAGAGTGAGTGCTCAAATTACAGAGGTATAAGTTTGTTGAGTATTCCTGGTAAATTATATGGGAGGGTATTGATTGAGAGGGTGAAGGCATGTACAGAGCATCAGATTGGGGAAGAGCAGTGCGGTTTCAGAAGTGGTAGAGGATGTGTGGATCAGGTGTTTGCTTTGAAGAATGTATGTGAGAAATACTTAGAAAAGCAAATGGATTTGTATGTAGCATTTATGGATCTGGAGAAGGCATATGATAGAGTTGATAGAGATGCTCTGTGGAAGGTATTAAGAATATATGGTGTGGGAGGCAAGTTGTTAGAAGCAGTGAAAAGTTTTTATCGAGGATGTAAGGCATGTGTACGTGTAGGAAGAGAGGAAAGTGATTGGTTCTCAGTGAATGTAGGTTTGCGGCAGGGGTGTGTGATGTCTCCATGGTTGTTTAATTTGTTTATGGATGGGGTTGTTAGGGAGGTAAATGCAAGAGTCCTGGAAAGAGGGGCAAGTATGAAGTCTGTTGGGGATGAGAGAGCTTGGGAAGTGAGTCAGTTGTTGTTCGCTGATGATACAGCGCTGGTGGCTGATTCATGTGAGAAACTGCAGAAGCTGGTGACTGAGTTTGGTAAAGTGTGTGGAAGAAGAAAGTTAAGAGTAAATGTGAATAAGAGCAAGGTTATTAGGTACAGTAGGGGTGAGGGTCAAGTCAATTGGGAGGTGAGTTTGAATGGAGAAAAACTGGAGGAAGTGAAGTGTTTTAGATATCTGGGAGTGGATCTGTCAGCGGATGGAACCATGGAAGCGGAAGTGGATCATAGGGTGGGGGAGGGGGCGAAAATTTTGGGAGCCTTGAAAAATGTGTGGAAGTCGAGAACATTATCTCGGAAAGCAAAAATGGGTATGTTTGAAGGAATAGTGGTTCCAACAATGTTGTATGGTTGCGAGGCGTGGGCTATGGATAGAGATGTGCGCAGGAGGATGGATGTGCTGGAAATGAGATGTTTGAGGACAATGTGTGGTGTGAGGTGGTTTGATCGAGTAAGTAACGTAAGGGTAAGAGAGATGTGTGGAAATAAAAAGAGCGTGGTTGAGAGAGCAGAAGAGGGTGTTTTGAAATGGTTTGGGCACATGGAGAGAATGAGTGAGGAAAGATTGACCAAGAGGATATATGTGTCGGAGGTGGAGGGAACGAGGAGAAGAGGGAGACCAAATTGGAGGTGGAAAGATGGAGTGAAAAAGATTTTGTGTGATCGGGGCCTGAACATGCAGGAGGGTGAAAGGAGGGCAAGGAATAGAGTGAATTGGAGCGATGTGGTATACAGGGGTTGACGTGCTGTCAGTGGATTGAATCAAGGCATGTGAAGCGTCTGGGGTAAACCATGGAAAGCTGTGTAGGTATGTATATTTGCGTGTGTGGACGTATGTACATGTGTATGGGGGGGGGGTTGGGCCATTTCTTTCGTCTGTTTCCTTGCGCTACCTCGCAGACGCGGGAGACAGCGACAAAGTATAAAAAAAAAAAAAAAAAAAAAGATAGATAGATAGCTGGTGGTATATCTGATATCAGTCTTGTGGAGGCGAAGGTAAAGTTTTGTTGAGGTTTTCAAAACAGAGGAAGCAGTGTTAGGGAGAAGAGAGTAGTGAGAGTAAGTGAGCTTGGAAACGAGATTGTGAAGAAATACCAGCATAGATTTTGTGTAGAATGGCAGAGGGTGAGAGTAAATGAAGCCAGGGGAGTGGGTGAGGAATAAGAGGTATTTAGGGAAGCAGTGCTGGCATGTGGCATGCAAAAGGTTGGAGGAGGGCATATTAGGAAGGGTAATGAGTGGTGGGATGAAGAAGTAAAGTTGCTAATGGAAGAGAGAAAAGAGGCATTTGGCAGTACGAACAGGAAATGAGTGCAAATGATTGAGGGATTATAAGAGGAAATGGCAGGTGAAGACAAAGGTGCAGGGGTTGAAAAAGGGGGTAAATGAGTATTGGTAAACTTAATGGGGAATAAGAAGATATTTTGGAGGAACATCAATAATGTGCAAAAGACAAGAGAACAAATGGGAACATCGGTGTAGAGGGCAAAAGGGGAAGTGTTAACAGGTAGTGAAGAAGTAAGGAGATGGAGTGAGTATTTTGAAGGACTGTTAAATGTGTTTGATGATAGAGTGGCAGGTGTTGAATGTTTTGATCAGGGTGGTATTCAAAGTTAGAGAAACATGGAGAGTGGTTTGGTGAAGAGAGAGGAGGTGGTGAAAGCCTTGCATAAGATAAAATGTGGCAATGATGTTGAGGTGGACAGTATTTTGTAGTGTCACACTCAGGTCTACTACCAGTGCTGTATTATCAGTAAACAACAACTGACTTACTTCCCAGGCCCTCTCATCTCCTATAGACTGCATCCTGGCCCCCTTTACAAAGACTTTCACATTTATTTCCCTCACAACCCCATCTATAAAAAAATTAAATCATGGTGACATCACACACCCTTGCTGCAGACCATTCTTGACTGGGATCCACTCACTCTCCTCTCTTCCTACTCATACACGTCTTACACCTTTGAGCTGTATAGGAGAGAATAATTGCTAGGGCCCTTAATAGAGTAATGAAGGGTAGAGGTGTAAGTATTGAAGTCATAGAAGTGCAGAAAATATTAAAGGACAGCATAGTACTTCCGATCCTGACCAATGCAGTGAAAATATGGACATGGAATTAGTCACAGAGGTCAAGAATCCAAGCTGTGGAAATGAATTATTTGAGAATAGTATGTGTTATAACTCGATGGAATGAAGAAAGGAATGAGGTAGCGTATGAAAGATGTGGTATGGCAGGGAATGTAAAGGGGAATGAATTGTGGAATAGTCGAGTGGGAAAAATGTAATACTTTGAGATGTTTTAGGTACAGGGAAAGATTGCAAGAGAGGAAGTTTACTAGGAGGGTGTATGACAGTACAATTAGAATACTTGGTATGAGAGGAAGATCAACTGTGTCTTGGGGAAATAGAGTGGAATATTACAGGAGGGAGAGCAATGGTGTATGTTAGGGAGGTATGTAAGGACAAGGATAAGTGGAGAATGTAAGGACTGGGATAAGTTGAGACTTGCTGTGGTCACCTCCTTGTTGGGAGTTCCCGAATGGAATGGCCATCATTGATGTAGATAGATAGAGGCCATGATTTTTATTTGATCACTTTAAGAAAGGGGGAAATTGTCTCAGCAGCCCTCACTGAGATTGTTTCCCTATCTGTTAAGCACTTTTCTCAATTCTGTTTGGTTTCCACTATGTCTGATGCAATATTGCTGATAATTTGCTGTTTCTGTATTTGACAAAGGAAACTTTGGCCACTAGCAAGGAATATATGACTTGTCATGCTTTAAAGTAATACTTTTTTATAGCAGGTTTTCTTTAAATCTCTGTATGTATTGTTTATAATGATAGAGTATGTATACACTTTCATATGTTTGCCTATTCATTTCAAAAGAGAGCAAGAATTAAAGTAAGTGTAGGAATTGGGGTGGATAGATGGGAACATCAGAGTGTTATGGTGGAAGAATTGTGAGTCTAAGCAGTATCTTTCATATAGAGTTGATAGAGATGCTCTGTGGAAGGTATTAAGAATATATGGTGTGGGAGGCAAGTTGTTAGAAGCAGTGAAAAGCTTTTATCGAGGATGTAAGGCATGTATACAAGTAGGAAGAGAGGAAAGTGATTGGTTCTCAGTGAATGTTGTTTTGCGGCAGGGCGGCAAGGGTGCGTGATGTCTCCATGGTTGTTTAATTTGTTTATGGATGGGGTTGTTGGGGAGGTAAATGCAAGAGTTTTGGAGAGAGGGGCAAGTATGCAGTCTGTTGTGGATGAGAGAGCTTGGGAAGTGAGTCAGTTGTTGTTCGCTGATGATACAGCGCTGGTGGCTGATTTGGGTGAGAAACTGCAGAAGCTGGTGACTAAGTTTGGGAAAGTGTGTGAAATTAGAAAGCTGAGAGTAAATGTGAATAAGAGCAAGATTATTAGGTACAGTAGGGTTGAGGGACAAGTCAATTGGGAGGTAAGTTTGAATGGAGAAAAACTGGAGGAAGTGAAGTGTTTTAGATATCTGGGAGTGGATTTGGCAGAGGATGGAACCATGGAAGCTGAAGTGAATCATAGGATGGGGGAGGGGGCGAAAGTTCTGGGAGCGTTGAAAAATGTGTGGAAGGCGAGAATGTTGTCTTGAAAAGCAAAAATGGGTATGTTTGAAGGAATAGTGGTTCCAACAATGTTTTATGGTTGTGAGGCGTGGGCTATAGATAGAGTTGTGCAGAGGAGGGTGGATGTGCTGGAAATGAGATGTTTGAGGACAATATGTGGTGTGAGGTGGTTTGATTGAGTAAGTAATGTAAGGGTAAGAGAGATGTGTGGTAATAAAAGAGTGTGGTTGAGAGAGCAGAAGAGGGTGTTTTGAAATGGTTTAGTCACATGGAGAGAATGAGTGAGGAAAGATTGACAAAGAGGATATATGTGTCAGAGGTGGAGGGAACGAGGAGAAGTGGGAGACCAAATTGGAGGTGGAAAAATGGAGTGAAAAAGATTTTGAGTGATCGGGGCCTGAACATGCAGGAGGATGAAAGGCGTGCAAGGAATAGAGTGAATTGGAACGATGTGGTATACCAGGGTCGACATGCTGTCAATGGATTGAACCAGGACATGGGGTAAACCATGGAAAGTTTTGTGGGGCCTGGATGTGGAAAGGGAGCTGTGGTTTTGGTGCATTATACATGACAGCTAGAGACTGAGTATGAACGAATGTGGCCTTTGTTGTCTTTTCCTAGTGCTACCTCGTGCACATGCGGGGGGAGGGGGAGGGGGTTGTCATTTCATGTGTGGCAGGGTGGCGATGGGAATGAATAAGGGCAGACAGCATGAATTATGTACATGTGTATATATGTTTGTGTCTGTGTGTGTATATATATGTATACGTTGAGATGTATAGGTATGTATATTTGCGTTTGTGGATGTGTATTTACATTCATGTGTATGTGGGTGGGCTGGGCCATTCTTTTGTAAGTTTCCTTGTGCTACCTCGCTAATGCAGGAGACAGCGACAGAGTGTAATGAAAAAAATAATAGATAATAAGATCTTTCGTATTGGGAAAAATAAACACAGGTTGATGTATTTGTGCTTAGATTTATGTTAGGGATGTTATTGTTAACAGGAGGTAACTATTACATTACTTTTTCTTCCACGCAGGCAAAGATATTGATGGATTTGAGATGAAACTTGGTTGGGGGAAAGCTGTGCCCATCCCCCTTCATCCAATTTATATCCCTCCTGCTCTTGTTGAGTTGACCTTACCACCACCTCCATCTGGTCTGCCCTTTAATGCCCAGCCTGATAAACGAGATAGAGATAAAGTAAGTTTTATTAGTTTGATGAATATCTTACAGTATGCTTGATAAAATATTTTGTTAATATGATCACCATGGTAAAGTTTGATGTAATAAAGTTATTTATTTGCATGATGACTACCCATTGGTTTAAAGAGGTAAAAGTTGGCTAGATTAATGGGAGAGTTATGCTTAAAATGGATAGATATCCTCTGTTTAAATTGTTTCTGTGTGATGCTGATGCACAAATAGAGTAATAGCTTTAGGATTTACATTGTGAGTATTATTCTCTTGATTTTGTAAAAGATATTGAATTGGATGAACCAGATTTTATGTGGATTAAGAGGAATGTAATGCATGTAATGTAGAATGTGAAAAAGTAATTAGTCTGTAAACAAGTAGCACAGACAAATGTGGATTCATCTCCATCCTCCTGTTACCTCCTCAACACACGTCTGTTCTAGGTATCACATACAACACACACATATCATTCACCTCCTATGCCATAAACATAAGACAAAAGTAACAGAAAACTGAGTGCCCTCATATCACTGTTACCAGATTTGGACATGAAAAGAAACCTTTAGTATCCTGTACTAACAGTTTATCCACAAAACTGTGCATCACCTAACAATTTGTACATCTTGTCAAAAGTTCATATAACAAAGCTGCACATCACACAAATCAGGGTGCTAAGGAAAATCAGTGGCTTGTTAGTACCCTCAGACATTTAGCATTTGCACACCAAAACACAGGTCCTCCCAATATACTCAGCACTCGCATTTTTTGCAACAGCACTAGACCTTTCCTAACCAAACTACTCCATAACCATCCACCAACCTCTAGGTTTGAATAAAAAACTTACCCAAGCTTTATACTTCAACAGCCAGTGCTCTAAGATCCCCCCCCCCCCCCCCCCCAACATAACACTGACAAAATATTACACATTAAGATGGCTTGATGAGCACTAACCACCCAGCCTCCCAAACCAGTCTTGAATACAACCCCATCATACACTCGTCTTAAACCGCACATCCTAGACATAGATACACTTTTTCATCTGCACTTAGAACACCCCCCATCTTTATGACACTACATATATAGATTCAATATATCACAAGACTAATCATGCCCAGGTTGCTTCTTTCATTCTGAAGATGTGAGATGCTTAATCTTAACATGGCCTGCCTTCACCTCACAAAAACATGCATACATTGTCACACTCCTTGACCTATCATCTCACCTATGGACGTGGCTGGCTTCCTGAGCGATGTGGGAGCTCCATAGAAGTGTCTTCTGGGGCAGGAAGGTGAAAGTAAAATAGTTACAAAGGCACTAATTATTACTGTGATTTATAAAGAATTTTGGTTAATTATAAGCATGGTCCCATCAGGAAAAATCTGGTTCCTGGGAGAGATTTCTCAAATTATGTCAAATGAATGTGGACGAGACATCAGGAAACATAGTACAGAATAGGTACATTAATTATTGAAATAAATGATAAAGCACACAAGGTTGTGTTTTAGATATAATATAAATGTTATCTGGCATTATGATACATGAAAGGTAGGGATACATTTAAGAGTCAGCCCTCTCACCAACAGACCCAGTTTTATAACTTTTTTGTGATATAAAAGGTTAAATCATACACAGTGCATTTAAGTACACAAAGCGTTAAATGTAAATTATACATAGCAGCGAATGGAACCATGGAGTCATAGCGTGAAAAGGGGTAAAGGTGCTAGGGGCACTGAAGTATGTGTGGAAAGAGAACATTATCTGGGAGGGCAAAAATAGGTATGGTTGAAGGTATGCTAGTCCCAACAGTATTGTATGGATACATGGCATGGGCTGTAGATAAGGCTGGGTGGAGGAGGGTGGATGTGTTAGAAATGAAATGTTTGAAGGACAGTATGTGGAGTAAGGTGGTTTGATTGAGTAAGTACTGAAAGGATATGTATATATTTTTTCTTTTTTATTTATGTATTTATTTATTATACCTTGTTGCTGTCTCCCGCATTAGCGAGGTAGCGCAAGGAAACAGATGAAAGAATGGCCAAACCACTCACATACACATGTATATACATATATGTCCACACACACATACATATAAATACCTATACGTTTCAATGTATACATATATATACATACACAGACATATACATATATACACATGTACATAATTTAACTTGCTGCCTTTATTCATTCCCGTCGCCACCCCGCCACACATGAATTGAAAACCCCCACCCCTGCATGTGTGCGAGGTAACGCTAGGAAAAGACAACAAAAGGCCACATTCATTCACACTCAGTCTCTATCTGTCATGTATAATGCACCGAAACCACAGTTCCCTTTCCACATCCAGGCCCCACAAAACTCTCCGTGGTTTGCCCCAGATGCTTCACATGCCCTGGTTCAATCCACTGACAGCACGTTGACCCCGGTATACAACATTGTTCCAATTCACTCTATTCCTTGCACGCCATTCACCCTCCTGCATGTTCAGGCCCTGATCACTCAAAATCTTTTTCACTCCATCTTTCCACCTCCACTTTGGTCTCCCACTTCTCCTCGTTCCCTCCACCTCTGACACATATATCCTCTTTGTCAATCTTTCCTCACTCATTCTCTCCATGTGACCAAACCATTTTAATACACCCTCTTCTGCTCTCAACCACACTTTTTTTTATTACCACACATCTCTCGTAACCTTTCATTACTTACTCAATCAAACCACGTCACACCACATATTGTCCTCAAACATCTCATTTCCAACACATCCACCCTCACCTGCACAACCCTATCTATAGCCCACGCCTCGCAACCATATAACATTGTTGGAACCACTATTCCTTCAAACATACCCATTTTTGCTTTCCGAGATAATGTTCTCGCCCTCCACACGTTTTTCAGCGCTCCCAGAACTTTCACCCTCTCCCCCACCCTGTGACTCACTTCCACTTCCATGGATCCATCTGCTGCCAAATCCACTCTCAGATATCTAAAACACTTCACTTCCTCCAGTTTTTCTCCATTCAAACTTACCTCCCAATTGACTTGTCCCTCATCCCTACTGTACCTAATGACCTTGCTCTTATTCACATTTACTCTCAGGTTTCTTCTTTCACACACTTTACCAAACTCAGTCACCAACTTCTGCAGTTTCTCACCCGAATCAGCCACCAGCGCTGTATCATCAGTGAACAACAACTGACTATTTTCCCAAGCCCTCTCATCCAGAACAGACTGCATACTTGCCCCTCTTTCCAAAACTCTTGCACTCACTTCCCTAACAACCCCATCCATAAACAAATTAAACAACCATGGAGACATCACACATCCCTGCCGCAAACCGACATTCACTGAGAACCAATCACTTTCCTCTCTTCCTACTCGTACACATGCCTTACATCCTTGATAAAAACCTTTCACTGCTTCTAGCAACTTGCCTCCCACACCATATACTCTTAATACCTTCCACAGAGCATCGCTATCAACTCTATCATATGTGTTCTCCAGATCCATAAATGCTTCATACAAATCCATTTGTCTTTATAAGTATTTCTCACATACATTCTTCAAAGCAAACCCCTGATCCACACATCCTCTTCCACTCCTAAAACCACACTGCTCTTCCCCAGTCTGATGTTCTGTTCATGCCTTCACCCTTTCAATCAATACCCTCCCATATAATTTCCCAGGAATACTCAACAAACTTATACCTCTGTAATTCGAACACACCTTTATCCCCTTTGCCTTTGTACAAGAGCACTATGCATGCATTCCTCCAATCCTCAGGCACTTCACCATGAGCCATACATTCATTGAATATCCTCACCGACCAGTCAACAACACAGTCATCCCCTTTTTGATAAATTCCACTGCAATACCATCCAAACCCGCCGCCTTGCCGGCTTTCATCCTCTGCTGCAAAGCTTTCACTACCTCTTCTCTGTTTACCAAATCATTCTCCCTGACCCTTTCACTTTGTACACCGTCTCGACCAAAACACCCTATATCTGCCTTTCTATCATCTAAAACATTCAACAGACCTTCGAAATACTTCATCTCCTCACATCACCACTACTTGTTATTACCTCCCCATTAGCCCCCTTCACCGATGTTCCCATATGTTCTCTTGTCTTATGCACTTTATTTACCTCCTTCCAAAATATCTTTTTATTCTCCCGAAAATTTGATGATACTGTCTCACCCCAACTCTCATTTGACCTCTTTTTCACCTCTTACACCTTTATCTTGAACTCCTGCCTCTTTCTTTTATACATATTCCAGTCATTTGCACTATTTCCCTGCAAAAATCATCCAGATGCCACCCTCTTCTCTTTCACTAATAATCTTACTTCTTCCTCCCACCACTCACTACTCTTTCTAATGTGCCCACCTCCCACGCTTCTCATGCCACAAGCATCTTTTGCGCAAGCCATCACTACTTCCCTAAATACATCCCATTCCTCCCCCACTCCCCTTACGTCCTTTGCTCTCACCTTTTTCCATTCTGCACTCAGTCTTTCCTGGTACTTCCTCACACAAGTCTCATTCCGAAGCTCACTTACTCTCACAACTCTCTTCACCCCAACATTCTCTCTTCTTCTCTGAAAACCTGTACAAATCTTCACCTTTGCCTCCACATGATAATGATCAGACATCCCTCCAGTTGCACTTCTCAGCACATTAACATCCAAAAGTCTCATCTTTCACATGCCTATCAATCAACACATCATCCAATAACGCTCTCTGGCCATCTCTCCTACTTACATACTTTTTTTTTTTTTTTTGCTTTGTTGCTGTCTCGCACGTTTGTGAGGTAGCGCAAGGAAACAGACGAAAGAAATGGCTCAACCCACCCCCATACACATGTATATACATACATCCACACACGCAAATATACATACCTACACAGCTTTCCATGGTTTACCCCAGACTCTTCATATGCCCTGATTCAATCCACTGGCAGCACGTCAACCCCGGTATACCACATCGATCCAATTCACTCTATTCCTTGCACTCCTTTCACCCTCCTGCATGTTCAGGCCCTGATCACACAAAATCTTTTTCACTCCATCTTTCCACCTCCAATTTGGTCTCCCACTTCTCCTCGTTCCCTCCACCTCTGACACATAGATCCTCTCGGTCAATCTTTCCTCACTCATTCTCTCCATGTGCCCAAACCATTTCAAAATACCTTCTTCTGCTCTCTCAACCACGCTCTTTTTATTTCCACACATCTCTCTCACCCTTACATTACTTACTCGATCAAACCACCTCACACCACACATTGTCCTCAAACATCTCATTTCCAGCACATCCGTCCTCCTGCGCACAACTCTATCCATAGCCCACGCCTCGCAACCATACAACATTGTTGGAACCACTATTCCTTCAAACATACCCATTTTTGCTTTCCGAGATAATGTTCTCGACTTCCACACATTCTTCAAGGCTCCCAGAATTTTCGCCCCCTCCCCCACCCTATGATCCACTTCCGCTTCCATGGTTCCATCCGCTGCCAGATCCACTCCCAGATATCTAAAACACTTTACTTCCTCCAGTTTTTCTCCATTCAAACTTACCTCCCAGTTGACTTGACCCTCAACCCTACTGTACCTAATAACCTTGCTCATATTCACACTTACTCTTAACTTTCTTCCACACACTTTACCAAACTCAGTCACCAGCTTCTGCAGTTTCTCACATGAATCAGCCACCAGCGCTGTATCATCAGCGAAAACAACTGACTCACTTCCCAAGCTCTCTCATCCCTAACAGACTTCATACTTGCCCCTCTTTCCAAAACTCTTGCATTCACCTCCCTAACAACCCCATCCATAAACAAATTAAACAACCATGGAGACATCACACACCCCTGCCGCAAACCTACATTCACTGAGAACCAATCACTTTCCTCTCTTCCTACACGTACACATGCCTTGCTCCTCGATAAAAACTTTTCACTGCTTCTAACAACTTGCCTCCCACACCATATATTCTTAATACCTTCCACAGAGCATCTCTATCAACTCTATCATATGCTTTCTCCAGATCCATAAATGCTACATACAAATCCATATGCTTTTCTAAGTATTTCTCACATACATTTTTCAAAGCAAACACCTGATCCACACATCCTCTACCACTTCTGAAACCACACTGCTCTTCCCCAATCTGATGCTCTGTACATGCCTTCACCCTCTCAATCAATACCCTCCCATATAATTTACCAGGAATACTCAACAAACTTATACCTCTGTAATTTGAGCACTCACTTATATCCCCTTTGCCTTTGTACAATGGCACTATGCACGCATTCCGCCAATCCTCAGGCACCACACCATGAGTCATACATACATTAAATAACCTTACCAACCAGTCAATAATACAGTCACCCCCTTTTTTAATAAATTCCACTGCAATACCATCCAAACCTGCTGCCTTGCCGGCTTTCATCTTCTGCAAAGCTTTTACTACCTCTTCTCTGTTTACCAAATCATTTTCCCTAACCCTCTCACTTTACACACCACCTCGACCAAAACACCCTATATCTGCCACTCTATCATCAAACACATTCAACAAACCTTCAAAATACTTACTCCATCTCCTTTTCACATCACCACTACTTGTTATCACCTCCCCATTTGCGACCTTCACTGAAGTTCCCATTTGCTCCCTTGTCTTACGCACTTTATTTACCTCCTTCCAGAACATCTTTTTATTCTCCCTAAAATTTAATGATACTTTCTCACCCCAACTCTCATTTGCCCTCTTTTTCACCTCTTGCACCTTTCTCTTGACCTCCTGTCTCTTTCTTTTATACATCTCCCACTCAATTGCATTTTTTCCCTGCAAAAATCGTCCAAATGCCTCTCTCTTCTCTTTCACTAATAATCTTACTTCTTCATCCCACCACTCACTACCCTTTCTAATCAACCCACCTCCCACTCTTCTCATGCCACAAGCATCTTTTGCGCAATCCATCACTGATTCCCTAAATACATCCCATTCCTCCCCCACTCCCCTTATATCCTTTGTTCTCACCTTTTTCCATTCTGTACTCAGTCTCTCCTGGTACTTCCTCACACATCTTCCCAAGCTCACTTACTCTCACCACTCTCTTCACCCCAACATTCACTCTTCTTTTCTGAAAACCCATACAAATCTTCACTTTAGCCTCCATAAGATAATGATCAGACATCCCTCCAGTTGCACCTCTCAGCACATTAACATCCAAAAGTCTCTCTTTTGCGCGCCTGTCAATTAACACGTAATCCAATAACGCTCTCTGGCCATCTCTCCTGCTTACATACTTATACTTTTTAAACCAGGTACTCCCAATCACCAGTCCTTTTTCAGCACATACACAGTGCATTTTTCCTTTTTTTTATTATACTTTATTATTATACTTTATTTTTTATTATACTTTATTGTATTTTCTTTTTTATTGTACTTTATCGCTGTCTCCCGCATTTAGCAAGGTAGTGCAAGGAAACAGATGAAAGAATGGCCCAACCCACCCACATACTTTTGTATATACATAAACGGCCACACACGCACATATACATACATATACATTTCAACGTATACATACACAGACATATACATATATACACATGCACATATTTTTACATGCTGCCTTCATCCATTCCCATTGCCACCCCGCCACACATGAACTAGCATCCCCCCACCCTCCCTCAGCGAGGCAGCGCCACAAACAGACAATAAAAAGCCTCGTTCATTCACACTCAGTCTCTAGCTTTCATGTGTAATGCACCAAAACCACAGCTTCCTTTCCACATCCAGGCCCCACAAAACTTTCCATAGTTTACACCAGACGCTTCACATGCCCTGGTTCAGTTCACTGACAGTACGTTGACCCCTGTTACACCACATCGTTCCAGTTCACTCTATTCCTTGCACGCCTTTCACCCTCCTGTATGTTCAGGCCCCAATCACTCTAAATCTTTTTCACTCCATCCTTCCACCTCCAGTTTGGTCTCCCACTTCTCCTCATTTCCTCCCTCTCTGACACATATATCCTCTTTGTCAATCTTTCCTCACACATTCCCTCCATGTGACTAAACCATTTCAACACACCCTCTTCTGCTCTCCCAACCACACACTTTTTATTACCACACATCTCTCTTACCCTTTCATTACTTACTCGATCAAACAACCTCACACCACATATTGTCCTCAAACATCTCATTTCCAACACATCCACCCTCCTCCACACAACCCTCTCTATATCCCATGCCTCACAACTATATAACATTGTTGGAACCACTATTCCTTTGAACATACCCATTTTTGCTCTCCAAGGTAATGTTCTCACCTACCACACATTCTTCAACACTCCCAGAGCATTTGCCCCCCTCCCCTATGCTGTGACTCACTTCTGCTTCCATGGTTCTATCTGCTGCCAAATCCACTCCCAGATATCTAAATCACTTCACATCCTCCTGTTTTTCTCCATTCAAACTTACCTCCCAAGTGACTTGTCCCTCAACCCTACTGAACCTAATAATCTTCCTCTTATTCACATTTACTCTCAGCTTTCTTCTTTCACACAATTTACCAAACTCCGTCACCAACTTCTACAGTTTCTCACCCAAATCAGCCACGAGCGCTGTATCATCAGTGAACAACATCTGACTCACTTCCCAAACCCTCTCATGCCCCTCTCTCCAAAACTCTTGCATTCATCTCCCTAACATCCCCATCCATAAACTAATTAAACAACCCCTGCTGCAAACCGACATTTACTAGGAACCAATCACTTTCCTCTCTTCCTACTCGCACTCATACATTACATCCTTGATAAAAACTTTTCACTGTTTCTAGCAACTTACCTTCCTCACCATATACTCATATACTCTTCATACCTTCCACAGAGCATTTCTATCAACTCTGTCATGTGCCTTCTCCAGATCCATAAATGCTACATACAAATACATCTGTTTTTCTAAGTATTTCTTACATACATTCTTCAAAGCAAACACCTAATCCACACATCCTCTACCACTTCTGAAACCACACTGCTCTTCCCCAGTCTGTTGCTCTGTACATGCCTTTGCCCTCTCAATAAATACCCTCCCATATAATTTTCCAGGAATAATCAACAAACTTATACCTCTGTAATTTGAATACTCACCTTTATCCCCTTCGCCTTTGTACAATGGCACTATGCATGCATTCTATCAGTCTTCAGGCACCTCACCATGAACCATACATGCATTGAATATCCCCACTCCCCTTATGTCAGTTGCTCTCACCTTTTTCCATTCTGCACCCAATCTCTCATGGTACTTCCTCACACAAGTCTCCTTTCCAAGCTCATTTACTTTCACCACTCGCTTCACCCCAACATTCTCTCTTCTTTTTTGAAAACCTCTACAAATCTTCACCATTGCCTCCACAAGATAATGAACAGATAGCCGTCCAGTTGCCCCTCTCAGCACATTAACATCCAAAAATCTCTCTTTCACATGCCTTTCAGTTAATACATAATCCAATAACACTCTCTGGCCATCTCTCCTTCTTACATACATATACTTATGTATATCTCTCTTTTTAATCCAGGTATTCCCAACCACCAGTCCTTTTTCAGCACACAAATCTACGAGCTCTTCACCATTTCCATTTACAACACTGAATACCCCATGTACACCAATTATACCCTCACTACTCACCTTTGTATTCAAATCACCCATCACTATAACCTAATCTCATGCATCAAAGCTGCTAACACACTCAGCTGCTCCCAAAACACTTGCCTCTCATGATTATTCTTCTCATGACCAGGTGCATAGGCACCAATGATCACCCATATCTCTCCATCCACTTTCAGTTTTACCCATATCAATCTAGAGTTTACTTTCTTACACTCTGTCTCCTGTTTCAGGACTAGTGCTACCCCTTCCTTTGCTCTTGTCCTCTCACCAACCCATGACTTTACTCCAAAGATATTCCCAAACCACTCTTCCCCTTTACCCTTGAGCTTTGTTTCACTCAGAGAGTCAAAACATCCAGGTTCCTTTTCTCAAACATACTACATATCTCTCCTTTTTTTCTCATCTTGGTTACATCCGCATACATATGGACACCCCAATCTGAGCCTTTGAGGAGGATGAGCACTCCTCACATGACTCCTTCTGTTTCCCCTTTTAGAAAGGGGAGGGTTTCTAGCCCCCTGCTCCCATCCCCTTTAGTCGCGTTCTATGGCATGCAAGGTAAGTATTCTTTCCCTTCCCATCCCCAGGTTCAGTCGGGTTGGTGTACAAGTCAAGTGGGAGGTAAGTTTGAATGGAGAAAAACCAGAGGAAGTGAAGTGCTTTAGATATGTGGGAATGGATTTAGCAGTGGATGGAACCATGGAAGCAGAAATGAGTCACAGGATGGGGAAGGGGGCGAAGGTTCTGGGAGTGTTGAAGAATGTATGGAAAGCGAGAACGTTATCTCGGCAAAAATAGGTATGTTTCAGGGAATAGTGGTTCCAATAATGTTATATGGTTGTGAACCATGGGCTATAGATAGGGTTGTGCAGAGGAGTGTGTTTGTGTTGGAAATGAGATGTTTGAGGACAATATGTGGTGTGAGGTGGTTTGATTGACTAAGTAATGAAAGGGTAAGAGAGATGTGTGGTAATAAAAAGAGTATGGTTGAGAGAGCAGAAGAGGGTGTATTGAAATGGTTTAGTCACATGGAGACAATGAGTGAGGAAAGATTGACAAAGAGGATATACATGTCAGAAATGGAGAGAATGAGAAGTGGGAGACCAAATTGGAGGTGGAAGGATGGAGTGAAAAAGCTTTTGAGCGATTGGGGCTTGAACATACAGGAAGGGGAGAGGCATGCAAGGAATAGAGTGAATTGGAATGATGTGGAATACCATGGTTGACGTGCTGTCAATGGATTGAACCAGGGCATGTGAAGCATCTGGGATAAACCATGGAAAGTTTTGTTGGGCCTGGATGTGGAACGAGAGCTATGGTTTCAGTGCATTGCGCATGACAACTAGAGACTGAGTGTGGACGAATGTGGCCTTTGATGTCTTTTCCTAGGGCTACCTTGCATATGCATGGGGGGGAGGAGGGGGTGCCATTTCATGAGTGATGGGGTGGCGACGGGAGTGGATGAAGGCAGTAAGTATGAATATGTACGTGTGTATATATGTATATGTCTGTGTATGTATATATATGTATACATTGTAATGCATAGATGTGTATATGTGTGTGTGTGGGCATTTATGTATATACATGTGTATGTGGGTGGGTCGGACCATTCTTTCATTTGTTTCCTTGTGCTACCTTGTTAACGCGTGTGACAGCGATAAGTATAATAAATGAATAATTTATTTTATTTATTTATTTTGCTTTGTAGCTGTCTCCCACGTTAGCAAGGTAGTGCAAGGAAACAGACGAAAGAATGGCCCAACCCACCCACATACACATGTATATACATACACGTCCACACACGCAAATATACATACCTATACATCTCAGTGTATACATATATATACACACACAGACATATACATATATACACATGTACATGATTCATACTGTCTGCCTTTATTCATTCCCATCGCCACCTCGCCACACATGGAATAACCATCCCCCCCCCCTCATGTGTGCGAGGTAGCGCTAGGAAAGACAACAAAGGCCCCATTCGTTCACACTCAGTCTCTAGCTGTCATGTAATAATGCACCGAAACCACAGCTCCCTTTCCACATCCAGGCCCCACAGAACTTTCCATGGTTTACCCCAGACGCTTCACATGTCCTGGTTCAATCCATTGACAGCATGTCGACCCCGGTATACCACATCGTTCCAATTCACTCTATTCCTTGCATGCCTTTCACCCTCCTGCATGTTCTGGCCCCGATCACACAAAATCTTTTTCACTCCATCTTTCCACCTCCAATTTGGTCTCCCACGTCTCCTCATTCCCTCCACCTCTGACACATATATCCTCTTTCTCAATCTTTCCTCACTCATTCTCTCCATGTGACCAAACCATTTCAAAACACCCTCTTCTGCTCTCTCAACCACACTCTTTTTATTACCACACATCTCTCTTACACTATTATTACTTACTCGATCAAACCACCTCACACCACATATTGTCCTCAAAAATCTCATTTCCAGCACATCCACCCTCACCTGCACAACTCTATCCATAACCTATGCCTCGCAACCATACAACATTGTTGGAACCACTATTCTTTCAAACATACCCATTTTTGCTTTCCAAGATAATGTTCTCGACTTCCACACATTCTTCAAGGCTCCCAGAATTTTCGCCCCCTCCCCCACCCTATGATTCACTTCTGCTTCCATGGTTCCATCTGCTGCCAAATCCACTCCCAGATATCTAAAACACTTCACTTCCTCCAATTTTTCTCCATTCAAACTTACCTCCCAATTGGCTTGACCCTCAACCCTACTGTACCTAATAACCTTGCTCTTATTCACATTTACTCTCAACTTTCTTCCTTCACACACTTTATTAGACTCAATCACCAGTGTCTGCAGTTTCTCACATGAATCAGCCACCAGCGCTGTATCATCAGCAAACAACAACTGACTCACTTCCCAAGCTCTCTTATCCACAACAGACTGCATACTTGCCCCTCTTTCCAAAACTCTTGCATTCACCTCCCTAACAACCTCATCCATAAACAAATTAAACAACCATGGAGACATCACACACCCATGCCGCAAACCTACATTCACTGAGAACCAATCACTTTCCTCTCTTCCTACAAGTGCACATGCCTTACATCCTTAATAAAAGCTTTTCACTGCTTCTAACAACTTGCCTCCCACACCATATATTCTTAATACCTTCCACAGAGCATCTCTATCAACTCTATTATATGCCTTCTCCAGATCCGTAAATGCTACATACAAATCCTTTTGCTTTTGTAAGTATTTCTCACATACATCCTCAAAGCAAACACCTGATCCACACATCCTCTACCACTTCTGAAACCACAGTGCTCTTCCCCAATCTGATGCTCTGTACAAGCCTTCACCCTCTCAGTCAATAACCTCCCATATAATTTACCAGGAATACTCAACAAACTTATACCTCTGTAATTTGAGCACTCACTTATATCCCCTTTGCCTTTGTACAGTGGCACTATGCAAGCATTCCGCCAATCCTCAGACACCTCACCATGAATCATACATACATTAGATAACCTTACCAACCAGTCAACAATACATAATATTATAAATGAGATATATATTCACACTTTTTCTTGACACATGCTTGTTGTGCCCCAAGTGGAATTGTCTGGTATAAAGGGATTGAATTGCTAACATTGGACAGAACTAGGGCATACCCCCTTCCTCATGACACACACTTCCTCATGGCACTCACTTTCTGCTCAGTTGTAAGGGGTATAAGTAGGTTACTTAAACCCCTTCTATGTGTCATAGAAGGCGACTAAGGGAGACGGGAGTGGGGAGCTAGAAACCCTCCCCTCGTATTTTAACTTTCTAAAAGGGGAACAGAAGAAGGAGTCACGCGGGGAGTGCTCATCCTCCTCGTAGGCTCAGACTGGGGTGTTTGAATGTGTGTGGATGTACCCAAGATGAGAAAAAAGGAGAGATGGGTAGTATGTTTGAGGAAAGGAACCTGGATGTTTTGGCTCCGAGTGAAACGAAGCTCAAGGGTAAAGGGGAAGAGTGGTTTAGGAATATCTTTGGAGTAAAGTCAGGGGTTAGTGAGAGGACAAGAGCAAGGGTAGGAGTTGTGGGAGTATGTGATAGAGTGTAAGAAAGTAAACTCTAGATTGATATGGGTAAAACTGAAAGTTGATGGAGAGAGATGGGTGATTATTGGTGCATATGCACCTGGGCATGAGAAGAAAGATCATGAGAGGCAAGTGTTTTGGGAGCAGCTGAGTGAGTGTGTTAGTAGTTTTGATGCACGAGACTGGGTTATAATGATGGGTGATTTGAATGCAAAGGTGAGTAATGTGGCAGTTGAGGGAATAATTGGTGTACATGGGGTGTTCAGTGTTGTAAATGGAGATGGTTAAGAGCTTGTAGATTTATGTGCTGAAAAAGGACTGGTGATTGGGAATACTTGGTTAAAAAGAGAGATTTTTTTTTTTTCATAGAGTATATTTTTTTTTTTTTTTTTTTTTTTTTTTTTTTGTCTCCCGCGTTTGCGAGGTAGCGCAAGGAAACAGATGAAAGAAATGGCCCAACCCACCCCCATACACATGTATATACATACACGTCCACACACGCAAATATACATACCTACACAGCTTTCCATGGTTTACCCCAGATGCTTCACATGCCCTGATTCAATCCACTGACAGCACGTCAACCCCGGTATACCACATCGATCCAATTCACTCTATTCCTTGCCCTCCTTTCACCTTTCTGCATGTTCAGGCCCCGATCACACAAAATCTTTTTCACTCCATCTTTCCACCTCCAATTTGGTCTCCCACTTCTCCTCGTTCCCTCCACCTCTGACACATATATCCTCTTGGTCAATCTTTCCTCACTCATTCTCTCCATGTGCCCAAACCATTTCAAAACACCCTCTTCTGCTCTCTCAACCACGCTCTTTTTATTTCCACACATCTCTCTTACCCTTACGTTACTTACTCGATCAAACCACCTCACACCACACATTGTCCTCAAACATCTCATTTCCAGCACATCCACCCTCCTGCACACAACTCTATCCATAGCCCACGCCTCGCAACCATACAAAATTGTTGGAACCACTATTCCTTCAAACATACCCATTTTTGCTTTCCGAGATAATGTTCTCGACTTCCACACATTCTTCAAGGCTCCCAGGATTTTTGCCCCCTCCCCCACCCTATGATCCACTTCCACTTCCATGGTTCCATCCGCTGCCAGATCCACTCCCAGATATCTAAAACACTTTACTTCCTCCAGTTTTTCTCCATTCAAACTTACCTCCCAATTGACTTGACCCTCAACCCTACTGTACCTAATAACCTTGCTCTTATTCACATTTACTCTTAACTTTCTTCTCTCACACACTTTACCAAACTCAGTCACCAGCTTCTGCAGTTTCTCACATGAATCAGCCACCAGAGCTGTATCATCAGCGAACAACAACTGACTCACTTCCCAAGCTCTCTCATCCACAACAGACTTCATACTTGCCCCTCTTTCCAAAACTCTTGCATTCACCTCCCTAACAACCCCATCCATAAACAAATTAAACAACCATGGAGACATCACACACCCCTGCCGCAAACCTACATTCACTGAGAACCAATCACTTTCCTCTCTTCCTACACGCACACATGCCTTGCATCCTCGATAAAAACTTTTCACTGCTTCTAACAACTTGCCTCCCACACCATATATTCTTAATACCTTCCACAGAGCATCTCTATCAACTCTGTCATATGCCTTCTCCAGATCCATAAATGTTACATACAAATCCATTTGCTTTTCTAAGTATTTCTCACATACATTCTTCAAAGCAAACACCTGATCCACACATCCTCTACCACTTCTGAAACCACACTGCTCTTCCCCAATCTGATGCTCTGTACATGCCTTCACCCTCTCAATCAATACCCTCCCATATAATTTACCAGGAATACTCAACAAACTTATACCTCTGAAATTTGAGCACTCACTCTTATCCCCTTTGCCTTTGTACAATGGCACTATGCACGCATTCCGCCAATCCTCAGGCACCTCACCATGAGTCATACATACATTAATAACCTTACCAACCAGTCGAACAATACATAATATTATAAATGAGATATATATTCACACTTTTTCTTGACACATGCTTGTTGTGCCCCAAGTGGAATTGTCTGGTATAAAGGGATTGAATTGCTAACATTGGACAGAACTAGGGCATACCCCCTTCCTCATGACACACACTTCCTCATGGCACTCACTTTCTGCTCAGTTGTAAGGGGTATAAGTAGGTTACTTAAACCCCTTCTATGTGTCATAGAAGGTGACTAAGGGAGACGGGAGTGGGGAGCTAGAAACCCTCCCCTCGTATTTTAACTTTCTAAAAGGGGAACAGAAGAAGGAGTCACGCGGGGAGTGCTCATCCTCCTCGTAGGCTCAGACTGGGGTGTTTGAATGTGTGTGGATGTACCCAAGATGAGAAAAAAGGAGAGATGGGTAGTATGTTTGAGGAAAGGAACCTGGATGTTTTGGCTCCGAGTGAAACGAAGCTCAAGGGTAAAGGGGAAGAGTGGTTTAGGAATATCTTTGGAGTAAAGTCAGGGGTTAGTGAGAGGACAAGAGCAAGGGTAGGAGTTGTGGGAGTATGTGATAGAGTGTAAGAAAGTAAACTCTAGATTGATATGGGTAAAACTGAAAGTTGATGGAGAGAGATGGGTGATTATTGGTGCATATGCACCTGGGCATGAGAAGAAAGATCATGAGAGGCAAGTGTTTTGGGAGCAGCTGAGTGAGTGTGTTAGTAGTTTTGATGCACGAGACTGGGTTATAATGATGGGTGATTTGAATGCAAAGGTGAGTAATGTGGCAGTTGAGGGAATAATTGGTGTACATGGGGTGTTCAGTGTTGTAAATGGAGATGGTTAAGAGCTTGTAGATTTATGTGCTGAAAAAGGACTGGTGATTGGGAATACTTGGTTAAAAAGAGAGATTTTTTTTTTTCATAGAGTATATTTTTTTTTTTTTTTTTTTTTTTTTTTTTTTTTGTCTCCCGCGTTTGCGAGGTAGCGCAAGGAAACAGATGAAAGAAATGGCCCAACCCACCCCCATGCACATGTATATACATACACGTCCACACACGCAAATATACATACCTACACAGCTTTCCATGGTTTACCCCAGATGCTTCACATGCCCTGATTCAATCCACTGACAGCACGTCAACCCCGGTATACCACATCGATCCAATTCACTCTATTCCTTGCCCTCCTTTCACCTTTCTGCATGTTCAGGCCCCGATCACACAAAATCTTTTTCACTCCATCTTTCCACCTCCAATTTGGTCTCCCACTTCTCCTCGTTCCCTCCACCTCTGACACATATATCCTCTTGGTCAATCTTTCCTCACTCATTCTCTCCATGTGCCCAAACCATTTCAAAACACCCTCTTCTGCTCTCTCAACCACGCTCTTTTTATTTCCACACATCTCTCTTACCCTTACGTTACTTACTCGATCAAACCACCTCACACCACACATTGTCCTCAAACATCTCATTTCCAGCACATCCACCCTCCTGCACACAACTCTATCCATAGCCCACGCCTCGCAACCATACAAAATTGTTGGAACCACTATTCCTTCAAACATACCCATTTTTGCTTTCCGAGATAATGTTCTCGACTTCCACACATTCTTCAAGGCTCCCAGGATTTTTGCCCCCTCCCCCACCCTATGATCCACTTCCACTTCCATGGTTCCATCCGCTGCCAGATCCACTCCCAGATATCTAAAACACTTTACTTCCTCCAGTTTTTCTCCATTCAAACTTACCTCCCAATTGACTTGACCCTCAACCCTACTGTACCTAATAACCTTGCTCTTATTCACATTTACTCTTAACTTTCTTCTCTCACACACTTTACCAAACTCAGTCACCAGCTTCTGCAGTTTCTCACATGAATCAGCCACCAGAGCTGTATCATCAGCGAACAACAACTGACTCACTTCCCAAGCTCTCTCATCCACAACAGACTTCATACTTGCCCCTCTTTCCAAAACTCTTGCATTCACCTCCCTAACAACCCCATCCATAAACAAATTAAACAGCCATGGAGACATCACACACCCCTGCCGCAAACCTACATTCACTGAGAACCAATCACTTTCCTCTCTTCCTACACGCACACATGCCTTGCATCCTCGATAAAAACTTTTCACTGCTTCTAACAACTTGCCTCCCACACCATATATTCTTAATACCTTCCACAGAGCATCTCTATCAACTCTGTCATATGCCTTCTCCAGATCCATAAATGTTACATACAAATCCATTTGCTTTTCTAAGTATTTCTCACATACATTCTTCAAAGCAAACACCTGATCCACACATCCTCTACCACTTCTGAAACCACACTGCTCTTCCCCAATCTGATGCTCTGTACATGCCTTCACCCTCTCAATCAATACCCTCCCATATAATTTACCAGGAATACTCAACAAACTTATACCTCTGAAATTTGAGCACTCACTCTTATCCCCTTTGCCTTTGTACAATGGCACTATGCACGCATTCCGCCAATCCTCAGGCACCTCACCATGAGTCATACATACATTTAATAACCTTACCAACCAGTCGATAATACAGTCACCCCCTTTTTTAATAAATTCCACTGCAATACCATCCAAACCTGCTGCCTTGCCGGCTTTCATCTTCCGCAAAGCTTTTACTACCTCTTCTCTGTTTACCAAATCATTTTCCCTAACCCTCTCACTTTGCACACCACCTCAACCAAAACACCCTATATCTGCCACTCTATCATCAAACACATTCAACAAACCTTCAAAATACTCACTCCATCTCCTTCTCACATCACCACTACTTGTTATCACCTCACCATTAGCCCCTTCACTGAAGTTCCCATTTGTTCCCTTGTCTTACGCACTTTATTTACCTCCTTCCAGAATATCTTTTTATTCTCCCTAAAATTTAATGATACTCTCTCACCCCAACTCTCATTTGCCCTCTTTTTCACCTCTTGCACCTTTCTCTTGACCTCCTGTCTCTTTCTTTTATACATCTCCCACTCAATTGCATTTTTTCCCTGCAAAAATCGTCTAAATGCCTCTCTCTTCTCTTTCACTAATAATCTTACTTCTTCATCCTACCACTCAATACCCTTTCTAATCAATCCACCTCCCACTCTTCTCATGCCACAAGCATCTTTTGTGCAATCCATCACTGATTCCCTAAATACATCCCATTCCTCCCACACTCCCCTTACTTCCATTGTTCTCACCTTTTTCCATTCTGTACTCAGTCTCTCCTAGTACTTCCTCACACAAGTCTCCTTCCCAAGCTCACTTACTCTCACCACCCTCTTCACCCCAACATTCACTCTTCTTTTCTGAAAACCCATACAAATCTTCACCTTAGTCTCCACAAGATAATGATCAGACATCCCTCCAGTTGCACCTCTCAGCACATTAACATCCAAAAGTCTCTCTTTCGCACGCCTGTCAATTGACACGTAATCCAATAACGCTCTCTGGCCATCTCTCCTACTTACATACGTATACTTATGTATATCTCGCTTTTTAAACCTGGTATTCCCAATCACCAGTCCTTTTTCAGCACATAAATCTACAAGCTCTTCACCATTTCCATTTACAACACTGAACACCCCATGTATACCAATTATTCCCTCAACTGCCACATATACATAAGTATACGTAAGTAGGAGAGATGGCCTGAGAGCATTATTGGATTACGTGTTAACTGATAGGCGCATGAAAGAGAGACTTTTGGATGTTAATGTGCTGAGAGGTGCAATGGGAGGGATGTCTGATCATCTAGTGGAGGCAAACGTGTAGATTTGAAGAGGTTTTCAGAAAAGGAGAGAGAATGTTGGGGTGAAGAGAGTGGTGAGAGTATTTGAGCTTGGGAAGGAGACCTGAGTGAGGAAGTACCAGGAGAGACTGAGTGCAGAATGGGAAAAGGTGAGAACAAAGGAGGTAAGGGGAGTGGGGGAGGAATGAGATGTATTTACGGAAGCAGTGATGGCTTGCGCAAAAGATGCTTGCGGCATGAGAATCGTGGGAGGTGGGCAGATTAGAAAGGGTAGTGAGTGGTGGGATGAAGAAGTAAGATTATTAGTGAAAGAGAAGAGAGAGGCATTTGGACAATTTTTGCAGGGAAATAATGCAAATGAATGGGAGTATAAAAGAAAGAGGCAGGAGGTCTAGATAAGGGTGCAAGAGGTGAAAAAGAGGGCAAATGAGAGTTGGGGTTAGAGAGTATCATTAGATTTTAGGGAGAATAAAAAGATGTTTTGGAAGGAGGTAAATAAAGTGCGTAAGACAAGGGAACAAATGGGAACGTCAGTGAAGGGGCTAATGGTGAGGTGATAACAAGTAGTGGTGATGTGAGAAGGAGATGGAGTGAGTATTTTGAAGGTTTGTTGAATGTGTTTGATGATAGAGTGGCAGATATAGGGTGTTTTGGTCGAGGTGGTGTGCAAAGTGAGAGGGTTAGGGAGAATGATTTGGTAAACAGAGAAGAGGTAGTAAAAGCAAGGCAGCGGGTTTGGATGGTATTGCAGTGGAATTTATTAAGAAAGTGGTTGACCTGTATTGTTGAGTGGTTGGTAAGGTTATTTAATGTATGTATGACTCATGGTGAGGTGCCTGAGGATTGGCGAAATGCTTGCATAGTGCCATTGTACAAAGGCAAAGTGGATATAAGTGAGTGCTCAAATTACAGAGGAATAAGTTTGTTGAGTATTCCAGGTAAATTTTATGGAGGGGATTGATTGAGAGGGTGAAGGCATGTACAAAGCATCAGATTGGGGAAGAGCAGTGTGGTTTCAGAAGTGGTTGAGGATGTGTGGATCAGGTGTTTGCTTTGAAGAATGTATGTGAGAAATACTTAGAAAAGCAAATGGCTTTGTGTGTAGCATTTATGGATCTGGAGAAGGCATATGACAAAGTTGATAGAGATGCTCTGTGGAAGGTATTAAGAATATATGGTGTGGGAGGCAAGTTGTTAGAAGCAGTGAAAAATTTTTTGAGGATGTAAGGCATGTGTATGAGTAGGAAGAGAGGAAAGTGATTGGTCCTCAGTTAATGTAGGTTTGTGGCAGGGTGTGTGATGTCTCCATGGTTGTTTAATTTGTTTATGGATGGGGTTGTTAGGGAGGTGAATGCAAGAGTTTTGGAAAGAGGGGCAAGTATGCTGTCTGTTGTGGATGAGAGAGCTTGGGAAGTGAGTCAGTTGTTGTTTGCTGATGATTCAGCACTGGTGGCTGATTCGTGTGAGAAACTGCAGAGGCTGGTGACTGAGTTTGGTAAAGTGTGTGAAAGAAGAAAGCTGAGAGTAAATGTGAATAAGAGCAAGGTTATTAGGTACAGTAGGGTTGAGGGACAAGTCAGTTTGGAGGCAAGTTTGAATGGAGAAAAACTGGAGGAAGTGAAGTGTTTTAGATATCTGGGAGTGGATTTGGCAGCAGATGGAACCATGGAAGTGGAAGTGAGTCATAGGGTGGGGGAGGGGGCGAAAGTTCTGGGAGCGTTGAAAAATGTGTGGAAATTGTGAACGTTATCTTGGATAGGAAAAATAGGTATGTTTGAAGGAATAGTGATTCCAACAATGTTATATGGTTGCGAGGTGTGGGCTATAGATAGAGTTTTGCGGAGGAGGGTGGATGTGCTGGAAATGAGATGTTTTAGGACAATATGTGGTGTGAGGTGGTTTGATCGAGTAAGTAATGAAAGGGTAAGAGAGATGTGTGATAATAAGTACAATGTTGTTGAGAGAGCAGAAGAGAGTGTTTTGAAATGGTTTGGGCACATGGAGAGAATGAGTGAGGAAAGATTGAGAAAGAGGATATATGTGTCAGAGGTGGAGGGAATGAGAAGTGGGAGACCAAATTGGAAGTGGAAAGATGGAGTGAAAAAGATTTTGAATGATTGGGGCCTGAACATGCAGGAGGGTGAAAGGTGTGCAATGAATAGAGTGAATTGGAATGATGTGGTATACTGGGGTCGACGTGTGCTGTCAATGGATTGAACCGGGGCATGTGAAGCGTCTGTAGTAACCCATGGAAAGTTGTGTGGGGCCTGGATGTGGAAAGGGAGCTGTGGTTTTGGTGCATTATACATGACAGCTAGAGACTGAGTGTGAATGAATGTGGCCTTTGTTGTCTTTTCCTAGCACTCCCTCATGCACATGTGGGGGGAGGGGGGGAGGTATATCATGTGTAGCGGGGTGGCGACGGGAATGAATAAGGGCAGGCTATGAATTATGTATATGTGTGTATATGTATATGTCTGTGTGTATGTATATGTATACGTTGAGATGTATAGGTATGTATATGTGTGCGTGTGGACGTGTATGTATATACATGCGTATGTGGGTGGGTTGGGCCATTCTTTCGTCTGTTTCCTTGCGCTGCCTTGCGAACGCGGGAGACAGCGACATAGTATATTAAATAAATAAATACTATTTATATACACTGCACTTGATTATGCTAAGGGTTTGATATTTTAACATGTAAGTGTTCTTTATGAAAATAGTACAAAAGCTGACAGAATTTGTCAGTTGAAGCAGACATGCTGGCACTGATGGACACTCTGGTGAAGAGTGGTGTTGGTGTTCTTGTTGGAGTGTTGGGAGAGTTATATTTGATATTATCCCAGAAACCACTTAAATTCTCAAGAGATCATTTCAGTACTTGGCTGAAAGGGCTATTAGATTTACTAGATTTGGTAAATTTTTCATTAATTTGACAGTAAAAATAAGAGGGTAGAAGTGTTGGAAACAAAGTGCTTTAGGACAATGTGTGATGTACTGAGGGTTGATCAGGTAGTAAATAATAGAGTTATAGAGAGTTGTGGTGGTCAGAAGACTATGATAGGTAAGATTATTTTCTGAAATGATTAGGACTTTTGGAGAGGATGAGTGAGGAGATGCTGACTATGACTAATAAGTTATATGTATCAGAAGGGAAGGGGACAAGAAGTAGGCAACACAATTGATGTAATGACAGAGCCACAGATGCCTAAAGTTACTGGATCCTGAACATGCAGGTGCATTGTGAGGCATACGTGGGATAGAGCTAATTGTAATGATGTGGTAAACGGGGTTGAAGTGCTGTCAGTGGGCTGAACCAGGGCTTATGAAGCAGGTAGGGGAAACCACAAAAAGGTCTGTAGGATTTGGCTATGGAGCTCTGGTTTATTTGGATTATACATGACTGCCAGTGAGTGTAAAGCCATTTTTTGTCAGTTCCTGGTGCTACTTTGCTTCACTGGAAACTGTGAACGTATGTGAAAAAAAGACAAGCATGGACATACTGTCATGTGATGGAGATCCTCCCTCACCTCTTACCGGGAGCTCCAGTTTAGCAATGGGGTTGTGTTCTTGAAAAACTGTTCCTTAATTCATTGTTATATGAGTAATTGAAACTGTTGTAAAAGGGGGTTGTGTTCCTTTGCAAAAAGTTTCTCAACTCTTAGAAATGGAATGTACATGAAACAGTTTTAAGAACAATATACTATGCTCTGTCTTTATGTAATTTAGACAGTATTTGATGAGAACTGGAGAATGTGTTGATGGAGGCTTGAAGCGGTGATGGAATTGATTTTGGTGGAGTAATGGTTACCGAGATGGAGAAGGAGGGGTACTAGGTTTGTTCACATCATCCTTATAGAATTATTCAATTCATCAACCGTTGCCACATATTAGGCCTGATTAAGCCCTGGGATTTTCTTAATGAAACACTAGTGAAAGCTTAAGCTTGAAATTCACCTTTGCATTCCTTTCCAGTTGAGGCATTCTAAATTTTGCAGTCTTGAACCCAGGAGCAGTCTTTACTCCTTGCTAATGAATGTTCTGGTGGGCATTCTTCTCTAAACTAAGCATGTCTCATCCACACCAAACACTTTGCCGTGGCTGTAAACTCCTTCAGTAATTTCTCTAAATACACAAAAATAATTTGTAAAAGTGGAGATAACTGTGGAGAACAAGTGGTTCACACAGCCTTCCAGAAAACAAGATGAGAGCTCCAGGCTATGATTCCTGTTCTTTCGAGATTTTGGAGCATGTACAGGTCATGAAGTCTATTATGTACAAGTGCCAGTTTGGGGAGCTTAATAGGGCTTGAAAGGGGAAGCTTCCCAGGTTCAGATTGAAAGCAGGAATGCAGGAGTGTTGTCAGCTTCAGTGACTTAATTTTCTTTCTATTTCTAAGGAGACCCAGTTTTTAAGAGAGGGAATGGTTGACATAGGGGAAGAAACAGGTGTAACAAAGTTGTTGTACAAAAGCACACCTCTCACTTGACAAATGGAGTGAGTTTTAATGTAACCAAAAGGTAACATGAAGTGTCAGTTAAAGATCTAAATCTTCCTCATGATTGAGAGTATTATGTTAAGAAATTTCATTTTTATTGTTGTTACTTTGGTGGATAGTTGTAAGAATTCTAGCACTGCATGAGCCAAGAAAGTTTGATATTGACTCAAATAAGTTATTGTACCATGACTAGTCATAATTAGATCTGCAAAGAAGAGACTGGAGTAAGAGGTGAAAAGGGAACTGCATGAAAATATTTGGGGATATAATTGGAAATTGTTGAGATATAAGCCCAGAAAGTACACAACTAGAATAGGAGTTTAGAAAATATGGATTCATTTTAAGGACAAGAGAGGACATTAGGGATTTGAGAAATGTAGTCTCTTGATAATAAATTTTGTTTAATGGAGAGGATACAGGAGTTCCATAAACAGAAGAGTTAATTCATTAGAAAGCAAAGAAGGTCTATTGTGTTAGTTTTAGATGTCTTAGTTTGTTTCTTTAGAGGAAAGGACTAAGATGAATAGAGAATCTGCTGACAGGGCAAGGAGTTACAGGAGTATTATCAGCAGCTGTTCAAATAGAAGAAAGAACTAAAACTCTTGCAGAATTTACTGACAGTAATGGGCTGGTAGGTGCAGAAGGAACAGGGTTTAGCAGTTTAGTAGAGAAAAAGACTGAAAGGCATACAGAATCTGTTGACAGTAGCAAGAAAGTAGGTTCAGAAGTAAGTTCATTAGGTGATCAGATGCAGAGCATGAAGACTGATTGAGAGAAACCTTGCCTGAGGTCACACAGAGGTACACAGGGATTTAAATGAAGCTGTTGAAAGAATGAAATACACTGTTAGATTGGAGCAGTCAAGAAAGTTTATTGCTCAGTTAATGGAAGGTTTAAAGATGAACAGAGGATATAGGACCAGTGCTTGTTAATAAAAGAGTGATTTTAGAGAAAGAAACATAGAGGTTGATCATTCAGTAGTGAAGGATCTAGCTGAAAAGTGGGTGGCACCAAAATTAGAAAGATCAGTAAAGCAGTTAAACAAGAAGTCGATAAACATAGATCACCGATCATCTTTAGTTTGGAAAAAGATAGTACACAAGACAGTAAGGAAGGGGGAAGAAAGAAGAAATGCTTACTAAAGGAGGAAGGAAGGGGGAAGAAAGAAGTAATGCATACTAAAGGATTACTTGAAACTGAAATTGCCAGAAGTAATTTTGGTGTTAAAATAATGGAGAAATATTGATGGTTATAGTCAAGATGTAAGGTGGCGACCAGTTGTGGTTTCATTTGACTTGGAGTCATTTAAACAGGAGGTACTTAGGCAACTTCAGAATCTTAAGGGGAAGGTGGAATTCAATGCAATGTTCATCATATATGATGAATGAAAGGAAAAGATGTAATTAGACTCTACCTTAAGGAGGCTGCACTGTAAGTAAAAAGTCACCTTTGACAAAGCTAATCATTAGATGTGTTTGGTCTCGTCAAAGAACTTTTCGTCCCAAGAGAGGCCATGTTTTTCTGTTTCTGGAAGTAGCACAGCCTTGTAAGATGGCCTTTGCAGTAACATTTAGAAAGGCATCGTATGTAACATAAACATTCTTTCTTGGAAAGAAATCCTGGGGTATTTTTCAATAAATCAAAGGAAGAATGTGAGAAAAGCAAAGAATGTAGTCAGAAGACCAAAACTTGAAGATGTTAGATGAGGCAAGAGGATGGAGCATCCTCCTTACACTGCAGAGGGGACCGGAGGAACTAAATAATGAGTTCAAAAGTGCTTTCATAGTGGAAGTTACTATAGCCTCAGCACCAGTGAAATGGAATGGGGAAGAGGTTTTGGGAATCATCAAGATATCTAGAAAAGATATGAACCTTGTACTAGGTCTTAATCCATATAAGGTGCATGGTTCAAATGAAATTTTATCATAAATACTGAAGATGGGTGCAGGTACCATAGAAATACTTGAAATACTTTTCAAGATGCCACTGGAAGGAAGCAGAGTACCAAGGAAAGGGAAAAGAGCAAACATTATACTACTTTTAAGTTAGAAACCAGGACCAGGCACTAAACTACGACTGGCCTCATTAATGATTATGGTGTGTAAGGTTTTGCAAAAAATTATTGTTAATTACTTTTATGGAAGAGAAATTACCTGAGAGAGAATATAGTTTTAGGGAAATAGGGCATGTGTAACAAACTTTTTAATTATATGAGTGTTTTCAGTCTTAGAGAAAGGGGAAAGCTGGGAGGATTGTTTTTGTTGAGTGCAAGAAAGACTTTGACACTTTACTGCAAGGGAGGAAGATGAAGATGGAAGACGATGGTGGATAGATTGTCTCAGTGGAAGGGAACATAGGATGTACAATAGAGGAGCATTCCTTATGGGTCAAGGTGACCAGTGGAGTACTGCAGGGTGCTGTTTTGGGACAATTACTCTTATTGATCTTTGAACTTGCTTGAAGGGAAGGATGCCTACCTGAAAGTGTTTGCTAAGGGTATAAAGGGTCTTGAGGGAAGTGAAAAGCAAGGAGGATTTTATCATTTTAAAAGACATGTAGATAGACTCCAAAGTTGGTGTGATACGTGCTGATGATATTCAACTCAGGGAAATATAAAGTAATTGAAATGTAACAGACTTAGAGAATGCCTCAGTTTTATTCTTATATGTTAGCTGAGACAGCACAGGCAACTTAGGCCCCAATGAAGGCCATCTCATTAACAGCGACAGCGACAAAGCAAAATAAAATAAAAAAATAAATAAAATATATATATTATATTTTTTTTTATTATATATTATATATATATATATATATATATATTTTTTCATACTATTCGCCATTTCCCGCGATAGCGAGGTAGCGTTAAGAACAGAGGACTGGGCCTTTGAGGGAATATCCTCACCTGGCCCTCTTCTCTGTTCCTTCTTTTGGAAAAAAAAAAAAAGAAAGAAAAAAAAAAAACGAGAGAGGAGGATTTCCAGCCCCCCGCTCCCTTCCCTTTTAGTTGCCTTCTACGACACGCAGGGAATACGTGGGAAGTATTCTTTCTGCCCTATCCCCAGGCATAGTATATATATATATATATATATTTTTTTTTTTTTTTTTTTTATACTTTGTCACTGTCTCCCGCGTTTGCGAGGTAGCGCAAGGAAACAGACAAAAGAAATGGCCCAACCCACCCCCACACACATGCACATACACACGTCCACACACGCAAATATACATACCTACACAGCTTTCCATGGTTTACCCCAGACGCTTCACATGCCTTGATTCAATCCACTGACAGCACGTCAACCCCGGTATACCACATCGCTCCAGTTCACTCTATTCCTTGCCCTCCTTTCACCCTCCTGCATGTTCAGGCCCCGATCACACAAAATCTCTTTCACTCCATCTTTCCACCTCCAATTTGGTCTCCCATTTCTCCTTGTTCCCTCCACCTCCGACACATATATCCTCTTGGTCAATCTTTCCTCACTCATTCTCTCCATGTGCCCAAACCATTTCAAAACACCCTCTTCTGCTCTCTCAACCACGCTCTTTTTATTTCCACACGTCTCTCTTACCCTTACGTTACTTACTCGATCAAACCACCTCACACCACACATTGTCCTCAAACATCTCATTCCAGCACATCCGTCCTCCTGCGCACAACTCTATCCATAGCCCACACCTCACAACCATACAACATTGTTGGAACCACTATTCCTTCAAACATACCCATTTTTGCTTTCCGAGATAATGTTCTCGACTTCCACACATTCTTCATGGCTCCCAGGATTTTCGCCCCCTCACCCACCCTATGATCCACTTCCGCTTCCATGGTTCCATCCGCTGCCAGATCCACTCCCAGATATCTAAAACACTTTACTTCCTCCAGTTTTTCTCCATTCAAACTCACCTCCCAATTGACTTGACCCTCAACCCTACTGTACCTAATAACCTTGCTCTTATTCACATTTACTCTTAACTTTCTTCTTCCACACACTTTACCAAACTCAGTCACCAGCTTCTGCAGTTTCACACATGAATCCGCCACCAGCGCTGTGTCATCAGCGAACAACAACTGACTCACTTCCCAAGCTCTCTCATCCCCAACAGACTTCATACTTGCCCCTCTTTCCAAAACTCTTGCATTCACCTCCCTAACAACCCCATCCATAAACAAATTAAACAACCATGGAGACATCACACACCCCTGCCGCAAACCTACATTCACTGAGAACCAATCACTTTCCTCTCTTCCTACACGTACACATGCCTTACATCCTCGATAAAAACTTTTCACTGCCTCTAACAACTCTCCTCCCACACCATATATTCTTAATACCTTCCACAGAGCATCTCTATCAACTCTATCATATGCCTTCTCCAGATCCATAAAAGCTACATACAAATCCATTTGCTTTTCTAAGTATTTCTCACATACATTCTTCAAAGCAAACACCTGATCCACACGTCCTCTACCACTTCTGAAACCACACTGCTCTTCCCCAATCTGATGCTCTGTACATGCCTTCACCCTCTCAATCAATACCCTCCCATATAATTTACCAGGAATACTCAACAAACTTATACCTCTGTAATTTGAGCACTCACTCTTATCCCTTTTGCCTTTGTACAATGGCACTATGCACGCATTCTGCCAATCCTCAGGCACCTCACCATGAGTCATACATACATTAAATAACCTTACCAACCAGTCAACAATACAGTCACCCCCTTTTTTAATAAATTCCACTGCAATACCATCCAAACCTGCTGCCTTGCCGGCTTTCATCTTCCGCAAAGCTTTCACTACCTCTTCTCTGTTTACCAAATCATTTTCCCTAACCCTCTCACTTTGCACACCACCTCGACCAAAACACCCTATATCTGCCACTCTATCATCAAACACATTCAACAAACCTTCGAAATACTCACTCCATCTCCTTCTCACATCACCACTACTTGTTATCACCTCCCCATTTGCGCCCTTCACTGAAGTTCCCATTTGCTCCCTTGTCTTACGCACTTTATTTACCTCCTTCCAGAACATCTTTTTATTCTCCCTAAAATTTAATGATACTCTCTCACCCCAACTCTCATTTGCCCTTTTTTTCACCTCTTGCACCTTTCTCTTGACCTCCTGTCTCTTTCTTTTATACATCTCCCACTCAATTGCATTTTTTCCCTTGCAAAAATCGTCCAAATGCCTCTCTCTTCTCTTTCACTAATACTCTTACTATATATATATATATATATATATATATATATATATATATATATATATATATATATATATATACATATATTTATTTTGTTTTTTGCTGTCTCCCGCATTAGCGAGGTAGTGCAAGGAAACAGACGAAAGAATGGTCCAACTCACCCACATACACATGTATATACATACACGCCCATTCGCGCAAATATACATACCTGTACATCTCAATGTATACATATATATATATATATATACACACACACACATATACATATATGCATATGTACATAATTCATTTCTAGCACATCCGCCCTCCTCCGCACAAGTCTATCAATAGCCCACGCCTTGCAACCATATAACAATGTTGGAACCACTATTCCTTCAGGCATACCCATTTTTGCTTTCTGAGATAATGTTCTCAACTTCCACACATTCTTCAACGGTCCCAGAACTTTTGCCCCGTCCCCCACCTCGCTAATGCGGGAGACAGCGACAAAGTAAAATGAATAAAATAAAAAATTAATATATATATATTTGATTTATTTATTTATTTTGCTTTGTCGCAGTCTCCTTCGTTAGCGAGGTAGCGCAAGGAAACAGACGAAAGAATGGCCCAACCCGCCCACATACACATGTATATACATACACGTCCACACACGCAAATATACATACCTATACATCTCAATGTACACATATATATACACACACAGACATATACATATATACACATGTACATAATTCATACTGTCTGCCTTTATTTGTTCCCATCGCGACCTCGCCACACATGGAATAACAACCCCCTCATGTGTGCGAGGTAGCGCAAGGAAAGACACCAAAGGCCCCATTCGTTCACACTCAGTCTCTAGCTGTCATGTAATAATGCACCGAAACCACAGCTCCCTTTCCACATCCAGGCCCCACACTTTCCATGGTTTACCCCAGACGCTTCACATGCCCTGGTTCAATCCATTGACAGCACGTCGACCCCGGTATACCACATCGATCCAATTCACTCTATTCCTTGCACGCCTTTCACCCTCCTGCATGTTCAGGCCCCGATCACCCAAAATCTTTTTCTCTCCATCTTTCCACCTCCAATTTGGTCTCCCTCTTCTCTCGTTCCGTTCCCTCCACCTCTGACACATATATCCTCTTGGTCAATCTTTCCCCACTCATTCTTTCCATGTGACCAAACCATTTCAAAACACCCTCTTCTGCTCTCTCAACCACACCCTTTTTATTTCCACACATCTCTCTCACCCTTACATTACTTACTTGATCAAACCACCTCACACCACATATTGTCCTCAAACATCTCATTTCCAGCACATCCACCCTCCTGCGCACAACTCTATCCATAGCCCACACCTCGCAACCATACAACATTGTTGGAACCACTATTCCTTCAAACATACCCATTTTTGCTTTCCGAGATAATGTTCTCGACTTCCAAACATTCTTCAAGGCTCCCAGAATTTTCGCCCCCTCCCCCACCCTATGATTCACTTCCGCTTCCATGGTTCCATCTGCTGCCAGATCCACTCCCAGTTATCTAAAACACTTTACTTCCTCCAGTTTTTCTCCATTCAAACTTACCTCCCAATTGACTTGACCCTCAACCCTACTGTACCTAATAACCTTGCTCTTATTCACATTTACTCTTAACTTTCTTCTTTCACACACTTTACCAAACTCAGTCACCAGCTTCTGCAGTTTCTTACATGAATCAGCCATCAGCGCTGTATCATCAGCAAACAACAACTGACTCACTTCCCAAGCTCTCTCATCCACAACAGACTGCATACTTGCCCCTCTTTCCAAAACTCTTGCATTCACCTCCCTAACAACCCATCCATAAACAAATTAAACAACCATGGAGACATCGCACACCCCTGCCGCAAACCTACATTCACTGAGAACCAATCACTTTCCTCTCTTCCTACACGTACACATGCCTTACATCCTCGATAAAAACTTTTCACTGCTTCTAACAACTTGCCTCCCACACCATATATTCTTAAAACTTTCCACAGAGCATCTTTATTAACTCTATCATATGCCTTCTCCAGATCCCTAAATGCTACATACAAATCCATTTGTTTTTCTAAGTATTTCTCACATACATTCTTCAAAGCAAACACCTGATCCACACATCCTCTACCACTTCTGAAACCACAGTGCTCTTCCCCAATCTGATGCTCTGTACACGCCTTCACACTCTCAATCAATACCCTCCCATATAATTTACCAGGAATACTCAACAGGCTTATACCTCTGTAATTTGAGCACTCACTTTTATCCCATTTGCCTTTGTACAATGGCACAATGCAAGCATTCCACCAATCCTCAGGCACCTCACCATGAGTCATACATACATTAAATAACTTTACCAACCAGTCAACAATACAGTCACCACCTTTTTTTAATTAATTCCACTACAATATCATCCAAACCCGCTGCCTTGCCGGCTTTCGTCTTCCGCAAAGCTTTAATTACCTCCTCTCTGTTTACCAAATCATTCTCCCTAACCCTCTCACTTTGCACACCACCTCAACCAAAACACCCTATATCTGCCACTCTTATCATCAAACGCATTCAATAAACCTTCAAAATACTCACTCCATCTCCTTTTCACATCACCACTTCTTGTTATCACCTCCCTATTAGCCCCCGTCACTGAAGTTCCCATTTGTCCCCTTTTCTTACGCACTTTATTTACCTCTTTCCAAAACATCTTTTTATTCTCCCTAAAATTTAATGATACTTTCTCAGCCCAACTCTCATTTGCCCTCTTTTTCACCTCTTGCAACCTTCTCTTGACCTCCTCCTTTTATACATCTCCCAGTCATTTGCATTATTTCCCTGCAAAAATCGTCTAAATGCCTTTCTCTTCTCTTTCACTAATAATCTTACTTCTTCATCCCACCACTCACTACCCTTTCTAATCTGCCCACCTCCCACACTTCTCTTGCCACAAGCATCTTTTGTGCAAGCTATCACTGCTTCCCTGAATACATCCCATTCCTCCCCCACTCCCCTTAGGTTCTTTGTTCTCACCTTTCCATTCTGTACTTAGTCTCTTCTGGTACTTCATCACACAAGTCTCCTTCCTTAGCCTCTCTGGTACTTCATCACACAAGTCTCCTTCCCTAGCTCACTTACTCTCACCACTCTTCTACCCAACATTATCTCTTCTTTTCTGAAAACCTCTACAAATCTTCACCTTCGCCTCCACAAGATGATGATCAGACATCCCTTCAGTTGCACCTCTCAGCACATTAACATCCAAAAGTCTCTCTCTCATGCTTTTATCAATTAATAGGTAATCCAATAATGCTCTCAGGCCATCTCTCCTACTTACATATGTATGTTTATGTATATCTTTCTTTTTAAACCAGGTATTCCCAATAATCAGTCCTTTTTCAGTGCACAAATCTACAAGCTCTTCACCATTTCCATTTACAACACTGAACACCCCATGTACACCAATTATTCCCTGAACTGCCACATTACTCACCTTTGCATTCAAATCACCCATCGATATAACCTGGTATCGTGCATCAAAACTAATAACACACTCACTCAGGTGCTCCCAAAACACTTGCCTCTCATGATCTTTCTTCTCATACCCAGGTGCATATGCACCAATAATCACCCATCTCTCTCCATCCACTTTCAGTTTTACCCATATCAATCTAGAGTTTACTTTCTTACACTCTATCACTTACTCCCACCACTCCTGTTTCAGGAGTAGTGCTACTCCTTCCCTTGCTCTTGTCCTCTCACCAACCCCTGACTTTACTCCCAAGACATTCCCAATCCACTCTTCCCCTTTACCCTTGAGCTACGTTTCACTCAGATCCAAAATATCCAGGTTCCTTTCCTCAAACATATTACCTATCTCTCCTTTTTTCTCATCTTGGTTACATCCACACACATTTAGACACCGCAATCATACTTGCTTGCATACATCCATTCTTGGCACCATCCCACCCCACAGGAAGCAGCATCGCTACCCCTGCTTCAGCGAAATTGCGCCAGGAAAAACAGACCAAAAAGGCCTCATTTGTTCACACTCAGTCTCTATCTGTCATGTGTAATGCACCAAAACCACAGCTCCCTCTCCACATCCAGGCCCCACAGACCTTTCCATGGTTTACTCCAGATGCTTCACATTCCCTGGTTCAGTCCATTGACAGCACATCGACTCAGGTATACCACATCGTATCAATTTACTCCATTCCTTGCATTCTTCTCACTTCGTATGTTCAGGCCCTGATTGCTCAAAACCTTTTTCACGCCATCCTTCCACCTCCAGGTTGGTCTCCTGCTTTTCCTTGCTCCCTCCACCTCAGACACATATATCAGTCTTTCCTTCCCTATCCTTGGGGATAGGGGAGAAAGAATACTTCCAATATAGTCCCCGTCTTGTAGAAGGCAACTAAAGGCAGCGGGAGCGGGGAACTGGGGGGGGGGGGGGACACACACACACACACACACACACGTATTTTAATTTCTAAAAATGGAAACAGAAGGAGTCGTGGGGAGTGCTCATCTTCCTTGAAGGGCTCAGATTGGGGTGTCTGAATGTGTATGGATGTAACCAAGATGACAAAAAAGGTAGTATGTATAAGGAAAGATACCTGGATCTTCTGGCTCTGAGTGAAATGAAGCTCAAAGGTAAAAATGAGGAGTGGTATGGAAAGTCTTCGGAGTAAAGTCATGGGTTGGTGAGAGAACAAGAGCTAAGGAAGGAGTAGCACTACTCCTGAAGCAAGAGTTGTGGGAGTATGTGATAAAGTAAAAAAGTAAATTATGAATTAATGTGGATAAAATTGAAAGTGGATGGAGAGTTGGGTGATTATTGGTGCCTATGCATGTCATGAGAAGAAAGATCATGAGAGGCAAGTGTTTTGGGAGCAGCTGAATGAGTGTGTTAGCAGCACTGATGCTCGAGACCGGGTTATATTGGTGGGTGATTTAAATGTGAAGATGAGTAATGTGGCAGTTGAGGGTATAATTGGTGCACATGGGTTGTTCATTGTTGTAAATGGAAATGGTGAAGATCCTGTGGATTTGTGTGCTGAAAAATGACTGGTGATTGGGAATAACTGGTTTAAAAAGAGAGATATACTTAAGTATACGTATGTGGGTAGGAGAGATGGTTAAAGGGTATTATTGGATTATGTTTAATTGATAGGTGTGTAAAAGAGAGACTTGTGAATGTTAATGTGCTGAGGGGGCAGCTGGAGGGATGTCTGATCATTACCTTGTGGAGGTGAATGTGAAGATTTGTAGGGGTTTTCAAAAAATAAGAGATAATGTTGGGGAGAAGAGAGTGGTGAGAGTAAGTGGGCTTGGAAATGAGATTTGTTTGAGGAAGTACAAGGAGAGATTGAGTGTAAAATGGCAAAAGTTGCAGGCAAACGATGCGAGGAGTGTGGGTGAGGAATGGGATATATATAGGGAAGCAGTGATGGCTTGCACAAAAGAATCATGTGGCATGAGAAAGGCAGGAAGTGGGTATATTAGAAAGGGTAGTGAGTTGTGGGATGAAGAAGTAAGCTTGTTAGTGAAAGAGAAAAGAGAGGCGTTTGGACAATACTTGTAGGGAAGTAGTGCAGATGACTGAGAAATATGTAAAAGAATGCAGTAGGATGTCAAGAAAAAGATGCAAAGTTTGAAAAAGTGGGCAAATGAGAGTTGGGTTGAGAGAATATCATTATGATTTAGGGAGAATAAAAAAAAGATGTTTTGGAGGAAGGTAAACAATGTGTGTAAGACAACAGAACAAATGGGGAGGTGATAGCAGGTACTGATGAAGTGAGAAGGAGATGGAGTGAATACTTTTAAGGTTTGTTGACTGTGTTTGATGATGGAGTGGCAGATATAGGGTGTTTTGGTTGGGGTGGTGTACGAAATGAGAGGGGCAGGAAATTTGGTTTGGTAAAGAGAGAAGAGGTAGTGAAAACTTTGTGGAAGATGAAATATGGCAAGGCAGCGGGTTTGGATAGTATTGCTGTGGAATTTATTATTGTTGATTGGTTGGTAAGGATATTCATTGTATGTAAGGATCGTGGTGAAGTGCCTGAGGATTGGCGGAATGTGTGCATAGTGCCATTGTACAAAGGCAAAAGGGATAAAGGTGAGTGTTCAAGCTACAGAGGCATAAGTTTGTTGAGTATTCTTGGGAAATTATTTGGGAGGATATTGATTGAAAGGGTAAAGGCATGTATAGAGCATCAGATTAGGGAAGAGCAGTGAGTTTCAGAAGTGGTAGAGGATGTGTGGATCAGGTGTTTGCTTTGAAGAATGTATGTGAAAAATACTTCGAAAAACAGATGGATTTGTATTTAGCATTTATAGGTCTGGAGAAGGCATATGATAGGGTTGACAGATATGCTTTGTGGAAGGTTTTAAGAGTATGTGTTGTGGGAGGTAAGCTACTTGAAGCAGTGAAAAGTTTTTACCAAGGATGTAAGGCATGCTTACAAGTAGGAAGAGAGGATTGATTGGTTCCCAGTGAATGTTGGTTTGCGGCAGGGATGTGTGATGTCCCCATGGTTGTTTAATTTGTTTATGTATGGGGTGGTTAGGGATGTAAATGCAAAAGCTTTGGAGAGAGGGGCAAGTATGCAGTCTGTTGGGGATGAGAGGGCCTGGGAAGTGAGTCAGTTGTTGTTTGGCGATGATACAGCTCTAGTGGCTAATTCATGAGAGAAACTGCAGAATTTGGTGACTGAGTTTGGAAAAGTGTGCACGTTTATGTATAAACATGTGTATGTTGGAGGGTTGGGCCATTCCTCGTCTGTTTCCTTGGGCTACCTCACTGATGCAGGAGATGGCAGTTAAGTATGATAAAAAAAAATTATAAAGTTTGAATGGAGAAAAGTTGAAGGAAGTGAAGTGTTTTAGATATCTGGGAGTGGACTTAGCAGCGAATGGAACCATGGAAGCAGAAGTGAGTCACAGGGTGGGGGAGGGGGCGAAGGTTTTGGGAGCAATCAAGAATGTGTGGAAGGAGAGAATGTTATTTCAGTGAGCAAAAATGGGTATGTTTGGAGGAAAAGTAGTTCCAGTAATATTATGTGGTTTCAAGGCATGGGCAATTGATAGGGTTGTATGGTGGAGGGTAGATGTGTTGGAAATGAAATGTTTGAGAACAGTATGTGATGTGAGGTGGTTTGATCGAGTAAGTTATGAAAGGGTAAGAGAGATGTGTGGAAATAAAATGAGTGTAGTTGAGAGAGCAGAAGAGGGTGTGTTGAAATGGTTTTGACATATGGAGAGAAAAGAGAAGTTGACAAAGAGGATATATGTGTCAAAGGTGGAGGGAACGAGGAGAAGCGGGAGACCAAATTGGAGGTGGAAGGATGGAGTGAGAAGGACTTTGAGCGATTGGGGCCTGAACATGCAGGAGGGTGAGAGGTGTGCAAGGAATAGAGTGAATTGGTATGATGTGATATATTGGAGTCGACGTGGATTGAACCAGGACATGTGAAGCGTCTAGGGCAAACCATGGAAAGGTCTGTGGGGCCAGGATGTGGATAGGGAGCTGTGGTTTCAGTGCGTTACACATGACAAACTGAGTGTGAATGAATGTGATCATTTTTTGTCCGTTTTCCTAGTGTTACTTCTCTGAAGCAGGGCGTTGAGATGCTGTTTCCTGTGGGATGGGGTAGCACCTGGAATGGATGAAGGCAAGCAGGTATGAATATGGACAGGTGTATATATGTGTATGTCTGTGTATGTATATGTGTGTTTATGTGTATATGTTGATATGTATATGTATGTGTATGGGCATTTATGTGTATATATATATGTGTATATCCTTGGGGATAGGGGAGAAAGAATACTTCCCACGTTTTCCCTGCGTGTTGTAGAAGGCGACTAAAAGGGGAGGGGGTTAGGGGGGCTTGAAATCCTTCCCTCTCTTCTTTATTAATTTTTCCAAAGAGGAACAGAGAAGGGGGCCAAGTGAGGATATTCCCTCAAACGCTCAGTCCTTTATTTTTAACGCTACCTTGCTAATGCAGGAAATGGCAAGTAGTATGAAAAAAAAGTGCATGTATATGACTGGATGGGCCATTCTTTGTTTCTTAGTGCTACCTCACTGACGCCGGAATCGGTGATCAAGTATAATAAATAGAAAATGAATTGATAAATAAATAAAGAGATATACATTGTATGAACCTATAACAAAACCCAGTTTTTTTTTAGGGGAGTGACAGAGCAAATGAGTGAAAGAGAGAAGGAGGGTTGAGTGTTGGTAAAGTGGCCTTTTCCCCCTTTGACATTCCACCCTAGCAATTTTATCTGTCAGCCACCATTCTCTTTGTTGGGATTGGCTGTTAACTATTTATTTAGTAATTTTTTATTGATATTTACATTTCATTTTCTCATACTTTATCACTGTTTCCTATGGTAGCAAGAAAGTGCAAGGAATAAATGAAGAAATAGCCTCTGTTGTATAATGCTCAGAAACCACAGCCCCTATCCACAGCCAGGCCTGAAAGACTTTTCTGTGGTTTCCCCAGACTGCCTCACATATTCTGGTTTAGTCCAATGACAGCATGTTGTCTACAGTATCCCACATCACTCCAGTTTGCTCTATTGTGTGCATGTATGTTAAAGTCCTGAGCATTCAAAAACTTTTCCACTTTGTCCTTCCTGTTTCCAATTTGGTCTCACTCTTCTTGTTTCTTCTGCTTTCAACATATTACCCTCTTTGTCATTCTCTCACTCATTCTATCCACATGCCTAGGCCATTTCAGCATATGCATTTCAGTTCTTTCAAGCATGATTTTCTCATTACCACACCTTCCGCTTACTTCCACTTACTTTGTCTTTTTTTTTTTTTACTTAACCCTCCTCACAGTGCATATTGTCCTCAAACATTTTATTTACAACACTTGCACCCACTTTTATGATTTCTCTTGTAGGGTCCAACCTTGCATCCTTACAGCACTCTCGAGAGTATTATACCATTAGCTTTGTTCATCTTTGCCTTCTCTTTCCATACATTTCTCAAAGCACCCAGAACTATCATCTGCTCACCTGCCATATGGTTCAGTTGAGCTCCCATGGTTCCATTGGCTGACCAATTTATCAAAAACACTCTGTCCTAAGGTTTTCTTTATGTGGACTTACACTCCAACTAACCTGACTCTCTGTACTGCTTAATCTAATAACCTTGCTTTCATTCACTTTTACTTCATCTTCCTCATTTCACACATTGTCCCGGAATCGGAAACCATTTGTAGTTTCTCACGTGAATTTGATGCCAATGACAGGTTAACAAACAATAATTAAGTCTTCTCCCTAGCTCCTCCTCCCCTAACAGACTACAGATCTACTACTGTTCCCAAAACCCTTGCATTCACCTCCCTCATAACCCCATCCATAAACAGATTAAAGAGCCATGGTGACATCACATGCCCCTGTTTCAGATCCACCTTCACCTGAACCGCTTACTCTTCTATCTGCCTGCTCGTGCACATTACTTACTTTCTCGGTGAAAACTCCCCACCACATATTTGTAACATTTTCTGAAAGGCATCTCTCTCAACCTTATCATGTGTGCTTCTTCAGATTTTTAAATGTCACAGACAGATCCTTTTGTTTCTCTGAAGTGGTTCTTGCACAAGTTTTTCAAATTAACACTTGATCCACACATTCTCTTCCATTCCTGAAACCACATTGCTCCTCTGCAGTTGGTGCTTTGTGCATGCCACCACCCAGTCAGTCATCACTCTTACATACAACTTACCAGGTACTCTTATCAAACATCTAACTGTAATTTGAGGATTTACCTTTTACCCCTTTACCTTTATACAGTTACACTTACAAGCATTTTGCCAGCCTTTAGGCACATCACCATGATCCATACATACATCCTAACTGATCAGTCTGGAACAAAGTCACCCCATTTCTTCAGAAATTCAAGTTAGTACCATCTATTTCAGCTGCCTTGCCATATATCATCTTGCCCAAGGTTTTTACCACGTCCTCTCTTTTCACCAATCCACTTGCCATCACTCTTTTACTTCGCATACCTCTGTAACTTAAACATCCCACATCTGCCACCCTCTCATCAAAAACTCTTTTCAATTTCTCAAAATGCTCTTTCCATCTCTTTTTATTTCTGCCTTTTGCCACTTCCCCGATGTTGCTTTCAGCATTGTCCCCATTTGTTCATGAGTTTTTCGCCTTTCAAAACATTTTCTTATACTACTTGAAGTTTGCCAGTTCTTTTTCACCTCAACTGTCATTTCCCTTTTTTTTTTTTCAGGTTCACCTTTCTCTTGACCTCCTGCTTTCCCACTCTCTCTTATTATGTCCCAGTCACTTGCACACCTTTCCTGTGAATAATGCCCACATGCCTCTCTTTTGTCTCTCACTACAATTGTGGTGGATTTAGTTTCAGTGAATAAACAAAGTTACTTAAGTTAATTCTTGATGCACTTAAGATGTTTCAGGAAAAAAATATTCAAGTTATCTTGCTTCTTCCTGAAGTATTTATACTAAAATAAAGTGTTAACACATACCTATTTCTCAAAAACCTATTTCTCAATCTGCATACTCCAGCAAACTTGCAAAAGTATGTGTTCTTTATATGCAGCATGCATCCACAAATTTAGAAATTCACTTGAAATCCTGTTTTGGTCTATAGGTGCTCCAGTATTTTTCATCCATTATCTGGCTAACACATGCATGTAAAAAAAAAAAGTAAAAAAGCATCATGTGGTGTAACATATACTTGCTAGCGTTAGTTTGTATCACAAGAAACTTCCTTTAATGGCAGTGTTAATGCATGATTTATTGTGTAATCACTTTAACAAAATTTATCGAAAACATGCAGGATGAAAAGGAGTGTTACACATCTGTATTTAGAGTAAAATTTACATACTAGCAGGAGTACACATCTTAAAAGCTCCCCATATTGGTAGTGTTGTCATGAAATATACTGTTTGGTGCATATGGTATTGTAGAGAAATATTTTATGTACAGATTTATGCAAAACAGAAGAATTTAAGACCAAAAAAAGTGTCACAAATTAATGATTATGGTAAATGTATTTGTGGCTGAAAGCTGACTGCACATGTCTTGTTTACCTTAGGAGCACTGGAAGGGCTCATTCCCTGGCATGTGAAAGTATTGATTTGCATAAAGGATGATGTGGTACTTTAGTTGAAAGAATAATAATGTGAATGTATTATAGAATGTAAAGAAGTGAGTTTTAGACTGGTATTAGTAAGATTGAAAGTAGATTGAGTGTTGAGTGATTGGCATTACCTATGCACTTAGTAGTTGAAAGGAGTGAAGAGTAGAGACAAGTTTTGGAGGAAAGCTGAATGAGTTTCCAAGCAATTTTGATGTGAGAGATTGAGTCTTACTCTTTAGATATTTGAATACCAGAGTTATGGGGCAGTTATGGATATTATGGGGGAGCATGGGATATGTGGTGTAAATGAAAGTGGTGAACAGATTTTTGAGTTGTGTGTTGAAAGAGGATTGGTGATAGGGAATACCTGGTTTAAGAGCATATGTAAGTGTATTTGAGTGACTTGACTGGGGATCGATGGGAATTGTTAGGTTATGCACTATTTCAGTGGTTGCTGGGAAAAATTGTTGGATGTGAATATGCTGAGAGGGGCAGCTCGTAGGATCTCTCAATCACACTCTTTTTATTACCACACATCTCTCTTACCGTATTATTACTTACTCGATCAAACCACTTCACACCACGTATTGTCCTCAAACATCTCATTTACTGCTTATCCACCCTCCTCCGCACAACTCTATCCATAGCCCACGCCTCGCAACCATAGAACATTGTTGGTACCACTATTCCTTCAAACATACCCAGTTTTGCTTTCCGAGATAATGTTCTCGACTTCCACACATTCTTCAATGCTCCAAGAACTTTCGCCCCCTCCCCCACCCTATGATTCACTTCAGCTTCCATGGTTCCATCCGCTGCCAAAACCACTCTCAGATATCTAAAACACTTCACTCCCAGTTTTTCTCCATTCAAACTTACCTCCCAGTTGACTTGTCCCTCAACCCTACTGTACCTAATAACCTTGCTCTTAATCACATTTACTCTCACCTTTCTTCTTTCACACACTTTACCAAACTCAGTCACCAGCTTCTACAGTTTCTCACATGAATCAGCCACGAGCTCTGTATCATCATTTAAGAACAACTGACTCACTTCCCAACCTCTCTCATCCACAACAGACTGCATACTTGCCCCTCCTTCCAAAACTCTTGCATTCACCTCCCTAACAGCCCCATCCGTAAACAAATTAAACAACCATGGAGACACCACACACCCCTGCTGCAAACCTACATTCACTGAGAACCAATCACTTTCCTCTCTTCCTACCCATACACATGCCTTACATCCTCGATAAAAACTTTTCACTGCTTCTAACAACTTGCCTCCCACACCATATATTCTTAATACCTTCCACAGACAACTCTATCATATGCCTTCTCCAGGTCCATAAATGCTGCATACAAATCCATTTGCTTTTCTAAGTATTTCTCTCATATATTCTTCAAAGCAAACACCTGATCCACACATCATCTGCCACTTCTGAAACCACACGATGCTCTGTACATGCCTTCACCCTCTCAGTCAATACCCTCCCCATATAATTTCCCAGGAATACTCAACAAACTTATACCGCTGTAATTTGAGCACTCACTTTTATCCCCTTTGCCTTTGTACAATGGCACTATGCAAGCATTCCGCCAATCCTCAGGCATCTCACCATGAGTCATACATACATCAAATAATCTTACCAACCAGTCAACAATACAGTCACCCCCTTTTTTAATAAATTTACTGCAATACCATCCAAGCCCGCTGCCTTGCCGGCTTTCATCTTCCGCAAAGCTTTTACTACCTCTTCTGTTTACCAAATCATATTCCCTAACCCTCTCACTTTGCACACCACCTCGACCAAAACACCGTATATCTGCCACTCTGTCATCAAACACATTCAACAAACCTTCAAAATACTCACTCCATCTCCTTCTCACATCACTGCTACTTGTTATCACCTCCCCATCAGCCCCCTTCACTGAAGTTCCCATTTGTTCCCTTGTCTTATGCAATTTATTCACCTACTTCCAAAACATTTTTTTATTCTCCCTGAAATTTAATGATACTCTCTCACCCCAACTCTCATTTGCCCTCTTTTTCACCTCTTGCACCTTTCCCTTGACCTCCTGCCTCTTTCTTTTATACACTTCCCACTCATTTGCATTATTTCCCTGCAAAAATCGTCCTGCAAAAATCGTCCAAATGCCTCTCTCTTCTCTTTCACTAATAATCTTACTTCTTCATCCCACCTCTCACTATCCTTTCTAATCTGCCCACCTCCCACGCTTCTCATGCCACAAGCATCTTTTGCGGAAGCCATCACTGCTTCCCTAAATACATCCCATTCGTCCTCCACTCCCCTTACGTCCTTTGTTCTCACCTTTTTCCATTCTGTACTCAGTTTCTCCTGGTACTTACTCTCACAAGTCTCCTTCCCAAGCTCACTTACTCTCACCACTCTTTTCACCCCAACATTCTCTCTTCTTTTCTGAAACCCTCTACAAACCTTCACCTTAGCCTCCACAAGATAATTATCAGACATCCCCCAGTTACAACTCTCAGCATAATAACATCCAAAAGTGTCTCTTTCGCGCGCTTATCAGTTAACACGTAATCCAATAACGCTCTCTGGCCATCTCTCCTACTTACATATGTATACTTATATCTCTCTTTTTAAACCAGGTATTCCCAATCACCAGTCCTTTTTCAGCACATAAATCTACAAGCTTTTCACCATTTCCATTTACGACACTGAACACCCCATGTACACCAATTATTCCCTGAACTGCCACATTACCCGCCTTTGCATTCAAATCACCCATCACTATAACCCGGTCTCGTGCATCAAAACTACTAACACACTCACTCAGCTGCTCCCAAAACACTTGCCTCTCATGATCTCTCTTCTCTTGCCCAGGTGCATATGCACCAATAATCACCCATCTCTCTCCATCCACTTTCAGTTTTACCCATATCAATCTAGAGTTTACTTTCTTACACTCTATCACATACTCCCACACTTCCTGTTTCAGGAGTAGTGCTACTCCTTCCCTTGCTCTTGTCCTCTCACTAACCCCTGACTTTACTCCCAAGACATTCCCAAACCAATCTTGCACTTTACCCTTGAGCTTTGTTTCACTCAGAGCCAAAACATCCAGGTTCCTTTCCTCAAACATACTACCTATCTCTCCTTTTTTCTCATCTTGGTTACATCCACACAGATTTAGACACCCCAATCTGAGCCTTTGAGGAGGATGAGTACTCCCCGCGTGAGTCCATCTTCTGTTTTCCCTTTTAGAAAGTTTAAAATACAAGGAGGGGAGGGTTTCTGGCCCCTGCTACCGTCCCCTTTAGTCGTCTTCTCCCCCACCCTGTGACTCGCTTCCGCTTCCATGGTTCCATCCGCTGCTGAGTCCACTCCCAGATATCTAAAACACTTTACTTCCTCTGGTTTTTCTCTATTCAAACTTACCTCCTATTTAACCTTCAACCCTACATTTCAACGATATTAAGATTATCTTTATTTTAAACTTAGTCACTGTCTCCCACGTTAGCAAGATAGTGCAAGGGAAGAGACGAAAGAATGGCTCAAGCAAGCCACATACATATGTATGTACATAAACGCCCCTACACGCACATATACATAACTATACATATCAACGTATACATACATATACATACATAGACATAACGATGTATACACCTGCACATATTCATGCTTGCTGCCTTCATCCATTCCCTTCATCCATGCACGTGTGAGGTAGCACTAGAAAAAGACAAGAAAGCCCACATTCGTTCACACTCATTCTCTAGCTGTCATGTGTAATGCACCAAAACCGGAGCTCTCTTTCCACATCCAGACCCCACAGAACTTTCCATAGCGTTCCCCAGATGCTTGATATGACCTGGTTCAATCCATTGACAGCATGTTGACCCTGGTATACCACATATTTCTAATCCACTATATTCCTTGCACACTTTTCACTCTGCTGAAGAATGTGTGAAAGGCATGAACGTTATCTCAAAGAGCATAAATGGGTATGTTTGAAGGAATAGTGGTTCCAACAATGTTATATGGTTGTGAGGCATGGGCTATAAATGGGGTTGTGCGGAGGAGGGTGGATATGTTGAAAATGAAATGTTTGAGGACAATATGTGGTGTGAGGTGGTTTGATCGAATAAGTAATGAAAAGGGTAAGAGAGATGTGTGGTTATAAAAAGAGTGTGGTTGAAAGAGCAGAAGAGGGTGTGTTGAAATGGTTTGGACATGTGGAGAGAATGAGTGAGGAAAGATTGACAAAGAGGATATATGTGTCAGAGGTGGAGGGAAGAAGGAGAGGCAGGACACCAAATTGAAGGTGGAAGGATGGAGTGAAAAAGATTTTTAGCGATTGAGGCCGGAATATACAGGAGTGTGAGTGGCTTCTAAGGAATAGAGTGAATTGGAACGATGTGGTATACTGGGATCGACGTGCTGTCAATGTATTGAACCAGGGCATGTGAAGCGTCTGGGGTAAACCAAGGAAAGGTCTGTGAGGCCTGGATGTGGAAAGGGAGCTGTGTTTTAGGTGCATTACAAATGACAGGTAGAGACTGAGTGTGAACGAATGTGGCCTTTTCCGTCTGTTCCTGGCACTGCCTCGCTGGATGGGAGGGGGTGCTATTTCATGTGTGGCACAGTGGCAACGGGAATGTATGAAGGTAGCAAGTATGGATATGTACATGGGTATATATGGATACGTCTATATATTTACATGTATGTATATGTTGAAATGTATGTATATATATGTATTTGTGTGTGCGGGCATTTATGTATATACATATGTATGTGGGTGGGTTGGGCCATTCTTTGTCTGTTTTCTTTCGGTACATCGCTAACAGCTAATGCACCGAAACCACAGTTCCCTATCCGCATCCAGGCCTCACAGACCTTTCTATGGTTTATCCCAGATGTTTCACATCCCCTGGGTCAATCCATTGACAGCATGTTGACCCTGGTATAGCACATTGTTCCAATTCACTCTATATATATGTTTTTATTTTTTTTATTGTCCTTGATCGCTGTTTCCTGTGTCAGTGAGGTAGTGCCAGGAAACAGACGAAGAGTTGCTCATCCACTCATAAACATATATATACACAAACACCCATACATGCACATATACATGCATATACATATACACAAATACATACATATACACACAATGCATAGACATGTGCATATATGCACATGTACCTATTCATACTTACTTGCCTTCATCCATTCCTCCCACTACCCTGTCCCATAGGAAAAAGCCATGATGACATCCCATAGCCTGTTGCACACCCCCATGTATGCCGAAACTTTCATTCAGCTCTGTGTCAACTCTTTCCCATGCATTTGCTCATCAATGGAAGGCTTTCACACCATCCATCTGTTTTCTTCCTACACCATATGTCTGAAACACATCCCACAAAGCATTCCATTTGACTCTCATGCGCCTTCTCCAGATCCGTAAAAGCTGCATGCAGCTTCTTACCCTTTGCTAGACACTTTTCCATGGTTACTCTTGTAGCAAAAATCTGATCCACACATCCTCTACCTTTCCTAAAATCTCCTTGCATTTAGTTACTTCCATTATTCAATCTAAAAGAAGCTGGTGACTGAGTTTGGTAAAGTGTGTGAAAGAAGAAAGTTAAGAGTAAATGTGAATAAGAGCAAGGTTATTAGGTACAGTAGGGTTGAGGGTCAAGTCAATTGGGAGGTAAGTTTGAATGGAGAAAAACTGGAGGAAGTGAAGTGTTTTAGATATTTGGGAGTGGATCTGGCAGCGGATGGAACCATGGAAGCTGAAGTGAATCATAGGGTGGGGGAGGGGGCGAAAATTCTAGGAGCCTTGAAGAATGTTTGGAAGTTGAGAACATTATCTCGGAAAGCAAAAATGGGTATGTTTGAAGGACTGGTGGTTCCAACAATCTTGTATGGCTGCGAGGCGTGGGCTATGGATAGAGTTGTGCACAGGAGGGTGGATGTGCTGGAAATGAGATGTTTGAGGACAATATGTGGTTTCAGGTGGTTTGATCGAGTAAGTAATGTAAGGGTAAGAGAGATGTGTGGAAATAAAAAGAGTGTGGTTGAGAGAGCATAAGAGGGTGTTTTGAAATGGTTTGGTCACATGGAGACAATGAGTGAGGAAAGATTGACCAAGAGGATATATGTGTCAGAGGTGGAGGGAACAAGAAGTGGGAGACCAAATTGGAGGTGGAAAGATGGAGTGAAAAAGATTTTGAGTGATCGGGGCCTGAACATGCAAGAGGGTGAAAGGCGTGCAAGGAATAGAGTGAATTGGAACGATGTGGTATACCGGGGTTGACGTGCTGTCGATGGATTGAACCAGGGCATGTGAAGCGTCTGGGGTAAACCATGGAAAGTTGTGTGGGGCCTGGATGTGGAAAGGGAGCTGTGGTTTCGGTGCATTATTACATGACAGCTAGAGATTGAGTGTGAACGAATGGGGCCTTTGTTGTCTTTTCCTAGTGCTACCTCGCATACATGAGGCTGGAGGGGGTTGTTATTACATGTGTGGCGAGGTGGTGATGGGAATAAATAAGGGCAGACTGTATGAATTCTGTACATGCGTATATATGTGTATGTCTGTGTGTATATATATGTGTACATTGAGATGTATTGGTATGTATATTTGCGTGTCTGGACGTGTATGTATATACATGTGTATGTGGGTGGGTTGGGCCATTCTTTCGTCTGTTTCCTTGTGCTACCTCGCTAACGCGGGAGACAGCGACAAAGCAAAATGAATGAATAATAAATATTATGTAGCAACAGTACTGGGTCCCTTCAAGGCTGTTTGTGATGGTGGAAGAGATGTAATCATAGATTAGTGTGGTAAGAGTAGAAATATGTACATGCTTGAAATAGAAAAGTAATATGAACTTTTCTTGTAGTTAAGGAGGCACAAATGATGTCAGTTATGGATTTGAATAGAAATTTTCATCAAGTTTCTTAATGTATCTATGGTACTGTTGTCAACCACTCCAGTTGATGAATCATTCCATATGTTAACAATCCTTTTGAAGAAAAAGTACTTTGCATCTGTCAAGGTAAAACATTTGCCACTCGTTTGTAACCATTACACTATTGAAATCAGATGAATCCATCTTTATGTATGTCGCTAGATCGAGATTATCAAAGCCTGTGCTAATTTTGAATGCCTATATTAGATGACCCCTTAACCTTTTCTTATCTAAGCCAAATAGATTTGTCATTTAGTCGGCTGTCATAGGATTCGTTTCTCAGTCCGGGAATTGTTAGTAGCCTGTCTCTGTTTTTGAAAAGCAATTTAAGTGTGTGCAAAAAGATAACTGAAGACTTATGACCTTCAGAAGGTAATGAGTTTTATGAAAGGTAACTGAAAGATATATCATGAACATGGTACGGAAAAGCAGCTTTCTAATTATATTCTGTACTCCCTCCATTTTGTGTGTCTTTTCTCAAGTAGGTTGACCAAAACTGAATGCAATTCAAAACATGCAAGTGACTTGTAAAGAGTAAGGATAACTATCCTAGACTGAAATTTGATAACCCTATGTATAAATCCAAGAATTTTGTACCCCATTTGAATTGCTTTTGTGCACTGTTTACTTGGATTTGATCATCTGAGGTTATTTTACTCAAGTCTTTTCCTTCATTTACCTTTTACATTTAAGCCGAGTTCATACTGCAGCTTGCCTTTTCATTTTTATTACTGACATATAAAACTGTGCCCTTATCGATATTGATATTCATTTGCCACCTGTGAGCCCAATCCTTCAGTTTGTCTGTGTCTCTTTGAAGCTGCAGATGTTCAATTTCTGTTGTAGATCTGTTTTCCAACTTACCTTCGTCTGTGAATTTCAATATCTTACAATGCAGCCTATTATCAACATCATTTCTGTACATGAGAAAGAGAGATGGTCCTAAGATTCTTGTGCACCACTTGTTACGTTTGACCATTCCGAGGTTTGACCATTGAATACAACTCATTGTTTACAGCAGTTAACCAGTTTCTTAAATACCGAAGTACAACCCCATCTATGCCGTATGACGTAGTTAGTTACTATCTTTTGATGTGGAATTTTTTGACTGCTTTTTGAAAATTTAGATGGATGACATCACCTGCTGTATTTTCATCATACATATTGATTTTATTGTAAAAGAAATCAAGTTTGTTTGTCAGACATGAGCAATTTCATCAAAAAACATGGTGAGAGTCATTTATGAAGTGGTGATGCTCTAAATGGTTAACAGTGTTATCCACAATGGTGGGTTATATAAGTTTATCAATTACAGACATTAAGCTGACTGGATGATAATTTCTGGGCAATGATTTATTGCCTTTTTTTTTTTTGAATGGGTGTTACATTAGGAAGCTTCTGTTCCTCTGGAACTTGTCCTGTAGCAAATGACTTATTGAAGAGAGCAGTCAAGGGTTAAAATATCTCGTTTTTTGCATCTTTCATTGTCCTTGGATAAAACCTGTCTGGCCCTACTGGTTTATTTATTTTCATTCTGTTTAATGCTGATACTATATCTTCATCTCTTATGTCCATATGTTGCAAAAAGTTTTAATTTCTTATTATTGGAACTGAATTTGGACATTAGCTGTATCTTCATTTCTAAATACACATGAAAAAATCGTATGACATTTCATGTCATTGTTTTCATGAACCAAATTCACCATTTTCATTTATGAATGAAACAAGTGGCTGGGTATTGAGTCTCTTGCTTCTTCCAAATTCATAAAACTCCTTCGGGCTTCTTTTGTTATTTTCAGCAATATACGCTTCATATTGATGGTTGCTTTGATGTATAAAGCACCTTTGTTTCTTTACACAGACTTACATAATTTTCCTGTATCATGCTGGTTATTGGTGTCCTTCAATTTCTTATGTGCTACTTTCTTAGACAACAGTCACTTCTTTGTCATTGCTCCATTATTTCCTCTTTGCTTTAGAAAAAATCTGCTGTGAACATTTTACTGAAGATCTCCCAAGCTTTGTCCATATCGCTTTCATTTATAATCTTATCCCAAGTATTCCTGTCAAGAGCAATGCGAAAATCTTCAAAATCTGCAAGTCTGAAATGTGGTATTTCTTTGCAACACATTGACCAGCATTACAGCCAGTGTTGAAAGTTAATTCAAAAGTAATTTACCAGTGATCACATGTATTACTTTTCTCCAACTTCATCATTAACAAGGCCTCACCCCCCCCCCCCCCCTTTTTTTTTTTTCAAGGCTTCAGTCTTAGACAAAAGTCCACATTAAGGCTGGTCCTTAATTGAAATAGAGAATTGTGAAATGGAAAAAGAAAAGACAAAGGGAAGTATTTACGAATTTTGGAGGAAGTGAAAAACCTGTCTTTTGAAATGAACCAGTTCATAGTTATTGGGAAACAAATAAAGAGGTAGAGAATTCCAAAGCTTTGATGTGTAAAGAAGCAATTGTCAAAACGGCCCACTCTTGAGTTGCTAATGGTCTAGTTAGTGGTGTGGCCATACAAGCAGCCAGTTCTCAGGAGAAAAACCAAAGTAATACCTACAGAAGAGGGAAAGTGACCCAACATTGCAATATAGGGCAAAGGGTCAAGCTTGGGAGTTAGCTTGGGACAGTTTATGAGCCAGACCACTTTCAGCTCAACTCTGATAAGTAAGGATGCAGAGCTAGAACCACACCAAATGTTTCTGAGCGATATTCTGATCAAGGACGAATCAATCCCTTTATAAATGGAGCAACTGCTCAAAAGAGAAGTTTTGACATCTGAACAGGAAACTCACTTCTTAGAGGCAGACTTTGCTATTCCTGTAATGTGGGGTTTCAGAGAAAGAGAGGATGTTACAGTAGTACCAAGTATGTTTGTTGAGTCAAGAGGTGGAATTACAGAATCATCAAAGGAGAGATGAGTGCTTGAGGAGATTTCGATAGAGAGAGGGGTAGAAATTGGATCTAAGAGGCATTAATCTTAATAAGATTTTGTCTACTCAACTGAGATATCCTATCCAAGTCTGAGTTTATTGAGGAAGCTGTGTCAAGATGAGATGCAGATCGAGTGAGAGTAGAGGAAGCAAAATAGAAAGATGTGGATGAATGCATTGTTAAATCATCAGCATATGAGTGCATTGGATTAATTGTGGAGGAGAGGAAATCTTTGAAACAATGGAGAAAAAGTGTAGGGGACAGGACAGAATCTTTAGGGACACCACTGTTGATGGAGAAAAAAGGGAGGCTGATCCATCAATAACTACAGAGATAGATTGACCAGAGAGAAAGCTTAATATAATGGAGCAGAGTGAGGGAGAGGAGCTTAGAGATGAGACCCTGATGCCACACCATGTCAAGAGCCTTGGATATGTCAAAGGCAACTACATATGACCTCCCAAAAATCTTTCAGGGATGATGACAAAACATTAGTAAGATAGGAAAGAATATTACCAATGGATCTCGTCTTACAGAAGCCATACTGGTAATCGGAAAGAAGACTGTAATTTTCGAGCTGTCTAAGGATGTAGGGATTGAGGAGGGATTCAAAGACTTTGGGAATGGTAGATGTCAAAGCAACAGGGCAGTAGTTAGAGGGGTCATAACAGTCATCCTTCTTAGGGAGAAGATGTTCAATGTGTGCTTCCAAAGAGAAGGAAAAGTCTGGTTTTTAAATAGAAGCTGAACAGATGAGCAAGAACAGGTGCAAGTTCAGAGGCACACTCAGTATATGGGGATGGATGCCATCAGGACCATAAGCCTTGCTTTTGTTCAGAGAAAGGAGCATAGTAGTAGTAAGAGGAGCATCAGGGAGTGAAGGAATGTTAGAGTCATCCAAGGTGGAGTTAGAGGAGAAACAGGAACCAAAGAGAGTTGTTTTGTCAATGGGAGAGACAGCTATGGTACTGTCAAAACGGAAGAGTGAAGGATAGTAGGGAGACAGAAGTTGTTGGAGATACCCACAGCTAAAGACCAGGAAAACCTATCGGTGGATGATGAAGAGAGGTTATCGCACTTCCTTTGAATAAAGGAGCGCTTTGCCTCATGGATAACATGCTTGAAGCAGTTATGGGCAGTGATGAAAACTGAATGGGAGTCAGAGGAAGGAGAGTTTTTCTAAGCCTGATATGCCTGATCCCATGCCTGAATGGCCTCAGAACAGGAATGTTTGAATCATGGATTGGAGGAAGAGGTGATAAATGCTTCCGTTCCCGCAAGAATAACCTCTGATTTTGCATTTTACGGAGACAGAAGGATTGTCACAGACAGTAATTTATCTGAGAAAAGTCAGAAAAGTTATGTTTATCATTCCAGTCAGCTTTGTTGAGGTGCCAGTATTTACTCTTAGGATGGGCTGTTGGAGGGGAAGGTGCCATTACAATAGATACATTTATGAGAGTGTGATCTGATGAACCAAATGGGGGTAAGATTTATATTTACTGCAGGATGGACCAGAGGTGAAAAAGAAATCCAGAATATTAGGAGAGTGGTTACAGTGGTCAGGAATATGGGTAGGATGGGAGATAATTTACTCTAAATCATTGAGAATGGAGAAGGTGAGGGCTTCAGTCCCTCCACCATCTGTATTGGAGGAATTCAACCATTCTCTAAGGTGAATGTTGAAATCCCTTACATAGAGGATCTCAGCTTGCAGGTGAGAGGATATCACAGTCTCATGGCAGGAGTTTTGATTGTTGAAGGACATAGAATTTGCAGGAGTTTTGATTGTTGAAGAAGGACATAGAATTTGTAGAATTAGGAGAGCATTAGGCAAAAAAGAGGAAAAGTGTGGTAGTAGGGAAACAGACCTTGAGCCACATAACATCAAAGTTTGGAGAGTCAAGGCCTTGAGGCATGCAGCAGGTATGTTGATATTTGAATATGCAAAAACACCACCTTTGGACCAGAATCGTGAGTGGAGGTTATAGTTAGACATGAAAAAGGGACTATTGAGAACATCATTAGACAACTGTGTCTCAGTGAGAAGAAAGATATTATGAGGGGTACTAGATGGATGGTGTTCAACTGAAGAGAGCCTACTAGAGAGACCATGAATGTTGGTATAGTGAATAGAAAAAGAGGAAGGTGTAACAGAGAAGGAAAGGTTGTAGGAGGGGTTGGTACCACTACAGCCAGAGCCCTCCCTCTTATTGGCAGTAGAGTCAGGCAGAAACCCTGAAATTCTTAGCACTCCATGATGCCAGGGACTGGGAGCCATAGATTTGACAGACACTGTCATGATACTTACAATTGTTTGAGTGGACTGGAATTGGCAAGAGTACTTATGTGAAAAAGAAAGTGATAATAATAAGCAAGGTTTGAGCAGGTGTATGGTGCTTTGAAGAAGATAGTAGGACTAGCCTGGTAGTCCCATTTTGATGAGACAGAAAGTAAGACCACCAATCCTGACATGGAGAGTGTAAGATGGTTCCGGGCACCACTTTTAACGGTCCTCAGTCTGAATGATAGTACCACTGTGGGCGGCTGTTGTCAACAACTTACTACCGAGCTTGAACTGAATCTGTTCTTGTCACCAGTAGGTTTATCGACTTATTGTTTGAGGACACTATCAAGCAGATTTAGGAAAAGCCCAGTCCCTGAGTTACTGGAAAGGGATCGTACCCCCTGAGATTATGTATGTTAAATCAGCTATTATGATAGAATAATTTTCATTGCTAATTTTGGCTGTCTTATGTTAAAGTCTTTCATCTACCTCTGGTGTCTGTGCTGGGGCCTTTAAGCTAATCATACTGTTGTTTTCTTACAAAACTTGTCATTGGTTTCTACAAAAATGAAGTCAATTGTATTGACAGCAGCAACATATTTCTGCACAGGATTTAGATAAACTCTAACAAAGAGCAAAATACCACTGCCTACTTATTTCTCCTATCACTGTTGAATGTTATGGATCCAGTAGTTTCTTATTTGGTAAGGAAATTCTGTTTCTAATATTTAGCCAAAGTTCCAAAATACTATATATCTCATAATTTTCTTCCAGTACAGTTGTCTTTAAAAAATGTTTACGTGTACTCTGCATTAACGTAGAATATTCTAATGTATAACTGAGACTTTTTCCGTTGGCATGTATATGTCCAGCAGTGGCAGTGGGGAGCCTGCCTATGTAAATATAATCTGTAAATGGGCCCTGTCCTGTCTGTGAGGGTTAAGGCCTCCAAATAACCCACAAGGTATTCTGTGCATTGGGCAACCTTGACTTAAAGTGTCATATCCTTTTCACTACCTTCCTTGTTCCCTGCTTCCACTCTTGTGTACACTTATTGGCATACTTAAGAGACTCATTCCCTTATAATTGCTACATACATCCTTTTTGATAGAGGAACAGTGATAGCTCTCTCTCAATCCTCGAGCATAAACTGTATTCATGATAAATTACATATCAAATACATCCATTCTTTCACTGCTTCTCCATACTTCAACATGTCAGCTGGAATCCCTTCCTCTATAGGTGTCTTTCTTACCTTCAACATCATTATTGCCTTTTTGACTTCCCTTCTTGCTATAGGCCCCTGCGCTTGTATCCTTTTCTTTTTATCCTCCATACCCATGCATGTGACAACTGCTGTTTTTTTTTTTTTTTTTTTTTTTTTTTTTTTTTTTTTGCTACATTCATGGACAAAAGTCCACACCAGGGCTGAGCCTTAATTGAAATATAGAATTATGAAATTGAAGAAGAAAAGACAAGGGAAAGTATTTATGAATTTCGGAAGAATTGAAAAAACTGTCCTTTGAAATGTGCCAGGTTATAGTTATTGGGAAAGACATAAGAAGGTAGAGAGTTCCAAAGCTTCGACGTGTAGGGAAAGAAGAAGTTATCAAAATGGCACCCTTGGGTTGCTGATGGCCACACAGTAATTATGTGACGCTGCAGATTGCTGAGTATTGCGTGGTTTAGCTGGTGGTGTTTGGGCACATGAGTAACCAGCTCTTGGGAGCAGAAACTAAAGTAATACCCATAGAAGAGGGGAAGTGAACTAACATTGCGGTGTAGGGCAATAGGGTAAAGTTTGGAAGTTAGCTTAGGACTGTTTGTAATTCAGACAACTTTCAACTCAACTCTTTCAAGTAAGGATGCAGAGCTAGAACCAACCTAGATGTGAGAACAGTACTCATACAAGGACAAACAATCCTTGTATAAAGTGGGCAATTGTTCAGACGAGAAGTTTCAACATCTAAACAGGGCACCCACTTTCTTATAGGCAGACTTAGCTATTCCTGTAATGTGGGGTTTCCAAGAAATAGTGGATATTACAGTAATACCAAGTGTATTCATCGAGTCAAGAGGTGGAATTTCAGAATTGTCAAAGGAGAGGCGAGAGTTGTGAGGAGTTTTTCGATTGATTGATGGGTAGAAAGTGTGTTTAGGGGGCATTAAACTTAACAAAATTTTGTCTGCCCCACTGAGATACCCTATCCAAGCCAAAGTTTATTGAGGAAGCTGTGTCAAGATGAGATGCAGATCAAGTGGGAGAAGAGGGAGCAGAATTGAGGGATTTGGAGGAATGCATTGTTAAGTCGTGAGTATGTGAGTGCATTGGATTAATTGTGGAGGAGAGGAAATCCTAGAAAAAAGGAGAAAAAGTGTAGGAGGACAGAACCTTGAGGTACACCACTGTTGATGGAGAAAAAGCAGGAGGCTGATCCATCAGCAAGCACAGAGATAGATCAGCCAAAGAGAAAGCTTAATATGAAGGAGCAAAGTGAGGGAGGAAAGCCAAAAGAGGGGGAGCTTAGAGATGAGACCCTGATACCACACCGTGTCAAAAGCCTTGGAAATGTCAAGGGCAGCTACATGACCCTCTAGAATCTTTCGGGGATGATGACCAAACATCAGTAAGATAGGAAAGAAGATCACCCGTGGATCTCGCCTTACGGAAGCCATACTGGTGATCAGAAAGAAGACTGATTTTTGAGGTGTTTAAGGGTATGTGAGTTGAGGAGGGATTCAAGACTTTGGAAATGGTAGATGTCAAAGTGATAGGATGATAGTTAAGAGGGGTTTGAGCAGTCACTTTTCACTAGGATGGTATGAGGAGAGAGTTCATGAGAGGCAAGTGTTTTGGGGGTAGTTAAATGAGTGTCATTAGTTTTAATGAAAGAGGCCGTGTATTAGTGATGGGTGATTTAAACGTGTAGATAAGTAATGTGGCAGTTGAGAGTGTATATAGGGTATTTAGTGTTATGAATGGAAATGATGAAGTGCTAGTGGAGTTTTGTGCTCCAAAAAGATGGGTGATTGGGAATACCTGGCATAAAAAGAAATATATACACAAGTATACATATGTGACAAGGAGAAATGGTCAGCAGGCATTATTGGGTTTCTCATTAATTGATAGGCATGTAAAAGAGACCTTTGGATATAAATGTGCTGATAGGGGCAACTGGTGGGATGTCTCATAACTTTCTTGTGGGGGTGAGGTTGAAGATTTTCAAAGGTTTTCGAGAAAGAGGAAACAATGTCGGGGAAAAGATGGTGATGAGAGTAGGTGAGCTTGGAAAAGAGCTTGTGAGAAGAAATACCACGAGTTATCGAGTGTAGAATGGCAAAAGGTGAGAGTAAATGAAATAAGTGGAGTGGGTGAGGAATGGGAGGTATTTAAGGAAGCGGTGATGCCTGTGCAAAAGATGCATGTGGCATGTAAAACGTGGGAGATGGGCAGATGAGAAAGGCTAGTGAGTGGTGGGATGAAAGTAAAGTTGCTTGCAGAAGAAAAGAGGGATTTGGGTGTTACACGGAAGGAGTGTAAATGATTGGCAGATGTATATGATAAAGCAGCAGGAGGTTCAGAGGAAGGTGCAGGGGTTGAAAAAGAGGGCATATGAGAGTTGGAATGAGCTTGTATCAGTAAATTTTAGGGAGATCAAGATGATGTTTTGGAAGGAGGTAAATAATGAGTAAAAGACAAGAGAGCAAATGGGAACATCAGTGAAGGGGGCAAAAGGGGAATTGATATCAGGTAGTGATAAAGTGAGGATGAGGAGGAGATGGAGTGATTCTTTTGAAGGATTGTTAAATGTGTGTGATCATAGAGTGACAGATTAAGGTGTTTTGGTCGGGGTGGTATGCAAAGTGAGAGCCCTGTGGACAGTGGTTTGGTAAAGAGAGAAGGGTTGGTGAAAACCTTGTGTAAGATGAAATGTGGCAAGGCAGTTGGAGTGGGTGGTATTGCTGCTGAATTTATTAAGAACGGGGTGACAGTATTGTTGACAGGTTGGTAAGGATTTTCAGTGTATGTATGGATCATTGTGAGGTGCCTGAGGATTGGCAGAATGCATGTATAGTGCCATTGTATGAAGGCAAGGGAGATAAAGGTTAGTGTTCATACTACAGAGGTTGTTTGTTGAGTATACGTTGTAAGTTATATGGTAGAGTATTGAAAGAGTGAAAGCATGTACAGAGCATCAAATTGGGGAGGAGCAGTTTGGTTTCAGAAATGGTAGAGTATGTGTGAATCAGGTGTTTGCTTTAAAGAATTTGCGCAGGAAATACTTAGAATAACAGATGGATATTCTATGTAGAATTTTTGGATCTGGAGAAGGCATATGTTAGGGTTGATAGAGATGCTCTGTGGAAGGTCTTAAGAGTATATGATGGGGAAGGGAAGTTGCCAGAAGCAGTGAGAAGTTTTTGTCAAGGGTATAAGGCTTGTGGATGAGTAGGAAGAGTGAATGATTCCAAATGAAGATGGGTCTATGGCAGGGATGTGTGATATCACCATGGTTGTCAGTTTGTTTATAGATGGGGCCGTGAGGGAAGTGAATGCGAGAGCTTTAGAGAGAGGGGCGAGTACACAGTCTGTAGGGTATTCTCGAGAGGGCCTGGGAGTGAGTCAGGTGTTGTTTGCTGATGTTAAAGCACTGGTGGCAGATTCCAGTGAGAAACTGCAGAAGTTGGTGACTGAGTTTGCAAGAGTGTGTGAAAGGAGAAGTTGAGAGTGAATGTGAATAAAGGCAAGGTTATTAGGTTCAGCAGAGTTTAGGGACAGATTAGTTAGGGGTGTGAGTTTGAATGGAGATAAATTGGAAGAAGTGAAATGTTTTAGATATCTGGGAGTGGACATAGTAGCAAATGGAACCATGGAAGTGGAAGAGATATATGGGATGGGGGAGGGGGCAAAGGTTCAGGTAGCACTGAAGAATGTTTAGAAAGAGAGAATGTTGTTTGGGAGGGCAAAAACAGGCATGTTTGAAGGAATAGTAAGCCCAGCAGTATAGTATGGATGTGAGGCATGGTCTATAGATGGGGCTGTGTGGAGGAGGTTGGATGTGTTGTAAATGAAATGTTTCAACAATATGTAGTGTGAGGTGATTTGATCGAGTCAGTAATGAAAGGATAAGAGAGATGTTTTGTAATAAAAAGAATGTAGTTGAGAGAGCAGAAGAGATTGTGCTGAAATGGTTTGGACACATGGAGAGAATGAGTTAGGAAAGGTTGACAAAGAGGATATTCTGTTAAATGTAGGGGAACAAAGTGAATGGGAGACCGAATTAGGAATGGATGGAAGGATGGAGTGAAAACGAATTTGAGCAACTGGGGCCTGACGAATTAGAAATGGATGGAAGGATGGGGTGAAAACGAATTTGAGCAACTGGGGCCTGAGAATGCAGGAGTGTTAAAAACATGCACAGGATGAAGTGCATTGTAACGATGTCATGTATTGGGGTCGACGTGCAGTCACTGGACTGAACCAGGGCATTTGAAGCATCAGGGGTAAACAATGGGAAGTTCTGTGGGGCCAGGTTGTGTATTTGGAGCTGTGGTTTTGGTGCATTGCTTATGACAGCTAGGGAATGGATGTGAGCAGATGTAGCATTTCTTTGTCTGTTCGTGGCACTACCTCGCTAGCATGGGAAATTGCAGTCAAGTATGAACAAAAAAAATTTTAACCACCAGACTACAACCCCATCTGTGCTAATTGACATAACTTTTGTTGATAATCTATGATGTGGAACTTTATCGAATGCTTGTTGAAAATTCAAAGACAATAAACCCTCGATTTAATGGCCTAATAGGGGGAAGGGAAGTCCATTAAAGCTGAAAGTCCATTAGATTGAATGTAACCTATTTCTTTGCCACATTCAAGTTCACACATTTTCTTTTAACTCCTCTATCACTGTAGGGTTCAGTGTGTGGTACAGGTAGTTTGGCGGTGGGTACCCAGCAGCATGGGAACATGTGCTAGGCAGTTGGAGGCATGAGTCAGATCGAGATAGAGGTGATGCCACCCCTCTCCTGTGAAAGGATACTTCTCTATGATAAAGTGAAGATGGACTACCTCCTTTCATTGCACCTCTTAGCGTAGTGAGGAGGATTCGAATGTATGCAGGAAAATCCCAAGTTATCGCAAGGCTTCTCACCGTGTTCAGGAGATGGGGTGCACCCATGGAAATCGCCTCAGATGGGGGAACCAATCTAGACAGTGAGGAGATGGAAGCATTCTACAATTTATGGGGAATTATGTCCATTGGACATGCCAAAGCAATGGTAAAGGCAGCCATACGGGTGTTGAGGGGCAATGTGGGTGTTGGATGTAACCTACACAACAGCACAGCAACTCAGGTTATGCTCCAATATCTCGACACCCCCTAAGAGAGGGGGATAAGTCATTCACACAGCTAGCAGCAGGAGGACAGTTGCAAGAAGGTGTCCCTGCACCCTGGCAATATTATCAAGTAAACCAGCAGTGGAGAACTGCTCTGCAAAACAGGGAGCAGGCCATAGCAGAGAGCCAGGCTCTTGTGCAGGTTGACCCAGCAGGTGACACCACTACACTGCCCCAGCTGTCCTTGGGCACCCCTGTCTGTGTGCAGGATGTTGCTTCCAAGGTGTAGGACAGGTCGGGCATGGTAGTGGAGGTGAAGCTGCATTGACAGTACTCAGTGAAGCTGAACAGCAGTGGCCGCCTGTCTGCAAAACTGACGTCACGTACGTTCTCAGGTTTCGCTGATCCCCACAACAACTCTGGGTCAACACCCAGCCTCAAGCAGTTGCACCCTCACCATGTGAGACACCACCCTGCACACTTGCAAGATTATGTTTGTGGTGGATCCAGTGAAGAGTGAACTAATTTATGTCATTTTTGTTTTGCTCACCTGTAAAGGAAGTGTATTGATGCTGAGCAGTGATTTGTGTGATTTGCCTTATGCCTCATCGAATTTTGATTTCATTCTCTTTTTTTTTATTTGTAGTTTTGTAACAAAATGTCACATTTAGTTACTGAAATCTCATGAAGAGCTGTAAGGGTGAAATGAAGCTTTTCTGGAGGAATTTGAATGACTGTATTAACAGTTTTAAGAATGAGAGAAACTTGGTCACATTGGGTGATATGAATGCGAAGGTGGGATGTGATGGAATTGGTAAGATAGTTGGTAAATGGGGAGTGCCTGGAGTAAATGAAAATGTATGCTGTCTCGTGGGTATTTGTGCTGAAAGGGGTATATTTCATGGGAATGCCTTTTTTTTTCAGCACAAGATGATCCAGAGATATATATGGATGAATAATGATGGAATAGAAGAGCTAAAGGCTTTGATTGACTATGTGGCAGTGGACGAAAGATTGAGAAAGGCTGTGCTGGATGCTAGAGTCATGAGAGGATTCTTTAGAGACTCTTGACCATTTCGTGTTTCTTGTGGGGATGAGGATCAGGGAGAAGTGGATTTATGGTGTAAGGAAGAATTGAGAGGTATTATTGTTGGCAAGTGAGGTGAATCAGGAAAAATACAGGGAATGGGTATGAAAGGAAAGTAATTGAAAGCTTAGTTGGAATTGCCATGAATGCAGGAATGCAGTTATGTGTGAATCAGGTGTTTAAAATGATTAGAAAAGTACTGTACTGGTGAAGGTTGTAGAATCAGTAGTTGGTTACAAGGAAGAGATATAGGAATAAAAAGGGCAATGCATGGTGAACAGAAGAAATTAGAAATACTGTGAAAGAGAAGAAAAAGGCATATGGTAGATTGCTCAGTACAAATGTATCAGTGGACGTTCAGCAAAGGAGGGGGGAAGAATATGAAATACGTAAGTGGAATATTAAGAAGCTGGTAGAGGAAAGGAAAGAAAGAGTAGATGAAGATTTTGGAAGAAAGTTAAGTGGAAAGTTTTGGGATGATAAGAAACTATACTGGAAGGAGGTGAAAAAGGAAAGAGGTGAATATAAGAGTGGAAATGTTGATGTGAGAAGTAAGGAAGGGAATTGCTGAATGAAAAGGAGGAAGTGAATGGAAGATGGAAAGAGTATTTTGAAGAACTGATGAATGTGGGAGAATGGGAGTCAGCAGTTGTTACATGCATGGGTATGGAGGAGGGAAGGAAGAGGATAGAAGTGCAAGGGCCTATAGCAAAGAGGGAGGTATGAAGGGCAATAATGAGACTGGAGATAGGAAAGGCACGAGGAGTGGATGGGATTATGGCTGAAATGCTGAAGTATGTAAGAGAAAGTGTGATTGAGTGGATGCATCTTATATGTAAGTTAGCATGGAAACAGAAGGTTGTGCCTGAGGATTGGGTGAAAGCTATTATTGTTCCTTTATTCATAGGAAAAGGTGTGAAGGATGTATGTAGCAATTATAGGGGAATAAGTCTGTAAAGTATATCAGGAAAAGTGTATGTTAGACCATTAATTGACAGAGTGATGGAAGAGACTGAATACAGAGTAAGTGAAGAGCAAGGGGGTTTTAGGAAAGGCAGGGGGATGTGTGGATCAGGTTCTTGTAGTGAAGATGAATGTGGAAAAGTATTTAGCGAAAGGTAAGAAGTTGTATGCATCTTTTATGGATCTGGAAAAAGTGTATGACAAAGTTGAGTGGAATGCTTTGTGGGATGTGTTAAGGATATATGGTATAGGGGGAGAACTGTTCGATGGTGTAAAAGCCTTCTATTGAGGAGCAAATGTGTGTGTAAGAGTGGATGGAGAGCTGAGGGAAAGTTATGGGATACATATAGGTGTGAGGCAGTGCTGTGTGATGACACAGTGTTTTTTTTATATATATTTATGTATTGTGTGATAAGAGAGATGAAAGCAAAACTAGGGAAAAGGGATGCAGAGATGGAGTGTGGCAATGAGATATGGTGACTAGTAGCAATCCTGTTTGTGGATGATACTGTGTTGTTTGCTGAGAATGAAGAGGAGTTGCAAAAGGTTGTAATAGTTTTATGATGTGTGTAAGTGGAGGAGATTGAAGGTAAATGCAAGTAAAAAATAAAGTAATGGTGTTTGAAAGGAAACAAAGTGAAAGTAAAGATTTTATAAAACCATATAGAATGAAAGAAGAAAGTGTACTAAATTGTGCTGTAGATATGGGGGAAAAAGACTGCAAGAATTGAGGGAATTTAATTATCTGGGAGCTGTCTTGGGTAAGTGTTGTGATATGGAAGGAGAGATAAGGGAGAGAGCAGTACATGATAGAAGAGTCATTGGGTCACTTAATAGAATAATGAAGGGTAGAGGTGTAAGTTTGGAAGTGGATAGAGGATTAAGGGACAGCATATTCCTCCCATTCTTGACCTATGCAGCCAAAACATGAACATGGAATTAGGCATAGAGGTCAGGAATTCAGGCTGTGGAAATGAGCTATTTGAGAAGAGCATGTGGTATGACTAAATGGAATGAAGAAAGAAATGAAAGGTTGTATGCGAGGTGTGTTATGGCAAGGAATGCAGAGTTAATGAATTGTGGAATGGTAGAATAGGTGAAATGTAATACTTTAGAGATGGTTTGGGCTTGTGGGAAGAATGTAAGATAATGAGTTTACAAGGAGAGATAAGGGAGAGAGCAGTACATGATAGAAGAGTCATTGGGTCACTTAATAGAGTAATGAAGGGTAGAGGTGTAAGTTTGGAAGTGGATAGAGGAGTAAGGGACTGTATAGTCCTCCCATCCCTGACGTATGCAGCCAAAACGTGAACATGGAATTAGGCATAGAGGTCAGGAATTCAGGCTGTGGAAATGAGCTATTTGAGAATAGTGTGTGGTATGACTAGAAGGAATGAAGAAAGAAATGAAAGGTTGTATGTTAGATGTGTTATGGCAAGAAATGCAAAATTAATGAATTGTGGAGTGGTAGAATGGGTGAAATGTAATACTTTAGAGGTGGTTTGGGCTTGTGGAAGGATAAAGAGTTTACAAAGAGTGTATGATAGTACAGTTAAAGTGGTTGGTGTGAGTAGTACAATCAAAGTGGTTGGTGCGAGTGGAAGACCAACTATGGCATTGGCAAATAGGGTGGAGAAATACTGGAGGGAGAGAAACAAAGGAAGAATGCATGGAATGGTGAATGCTATAGAGGCATGTAAGGACAGGGACAGGTGGAGACTCTTTTGCCTTGCCCACCCCTTGATGTGAGTTCCTGAAGGGAATGGGCATCAGAGATATAGATAGAGTTTCTTATGTGGTGTTTTCTTACCATTAGTGGCCTATAGAGGCCTCTTCCATCTCTAGAAAGGCACAGGAAATTTTTTTTTACTCCATTGTACCCCTTCAACCACCATTGTTATTGCACATCTGGGACCTGCAATCTCTGTGTTCATGATGACCCTCCAGAAGGTACAGGGATTGTTGGATGATGTAAGTGATGAGGAAGAATGGCTGTCATTTATATTAGTTGATGGGGAAAGTGAACAAGAATAAATTGGGAAATGTGAAGAAGTAACTGAGAGACTATAACTTGAGAAATGTTAAGAAGTAAGTGAGAGACTATTTTAGCAGGACCACTTAGAAGGGGAGGGAAGACCAGTTTGGGAATCATCCCAGCCACCCTAGAGCTTGGACTTTTTTCATGTGAAAGGAGTTGTGTCATCTGTGCCTGATCTTCTCTCTTTAATCCAGGGGTGATAGAGGACTTGGGAAACAGATGTTAATTAAAAGCTAGAATATTTCTAAAGTGTGCCTGATTTTCTCTCTCTGTTTGATCCAGGGGTGGTGGAGGACTTGGGGAACAGATGTTAGTTAAAATGTAGAATATTTCTAAAGTTGAAATACCTCAGTAACTTCATTGAAGACTTTAGTAACAGATGTTAGTAAAAGCTAGTATATTTTCAAAAACAAAACCTCAATATCCTCCCCACATATGCCAACTAATCTCCCTCGTCACATTTGTTTTTAGTGTATTTCATATTTCTAAAAACAGTCACATGATTCACCACCACCACTGTGCTTAAGTATGAAATTTGTGGAATGAGAAGTCAAGTTCAAGAGAAAGAAAGAAACAAAGCCTCCAGTATTCCATCCTGGATATGCCAGCCACTCTCTCTCCTTACTCATTTTTAATGTGTGTTGTGTATTATTTCTAAATATATTTGTAATATTCTCCACCAATGCTGTGCATCTGTATGAAATGAGAGTAGAGTGTTAAACCAAGTTCAAGAGAAAGAAGAAACATCTCCATGTCCTTCTCTCTTATCGGCAGCTGTCAGACGTGTCAACCACATCCCCCACCGCCCCTCACTCAGCAGTGGACCAGGCCAACACAAAGGTATTTATATAACTTTCTGAGTATTTCCTCTTACTTTTGCATGCTAATCTATCATTTCATAGTTTTTCACGTCGTGATTGACATTTACCATGCCCCTTATATAAAAGGGATACGTGGAACTATCGAGTAATATGCACTGTTTGAGACAGAACAATCTGAGAAGTATATGGTACGTTAGGTGGAAGGTTTTAAGAAGTGGAGAATATCCAATACCAGTGCATGATGATAAAGATGGAGAATTTAGATATAACCAGAGACATGGAGGTTTTACAGTAAAGATCATCAATGCAGGAATTAGCAGACAAGTCAGTTGCACCACAACTTAAAGATCATTAGTGAATCGTGAGATAGATAAATGTAAATGTATATTCCTGCCAAAGAGGAAAAGTTCTGGTGAAGGAGGAAATACTGATACAAAGACTCATGTGATCTGTAGACATGCAAAATGCAATTTTTAGAATCTGTACCAATGTCAGATGCAGTTTTTGAGATTAAAGGAACAAAGAATTGGTGGATATAGCCTAGACATTTGAGGATGACCAATAATGATAATGTTCAGCATAGAGTTATGTAGCTTGATGATAGCTTAAGTAGGCTGTGAAACATAGACGAGGAGGAATTGGATAGAGTATTCATCAGAAGTGTTAGACTGAAGGAAGAAAGACAGAGGCAAAGAACACTGCTTGAATTTAGGCTAAAATTTGGAGACATATAAAGAAGTTAGAGCAGAACGGTTGCATTAGTACCTCATAAAGGATAGGCAGTGTTAAGTTTTAGGTACTGTGATGGCCTGTATTTCTAGGGTGTTGTCATTGTTTGTGAACTGTTTTGTGGTGTCACTAGCATTGGAGAAAGGTATGATTTGGTGGATGAGTGTTACAAGACCCCCTTCTTGTCCTTGTCTGTCGTTTCTTACTGTTTTGTATTTCTAGAAAGGTGGGAGGGCAGACCTGGGTGTGAATCTGGTTTCTTGGATGAGGCGTAGTGGATGTTTTGTTCCTTGAGTTGTTTATGTATTTCTTTGTGTTTGTTCCTTATGCTGTTGGCATTGAGTTGCAAGATGTTTAGTTTCTCGATGGGGCTCAGTGAATTATAATGGTTTCTTTTTGATGATGAGTGTGTGTTTTGTGATGTTTGATGGGAGTATGTTCAGGAGGTGAGGGTGATTTGTGAGATGGTTTTTGTGGAGTGCTGACAGAGTGGTTGATGCATTTCTATGTTTTGAGTTGTCTGTGATGGATGACAGTGATGTGGAGGCAGTGCCATTGAGTGCAGAGGGAGCAAATGATGGAGTAGTGCTTTTTGGCCATAGGCATTATGGGTGGATGTACTGGTGGTTCAGGGTTACAGTTAATGTCACCAGCTTGCATTAATAGTTGGAAGATGAAGACCGGTCCATCATCTCCCAGTTTAAAAGTATGTGAATATATAGAATGTCTGGATATGTTCATAACCATGGTATGGCTTGCTGGTTAGGAAGAACTCAAGGCTGTACTCCATGCAAGAGCAGGGATAGATGAGACCCTTTGAGTTAGGAAGTTTGCAAAGGGCATGGATCCTCTTGATGGCATCCTAGTATCCTCATCTTTAGTATAGGCTAGAGGCAGCTGCAGATGGAACTCCTCTGGTCATCTTTTCTGCAGTGCCACTGCATGCAGGCGGGTCTTGTCAGCATCATCTAAGGAACTGACAGCAGCACACTGTAGTTTTTCACATGAAAGCTTGGAAATGGAGAATAACATATACTGCTGGGATAAACACAGATTGGATTGGTGAAATAAACTCCCGGTCCTCTGACCATCCTCAAGTCATAACTGATCTGACCTTCCTCATATCATTCAGTATCACATTGGCCAAGAAATGTGGAAATTTGTAAGGAACTGAAACTCATTAGATGGGGAAAACAACACCCCCATGGGGATCCCTCACCCTCATGATACTCCTCATGTCATCCTTTATAACTGTGTCAAATTAGGCTTTGATGAATAAAGAAATGTGGAAATGTATAAGGAACAGATATGTATTTCATTAAGGTTTCAGCCCATGGGCTTCAACTCTCTCTCTCTCTCTCTGTCTCTCTCTCTCTCTCTCATATGACCTTCAGGCACACTTTTGTGTAGTGATCACATCGTCAGGGGATGTGCAAGAATAATATAGAAGATGTTGAACAGTCAGTTGATATACAAGGAAGAGACGTAGCTAAGACGCCATTGGTAAACAAACGTTACCGGATGGTGGTGTTTGGGCTTAGCATTATGCATGTCTTAAAATTTTGTTATATGTACAGGAAAGGGAACTGTTTATAAATTTTGCCTGCAACAAAGCAGCAATCCTGTTTGTACAGACCTTCACTAATGTTGATATTACAATTCTTTGTTTATTTGATAACAGAAGATTCATTGATATTTCTCATGGTAAAGGAGTTACAGTTAAGTGAATTGGTGTTACTCCAATCAGTATAGTGGTCATAATTTTTAACAGCATCGAGCAAAGCATCTCAATATTGTCCTGTTCATATACTATATTGTGTTGCTTAGGTTATCATAAAGATCCTTACCAGTCTGTCCAACATAAAACATACAACATCTTTTACAAGGGATTCTGTAAACACAACCAGCAGAATTTTCTGGCGAGATTTTGATTACGATATTCTTTATTGCATTGTTATTGCTGAAGGCTACATTTACATTAATGGAATTAAGCAACTGGGAAGTAATGTAAATTATTGATAAAAGGGAGAACTAAAAGATTCTTGGTATCATGGGGAGGTTTGGGTTTAACTTTATAAAATGATTTCTTTGCCAACTTAGAAGATTCATCAATAAAAGATCTAGGATACTTTAACTTGAATCCAATGGAATAGTTCTGCTCAAACTCATCATCAGGGAATTCCAGACTCTGTCATGGTGAGATGAGTAAAATGATTATAAGAACAACATTGGTGGGTTTTCTGCATATGTTATACGTAAACATGTTTCTATCCCTATGGATCATGCAAGCTAAAAGTGGTAACACAGTTATTTTCCACTTCCATAATAAATTTGATAGAAGTTACTAAAATGTTAAGGGAGAAATGTGTAAATTTTTGTTTGTTGGCTAAACACAAAGAACATCATCTACTCATCTACATACCTAAACCAAATTGCTGTAGAGGATAAGATATCCCTTAGTAATTTTGTTTCAGAGAATCCCATGTAAAGATTACTTAATACTGGTGAATGAGGATTACCCATTGCCATACCAAATTTCTGAGCTTAATATTCTCCATTGAATTGAAATATAGGTTGTATCTCTTGAATCTGGCAACCATGGGACCTGGCCCTTGCTGTACCACAGAAATTGCTGGAAAATAGCCGTTGAATACAAAGTCATATATATTTGAAGATCTGGTTTCATAGTACTCACACAGTCTTTACTGCCGTTCCTTTTTCTAATTTTTTTCAGTAACTCCACCTTTTCAAGCTTAGATAATGATTTATGCTTACCCTTATTAGCAGTAGCACAATCTTCTGCACATCTTGGTCTCTTGGATGACATCCTAAAGGGTTAAAATTCAGCTGAATATAAGAAATTAAGAGGACTGTAAATTATTTGGGCTGCAGTGTAAACCGATTTTGGCACCTTAGTGCTGCTAACAGTACCACCCTAGTGGCAGATCCACAAATGTGCCAGACCATGGGAGTTGCCAGACTACAGAGGGCTGGATATGAGAAGTACAACCTGTACAGTCTTTTATATATAATTTTTTTATCAATTCAAGAAACACAGAATTTGAAACAGGAAAATCAGTATTATCCAAGTCATCAGTCAAATATTCTAAGAGGTCATCAGCTGGAACTTTTGTGAGCAAGGATGAAGCATCAAGCCTTACCAGATTGAAATAGAAATCATCATAGATATCATTAAGCTTAACTAATCTACATTGCTCATGAAATTAGAATTTGATGTATTACCAACTAATGGGCTTAATAAAGAAACTAGCCATTTTGATAATTTGTGTGTGATTGAGCCCACTAAACTCACTATGGGGTCTTGCTGGAAAGTTTGGCTTATGTGTTTTGATAAGTCCATACCATACATATATGGCAGTGAAGGGGACTGATGAAAATCTTTTGATGAAAGAATCATTACCTTTCAACAACAGCTTCAGTTTTTTTTTTTTTTTTTTTTTTTTATTAAAGTGAGAATTTACTGCTTCTATGGGATTTCTACTGAGATTAAAGTATTTTGTATCATAGCATAAGAACAGGACATGAATCAGATGCTTTGTTTAATCATGTTGAAAATTATGACCATTGTAATGACTGGGGTAAAGCTTTTTCAGTTATTAGCTGTAACTCCTTTACCATGAGAAATATCATTGAATCTTCTATTATTAAATGCAAAGAATTGTAACATTAGTTTTAGTGAAGGTCTATACAAACTAGATAGCTTTGTTGTAGGCAAAATTTGCAAACAGTTCCCTTTCCTGTTCACATAATAAAATTTCATAACAGGTTTGCTGCCAGACCCAAACACCACCATCTTGTACTGCTTGTTTACCAATGGCATCTTAGATACATCTCTTCCTTGTGTATCAACTGACAATTCAATGTCTTCTATCTCATTCTCATATCTCCCCTGATGATGTGATCATTGAGTTTCAGTTTCCTCTTGGTTATCAGCAAACACATGCACACACGTATTCACTCGTATGTAGTGTACATATATTTATTTATTTATATTTATTTTGCTTTGTCGCTGTCTCCCGCGTCTGCGAGGTAGTGCAAGGAAACAGACGAAAGAAATGGCCCAATCCACCCCCATACACATGTATATGCATACACATCCACACATGCAAATATACATACCTATACATCTCAATGTACACATATATATATACACACAGACATATACACATGTACATAATTCATACTGTCTGCCTTTATTTATTCCCATCGCCACCTCGCCACACATGGAATAACATCCCCCTCCCCCCTCATGTGTGTGAGGTAGCGCTAGGAAAAGACAACAAAGGCCCCATTCGTTCACACTCAGTACGTTCACACTCTAGCTGTCATATGATAATGCCCAAAACCACAGCTCCCTTTCCACATCCAGGCCCCACAGAACTTTTCATGGTTCACCCCAGACGCTTCACATGCCCTGATTCAATCCATTGACAGCACGTCGACCCCGGTATACCACATCGATCCAATTCACTCTCTTCCTTACCCGCCTTTCACCCTCCTGCATGTTCAGGCACTGATCACTCAAAATCTTTTTCACTCCATCTTTCCACCTCCAATTTGGTCTCCCACTTCTCTTTCCCTCCACCTCCGACACATATATTCTCTTGGTCAATCTTTCCTCACTCATTCCCTCCATGTGCCCAAACCATTTCAAAACTCCCTCTTCTGCTCTCTCAACCACGCTCTTTTTATTTCCACACATCTCTCTTACCCTTACATTACTTACTCGATCAAACCACCTCACACCACATATTGTCCTCAAACATCTCATTTCCAGCACATCCACCCTCCTGCGCACAACTCTATCCATAGCCCACGCCTCGCAACCATACAACATTGTTGGAACCACTATTCCTTCAAACATACCCGTTTTTGCTTTCCAAGATAATGTCGTGTACATACAGGTGATAAACTAATTAGAGAAATTGATGATATAATGCTTTCAGTTTGATTATATGGAAAATGAAGACAGAAAAATAACAAGAAATGAAACCAGGAATGTATGTTATTTGAAACTGAGTTCTGTATCCTTGATATAGATTGTTGTTAACCCCCTTCATTTTTGCATGCAGAAATGAATTAGACTCTCAAAATAGCAAGTTTATGAAAAATTTAGTGTTTTTATTCAATTTCTTTTCATGCCACTTTAAAGAGCATATCTTCATGTGCCCCAAAACAGGCAAACAGTGAATATATGTTTACAATCCTTCCCGCTTAGCAACAAGGGCTTAGTATAAGTTGTTGTTGCTGCCAGATGTATGTTTGCATAAATGCCACATATGCAGGAAATCATAACATCATTTGCTTTCCTGATAAATTTTTCTCACGCCATTCAAATGAACATGCTTCTCTGATTTCCATAAATATGTGTAACTATTATTGTAAGCTTTTGTATTATGCCTTCCATATATCTCTGGAAGTGGGCAGTGCCAGGAGGCAGTGTCTTAATTTTTAAATGCCAGATGCAACAAGTATTTCATCTCATGCGCTAAAAATCAGTTATGTTTTTTTTTCAAGATTATTTTTAAGGATTATTTTTATTTCATTTTCTTGAAAGAGTAGATTTTTCTGAACCCAAAAATATATGTAGACTTCCTATTTGTTATACTTTGTTATGTATAAGTTATGTATAAGTTCCTGAAACTCGCATTCGCTGCCTCCATCACGCAAGCATGCCCCCCCCCCCCCCTCTCTCTCTCTCTCTCTCTCTCTCTCTCTCTCTCTCTCTCTCTTCAAATATATGACATAAAAAGACAGTAAAAGAAGGCATTTGACCATTACAAACTGAACATGATAAGCTAATTACTGATGATAAGGAAATGGCTACCATACTGAGTTATTCTTTCAACTCTGTATTCACAATTGAAACATCTCACATACTGCAACCAGTGAAAATATTTCAGGGATCTGATGAAGAAGAATTGAAGCTTACAGAAATATAGAGCTCAGAAGTACTTGAGAACTTGGACCAATGAAGTCCTAACAAATCCAACAGCCCAGGTGAATTAGCTCCAAGATTTTTAAAGGAGGTCAGGAGACAGCTGATATACCCCATAACAAAAATACTTGACAAATGTCTGTTGAATGTTAAGGTGCCAACAAACTGAAACTAGTGAATGTTACTCCTTTATATGAAAAAGGAGACAAAAATGTGCCTTAAAGTACTGCCCAATTATCCCTATGACAGTTTTAGATAAAATGATGGAAAAATAATACGAGATCCTCTTGACGAATTTGCTGGAATTTTTTATTGTTATTATCAGAATTGGGACAAAATTACCATTTGATATAGTATATTTAGATTCCTAAAAGGCTTTCGATAAAGTACCTCACAAGAGACTTGCATAAAGCACACGGAATCAGTGAAGAACTCTGTACATGGACCAGAGACTGGCTTATTGGAAGAAAGCAGCTGTACATGGACCAGAGACTGGCTTACCGGAAGAAAGCAGCTCGTAGTATGAAACAGTGAAGCCTCAGGCTGGGTAGACATAACGATCCAATTCACTCTATTCCTTGCCCGCTTTTCACCCTCCTGCATGTTCAGGCCCCGATCGCTCAAAATCTTTTTCACTCCATCCTTCCACCTCCAATTTAGTCTCCCACTTCTCCTGGAGGGAACGAGGAGAAGTGAGAAGTAGTTTCATAGCTAGGAATATAGATTACAAGACACCAGAAATAATTCTCACACTTTATAATTCTCTGGTAAGAGCACACCTGGAATATGCAGTCCAGTTTTGGTCCCCAAACTATTAAAAAGATGAGGAAATATTAGTATAAGTACAAAGACGGGTGACAAAATTGATTCCATCCCTTAGAAATCTGGCATACGAAAATGGGCTAAAACAATTGGATTTCTTCTCCTTTAAAAGACGTAACTTTGTGGTGACTTAATCCAAGTGTTCAAAATTCTGAAAAACTTTGATAAAGTAAATCAAGAACATCTTTACGAAACAAAAGAAAATACGGTTACCAGGACGAATGGAATAAAATTCAAAGCTAAAATATATAGTACAGCCATGGGAAAACCTTTTCTTATATGTCTGTTGAGCACTGGAATAAGTTACCATCAGATGTATTGAATGCTAAGACTATGAATACCTTCAAAAGTCGTTGAGACAGATATCTTTATAAATTTAAGTATACTCTGAGAAAAATGCCAGAAATAAACAGTATAAATGACAGTAGTAATGGGCGACACTAGAAGGATATTGTGCAGCAGGAGTTGGTCATAGCTTCAAAAACTGCTGAGGGAATTATGTTTTCTTGGCAAGTTAGATCCCCCCAGGCAACTCAGTCATGGGCCAATCAGGCTTCCTGTTGTCTGTCTTTCTTGTGTAAATCCCCCCCCCCCCCCCTCCTCTCTCTCTCTCTCTCTCTCTCTCTCTCTCTCTCTCTCTCTCTCTCTCTCTCTCTCTCTCTCTCTCTCTCTCTCTCTCTCTCTCTCCCCCCTCCCCCCAGTGGAATCTCTTGAAAATTCAAGAGCCTGTACAGCCAACAATGAAAATGCAAAGAAGGAAGGAAATGACAGTTCCCACAGGTATAAAGAAAAATGTGCTTACAACTTTGAACAAAGTTGGACACCATGTAATTGAAACCAAAGAAAAATTTTGAAAGAAACAGAATATTGAAAATAGATAAAGAAACAAGGAAATCATCACAGGCGATGCACAAAATTGAAATCAAGAATGACCAAAATTTGATTATAAGAATTATATTCCACCATTTACTGTGAGCAATGATGGTATGAATTGTCATTGGCAAGAGCAATAACACTTCTTATTATGACTACCACAGAAACCCACCTGACCAATGGAATTTTTTTCTCTAGATAACCAAATAAGGAAAGTTCTAGCAGAAATGGAAGTGGAGCAATAGGAAAATCACACTACATATTGTGATATAAATCACTTATAGAGATAAAGTAATCACCCAAAAGAAATTAAAAATATATGAGGCAAGACTTAGTAACTAAAAATCAGCTGAGGAGTAGTAGAGAAAATGGGAATCCTTAGAAGATAATGTGTGTGCATATGCAAAGTCTCATAAGTGAAAACTCTAGAGTCAATCACTTCAGTTGATACACAAATGATAACAATACATTCGTGATTGATCAGTACATTCTTAATTGATATGTCAGAAACTTTGCTTAATAAAAAAGTTAAAGATGAAGCAAGCTTAGAACAATCTGAAATGTTCAAAGCAGATAGAACCAAATTTAAACAAGAGGGTGTAGCAATTTTTTCCATAATAGGTCAGAAGGAAAACATCACAAGTATGAGTTACTGTAATGTAAAGTGATTTTTGTGATTATCTCGGCCATAAATGCGGTAAATCTGTTTTTGTACAGTGCAGGTCACCAAAAACAAGATGAAACAACTAATTTCTGTCACACATGGCTTGTAATGTGCTTGATGTAGTTTTGGATGCTGATTTCGAAAATGCAGTCAATTTTTCGTGATGTGATGAAAGGTGTATTGTTTCTTCTGCCCCTAATGGCAGTCATTGCTAATGGCAATCTCCAGAGTGGAGGTGTGTACCATCACAAATGTCAAGTTTATGTTGGGGATCAGGACAGAAAATTGGCTCCTCATGTCATCTGTATAGCTTGTTCAAATGGACTAAGGGACTGGCTAAACAAGAGAAAAAAAAAGCAATGCCTTTCGTAGTTTGCATGATATTGAGGGAGCAGAAGGATCATTCACAGATTGTTATTTCTGCATAGTCAGTGTCATTGAGTTTTCCACTAAGGACAAGCACAAGTTTGTCTACTCTAGCCTGGACTCCGCAATACAACCAGTGCTGTACAATGACAACCTTCCTATTTCACTACCACCGGATGATGGCATCAGTTGTTACAATGTTGAAGAAGGGTATGGTGATGAAGCTACTGCTGTATTGGAAGAAATGGGAATGGATGCAGAGTTAGTTCTTGATGACAAACCAAGGAAATTTGCTCAAGGAGAGTTAAATGATTTGGTCTGAGATTTGGCATTGCCAAAAGATAAAGCTGAGCTTTTAGCATCTCAGCCATAAGAAAAAGAAGGATGCTTACATAAATTGTTTCAGGAAAAGGAGTCAGACTCTTGCTTTTCATTTTTTCTTGGATGGGCTCTGCTGTTTTTCCACCAACATTGATGCATTATTCCATTGCTTATTCCAAGAGCATGATCCCGATCTCTCTCAATGGAGCATATTCATTGACTCGTCTGAGAGAAGTCTGAAGGCTGTGATGCTCCACAATGGGAAGAAGAAACCCATTCCTGTAGGACATTCACTGCACATGAAAGAGTGCTATGCAGGCACTCCTAGTTACCATAAAATACAAATTTTACAATTGGAAAATACGTGGGGCCTTGGAAGTGATTGGCATGCGAATGGGAATGCAGTCAGGATTCACAAAATACTGCTGTTTTTTATCCCTCTGGGATAGTTAAGCAACTTCCAGGCATTAAATGGAGTTGGACTGGCCATAACAAGGACCATATAAACCAGGAATTTTGATTGTCCAGGAGAAGCCTCTGGTTAACATGAGTTCACATGAGAAAGACAGACAAGAAGAGGCAGGGTTGCACCAGGACTGGGTTGTCTAGTAAGGAAAGAAAAAAAATGGAGTTTAACTTGACGGGAAAATGTAATTCCGCTCAGCAATTTTTTTAAGTGTGGCGTTTTTCTCATATACCTGAATTTATAAAATGCTTAAATGACTTTTGAAGGTATTTATAGTCTTAGCATTTACTGCATCTGACGGTAACTTATTCCAGTGTTCAACAAAAATATAGGAAAAGAAGCTTTTTCCCATGTCCATACTACATCTTTCAGTTTTGAGTTGTATTCCATTTGTCCTGGTAACTGTATTTTCTTGTATTTTGAAAAAAGATATGATTTACCTTATCAAACTTGTTAAGAATTTCGAACACTTGGATCAAGTTGCCATGAAGTCTGCATATTTTAAGGGAGAAGAGATCCACTCATTTTAGCATCTTTGTATGCCAGATTTCTAAAGGATGGGATCAATTTTGTCACCCTTCTTTGTATTTGCTCTAGTTTTTCCTCGTCCTTTTTATAGTTTAGGGACCAAAACTGGACTGCATATTCAAGGTGTGGTCTTACTATAGAAATATAAATGTGAGAATTGTTTCTGGTGTCTTGCAATCTATGTTCCTGGCTATGAAGCCTAACATTTGGTTGCCTTTATTTACATGCTGCTTGACACTATTTAGTGTACTTCAGATTGTTGCTAATGACAACTCCAAGGTCCTTCACTTCATTTACTTTGGTCAGAGTGTTTCCAAATAATTTGTAGTCATAATGTATATTCTTGTTTCCAAAGTGCATAACTTTATAGATGTCTACATTAAACTTCATCTAGCATCTGTCTGACCACTCTTGTAGTAAGTTGAGATCTCTTTGAATCATTTGCAGTCCTGCCTGTTTACAGCTCTTCCTCCTAGTTTAGTATTGTCTGCAAATTTGGAGATCGTAGATATGAGGCTGAGTTCTGGGTCATTAATGTATATCATGAAAAGAATTGGGCTTAGACCAACCTCTGTGATACACCACTTGTATCTTGCCAGTCAAAGGCTTTGCCGTTTAATACTGCATGCTACTTTTTTCTGGTAAGCCAGTCTCTGATCCATGTATAGAGTTCTTCACTGATTCCATGCACTTTGAGTTTATTTAAAAGTCTCTTGTGAGGTATTTAATCGAAAACCTTTTGGAAATTAAATATCCTATATAAGAGGGTACTTTTTTGTCCCAACTCTGATAAATAACATTAAAAATTTCAGCAAATTCATCAAGAAGGATCTTCTATTGCGTAAATGGTGTTGATTATCTGATATATTTTTGTGTTCTAGAAGCAAGACGATTTTATTATATAATTTTTCCATCATTTTACCTAACACTGACGTAAGGCTGATTGGGTGGTAGTTCAAGGAACACATTTTGTCTCTTTTTCTCATATGTAGGAGTAGCATTTGCTAGTTTCCAATCAGTTGGCACCTGACAATCCTAGAGAGATTTGTTGATTATTTTTGTTATATGAGTAAATCAGCTGTCCCCGACCTCTTTTTAAAATCTTAGAGCTAAATCATGTAGGCCTTTGGCTTTGATAGGATTTGATTGGTCCAGGTATTTACATACTTCAAAGCTCGTTGTTTCTCTAACCTTCAACTCTTCTTCATCAGATCCTTGAAACATGTTTCTTCAACTGTGAATGTGGAGTTAAAGGGATGATTTAGTGTGGTAGCCGTTTCCTTGTCTTCAGTAATTAGCATGTCATGTTTGTTTCGTAATGGTCCAGTTCCTTATTTTGCTGTCTTCCTTTGTCTTATATATTCATAGAATTCCTTAACTTTCAAGGAAATTCTTTTTTCTTCCTCATGTTTACTCTGACTTATGATCTTCTGACACTCTTTATGGATTTTGATTAATTCCTGGTGATTTTCATTGGTTCACATTGATTTGAATTTCTTATGTTTTTTCCTTTTGGCAAATTAGTCCTTCTATTCTCCTATTCATCCATGATGGCTTTGAAATATTGCAAGTTCTCTTCATAATTAATGGAATATTGGAAAGAGGGGCAAGTATGAAGTCTGTTGTGGATGAGAGAGCTTGGGAAGTGAGTCAGTTGTTGTTCGCTGATGATACAGCGCTGGTGGCTGATTCATGTGAGAAACTGCAGAAGCTGGTGACTGAGTTTGGTAAAGTGTGTGAAAGAAGAAAGTTAAGAGTAAATGTGAATAAGAGCAAGGTTATTAGGTACAGTAGGGTTAAGGGTCAAGTCAATTGAGAGGTAAGTTTGAATGGAGAAAAACTGGAGGAAGTAAAGTGTTTTAGATATCTGGGAGTGGATCTGGCAGTGGATGGAACCATGGAAGCGGAAGTGGATCATAGGGTGGGGGAGGGGGCGAAAATCCTGGGAGCCTTGAAGAATGTGTGGAAGTCGAGAACATTATCTCGGAAAGCAAAAATGGGTATGTTTGAAGGAATAGTGGTTCCAACAATTTTGTATGGTTACGAGGCGTGGGCTATGGATAGAGTTGTGCGCAGGAGGGTGGATGTGCTGGAAATGAGATGTTTGAGGACAATGTGTGGTGTGAGGTGGTTTGATCGAATAAGTAACGTAAGGGTAAGAGAGATGTGTGGAAATAAAAAGAGCGTGGTTGAGAGAGCAGAAGAGGGTGTTTTGAAATGGTTTGGGCACATGGAGAGAATGAGTGAGGAAAGATTGACCAAGAGGATATATGTGTCGGAGGTGGAGGGAACGAGGAGAAGTGGGAGACCAAATTGGAGGTGGAAAGATGGAGTGAAAAAGATTTTGTGTGATCAGGGCCTGAACATGCAAGAGGGTGAAAGGAGGGCAAGGAATAGAGTGAATTGGATCGATGTGGTATACCGGGGTTGACGTGCTGTCAGTGGATTGAATCAGGGCATGTGAAGCGTCCGGGGTAAACCATGGAAAGCTGTGTAGGTATGTATATTTGCATGTGTGGACGTGTATGTATATACATGTGTATGGGGGTGGGTTGGGCCATTTCTTTCGTCTGTTTCCTTGCGCTACCTCGCAAACGCAGGAGACAGCAGCAAAAAAAAAAAAAAAATTTTATTTTCAATCTCGAGCAGTGTGTTTTTAGAATTATTCCAAATTTCCTCACCTGTGTGAATGTCAAGAAATTTTGGCCAATTTTTACTGCAGATTTCATGTCTAATGTTTTTCTCACTTGCTCTTTTGTAATCTGGGATCAAGAGCTTGTTGTCATGTATTTCATAATCTAAATATATCTCTAATCTACTCAAACTGTGATCGCTGTTTGATAAACACTCGCCTACTTCGCATGAGTAGAATAAGTTTTAGTCACTGGTGAGGACAAGATCAAGAATGTTTTTACCTTTAGTTGGTTTTTTAGTCAACTGTTCTAGAAAGGATCTTCAATTTGTTCCATTAATCTTGTTCCTTCTTGGTCACCTCTTAACATGTTCCACTTTATGTTTGGACTGTTGAAGTCTCCTACTGTTGTAACCTCTTTACCATGTACAATAGTTTTGCTTTCATTATATAGCATCTTATTGTCATCATCTTGTTCCTAGGAGGCCTGCAAACATTGCCAAGATGTAGTTTACCTTTGAATGTCTCGGTAATGTCAATATGAATAGAGTGTGTGTGGTAATGTGAATATAAAGAGAGTCATAAGTGTGCTTATCGTGATAGCGCGTAGATTATCAATGTAGATCAAAACTCCACCACCTACCCTATGTAAGTGATCTTTTGTAAATAGTTTGTATCCGGTTATTGCTAACTCGGTGATTAAGTGTTTATTCTCAGTGTTTGCCTATGTTTTGAGATTGTGATAATGTTCAGTTTTTCTGTAACTGCATAGGATATAAGTTCATGGCATTTCCTAATGATGCTCTGGGTATTTGTTTATATTAAATTTACTTTCCTTGGAGTTGATTTCTGGACTGAATTTGCCTCTTTTTTTTTAACTGTCAGTATGTGTGTTTGTATTATCACTGTTAATGTCTGTGTGTGCAGCAGTGGGAGAGAGATTGTTCTCCATCTGTTATGATTTCACTGCCTTACTCTGACCTTCCTCGCACTGGACCCTGCTAGCCTTGTTCCAAAAAGTTCTTGAGAGTTGACCTGTAGGTGTGCTAACTCACTACTTATACTGCCTGAGTTGTCCCCACCTGACCCTGCTTGACGTTTCTTTGCTAATTTCTTTGCCTGTGAGGTTACTGCTACTCCTTGAAAATCCCTGTCGCCAGAGTCCCATTCATCATCAACTTTTACCTTTATTGTGGTCAAATTGGATGCCTTGCTCCTCAGATCCCTTTCACACTTAGATTCCCCCCTCACCAACCCACCTCCCACAGCTACCCCCTCACCCTATCCCAGTCTTCTAATTCCTTCTATAGCTAGACCATGATTTGCTCTCCAGAGTAGTTTATCTCTATCGAAAAAAAGGCCTAATACTCTCACTCTCATCCAGTACTGTGCCAAGGCAGGCTTTCCCTATTTTATTTAAGGGAAGACCATCCTTAGCATACAGGGAGCTATCATGACTAAAATAGTCCCACAGGTCTATACTAAACACACTATCCTCCTCCCTACAGAGAGCTTCGATTCTTCTGTTTACCTCCAGCATTCTACTGAGGGTAAATCGACATCATACCTTGGCAACAATCCCGGTATTATAACCTTCCTATGACTTCTTTTAAACTTGCTAATAAGTTCCCTATACTTTGCTAATACTTCTTCTGATCTCCCATTAACTGTATTGTTCGTCCCCACCTGAAAGATGAAAAACACATCGTTAGGATTGTTTGAGACTATGTCGTCAAACTTATCTAGGACGTGTTCTAGCACCTGGATAACAACAGTTCTTCCTATTTCTACCCTTTGCTCAGAACTCCTGGTCCTGATGTCTGACTATAGAGTCCCAACCAGGATGATGCTTTGATCTTCCTGTAGTTTTTCATCTGATACACTAAACCTGTTGTGGTGGAGAGTTTATTGCTAGTAGGTTGTCCGGTAATGTGATGACACGATTTCCTCAGGTTGGAAGGTGGAAGTATCTTCCAACTTTGCCTACTATCTAAGCTATCTACCCTAGATGATATACCCAAAAGAAGCACAACCATCTAATTGAAAGGGTAGAAAGAATAACTACAATGGTATCTGAATTAAGAGGATTGAGCCACAGTGAGTTGCAAAGGGCTAAAGAGCTGTTCATTATGGAGGAGAGGAGAGAGAGAGAGAGGAACCTGAGAACAGCCTTCAAACTTCTCAGTCAGTCAGGCAGATGACATTCATAGGGAATTAGTTCTTCATGAGAGTTCTTCATCAGAGTAACCAGAGGTTGCAACAAAAAGCTGGGTAAATAGCTAGTTAGAGAGGATGTTAAGAAGTACTGTTTTAGTGTTAATGTTATGGATGGTTGAAATAAACTAAGCATTGAGACAGTGAATGCTGGCAGTTTGCGAATGGTTAAAAGGCTACTTGATGGCATAGAAAGTTTAGTAGATGGGGGTCTTATGAGTGTAGAACTCTCTCTCCTTGCACTTTCAAATAGGTAAGAGACAATAATCATTAGTAACATTATTTTTTTGTGTCTGGAAAGAATTTATTGAAAATTGCCTATTAATGCTTTTAGTGCTTATTTTATTTTTGGGCTAGCTTCCAAAAAATTTTCAGCTATCCACTAAAAAATGAAATTTCTAATTTGACATTTTTTATTATTTTTCAGTATCAGAAGGCACTGAAATTCATTAAAATCTATACTGGTAGGAGAAAAATGGTGAAACAAAATTGCTCACCTGCAAATGTCACATAATCTGACTGCTAAGTCAGCAAACATCTAAAATGATTTTATGTTATAGAAACTTTGAATACTAGTATGCATTACATAATATCACTTTCTGTGACAAATATATAAAGGCCTTTTTTTTTTTTTTAGCTATTTTAGTATAGATTATGGTAATGATAGTACAAGATACACTATTATATATGTTGAGAATCCACAAATCTAAAGAAAGATCTGGTTAATGTAAGTATATGCAAATGAAGTGTTTCACATCAATCAAATGAAGTTAAAATCTGGGAGATTCTGACATAGGTAATTCTGTCTTACACCATTTGTGTACAGGAACTGGTGTAGCTGAGCTGGTTGACTTAAGTGAGTCAGGTGTCTCTACTTCCTCATCACTTACTTCTGAGGCATCATAATCATCAGTGCCCTTAGAATGATAAATTGATGAATTGGTACTTTCTGTAGTAAACATACATTAAAATGCTCATATTTTGAATTATTTACAAGCGCAAATATCGTTGCATTTGAATTGCATTCACCTGTCCTGCAACTAGGTTGCATGGTGACTCATGGATCCTCCCATGCTCTCCTTCATTCACAGAATTTTCAGATAGAACTGGGTGTGTTGATATGGTATTGTTAGTAGATGAAGTCATGTCGATTTATGTGAAGTACTTTATGTGTTCATGTGATAATCTAAAGTGTATATAAGCAACATTTAGAACAGCATTAAGTATGAAAATATTTCTGGAACATTTTTATAACATTAAGGTAAAGTTGGTTGTGTTTAACTCCTTATTGTCCTGAGTATACTTGTGCTTAACTTTTGTGTGAGTAATTGTTTTCCTAGGTTAACCAGGTCACTTCTATTTCAATGTGCAAGAGTTTAGGAGAGAGGGGTGAGTCTGTTGGGGATGAGTTGGCCTGAGAAGTGAGTCAGTTGTTGTTCGCTGATGATACAACTTTGGTGGCTGATTCCAGTGAGAAACTGCAGAAATTGGTGGCTGAGTTTGGAAGAGTGTGTGAAAGGAGAAAGTTTAGAGTAAATGTGAATAAAAGCAAGATTATTAGGTTCAGCAGGGTTGAGGGGTAAGTTAATTGAGGTGTACGTTTGAATGGAGAAAAATGGGAGGAAGTGAAGTGTTTTAGATATCTGGGAGTGGACTTGGCTGCAACTGGAATCGTGGAAGTGGAAGCAAGGGAGGGGGCAAATTTTCTGGAAGCGATGAAGAATGTGTGGAGAAAGTGTTATTTCGGAGCAAAAATGGGTATGTTTAAAGGATTAGTAGTAAGAACAATATTATATGGTTGCAAGGCATGGGCTATAGATAGGGTTGTGTGTAGGGTTGGAAATGAAATATTTGAGGACAGTATGTGTTGAGGTGGTTTGATCGAGTAAGTAATGAAAGGGTAAGAGAGATGTGTGGTAATGAAAAGAGTGTGGTTATAGACCAGAAGAGGGTGTGTTGAAGTGGTTTGGACATATGGAGAGAATGAGTGAGGAAATGTTAACAAAGAGGATATATGTCAGAGGTGGAGCAAACAAGAAGTGGGAGACCAAATTGGAGGTGGAAGGATGAAGTGAAAATGATTTTGAACGATTGGGGCCTGAACTTACAGGAGGTGTTCACAGAATAGAGTGAATTAGAACGATGTGGTGCACTGGTGTTGATGTGCTGTCAGTGGACTGAATCAGGGCAAATTTTCTGGAAGCGATGAAGAATGTGTGGAGAAAGAGTGTTATTTTGGAGCAAAAATGGGTATGTTTAAAGGATTAGTAGTAAGAACAATATTATTTAGTTGCAAGGCATGGGCTATAGATAGGGTTGTTTTTTAGGGTTGGAAGTTAAATGTTTGAGGACAGTATGTGGTGTGAGGTGGTTTCATTGAGTAAGTAATGAAAGGGTAAGAGAGATGTGTCGTAATAGAAAGAGTGTGGTTAGAGAGCAGAAGAGGATGTGTTGAAATGGTTTGGACGTATGGAGAGAATGAGTGAGGAAATGTTAACAAAGAGGATATATGTCAGAGGTGGAGCAAACAAGAAGTGGGAGACCAAATTGGAGATGAAAGGATGGAGTGAAAAAGATTTTGAACGATTGGGGCCTGAACTTACAGGGGGGTGAAATGTGTGCATGGAATAGTGAATTGAATTGGAACAATGTGTTATGCTGGTGTCGATTTGCTGTCAGTGGACTGAACCAGGGGATGTTAAACTTCCTGGGTATACCATGGGAAGGTCTGTGGGGCCTGGATGTGGATAGGCAGCTGTGGTTTTGGTGCATTACACAGTACAGCTCAAGAGGGAGCGTGAGCAGATGTGGCTGTTCTTTGTCTGTGCTGGCACTACCTTGCTTATGCAGGGGGTGGCAATGCTGTTTCCTGTCGCTGTCTCCCACGTTTGCGAGGTAGCGCTAGGAAACAGACGAAAGAAATGGCCCAACCCACCCCCATACACATGTATATACATACGTCCACACACGCAAATATACATACCTACACAGCTTTCCATGGTTTACCCCAGACGCTTCACATGCCCCGATTCAATCCACTGACAGCACGTCAACCCCGGTATACCACATCGCTCCAATTCACTCTATTCCTTGCCCTCCTTTCACCCTCCTGCATGTTCAGGCCCCGATCACACAAAATCTTTTTCACTCCATCTTTCCACCTCCAATTTGGTCTCCCTCTTCTCCTCGTTCCCTCCACCTCCGACACATATATCCTCTTGGTCAATCTTTCCTCACTCATTCTCTCCATGTGCCCGAACCATTTCAAAACACCCTCTTCTGCTCTCTCAACCACGCTCTTTTTATTTCCACACATCTCTCTTACCCTTACGTTACTTACTCGATCAAACCACCTCACACCACACATTGTCCTCAAACATCTCATTTCCAGCACATCCATCCTCCTGCGCACAACTCTATCCATAGCCCACGCCTCGCAACCATACAACATTGTTGGAACCACTATTCCTTCAAACATACCCATTTTTGCTTTCCGAGATAATGTTCTCGACTTCCACACACTCTTCAAGGCTCCCAGAATCTTCGCCCCCTCCCCCACCCTATGATCCACTTCCGCTTCCATGGTTCCATCCGCTGCCAGATCCACTCCCAGATATCTAAAATATATATATATATATATATATATATTTTTTTTTTTTATTATACTTTGTCGCTGTCTCCCACGTTTGCGAGGTAGCGCAAGGAAACAGACGAAAGAAATGGCCCAACCCCCCCCCATACACATGTATATACATACGTCCACACACGCAAATATACATACCTATACATCTCAATGTACACATATATATACACACACAGACACATACATATATACCCATGCACACAATTCACACTGTCTGCCTTTATTCATTCCCATCGCCACCTTGCCACACATGGAATACCATCCCCCTCCCCCCTCATATGTGCGAGGTAGCACTAGGAAAAGACAACAAAGGCCCCATTCGTTCACACTCAGTCTCTAGCTGTCATGCAGTAATGCCCGAAACCACAGCTCCCTTTCCACATCCAGGCCCCACACAACTTTCCATGGTTTACCCCAGACACTTCACATGCCCTGATTCAATCCACTGACAGCACGTCAAACCCGGTATACCACATCGATCCAATTCACTCTATTCCTTGCCCGCCTTTCACCCTCCTGCATGTTCAGGCCCCGATCACTCAAAATCTTTTTCATTCCGTCTTTCCACCTCCAATTTGGTCTCCCACTTCTCCTCGTTCCCTCCACCTTCGACACATATATCCTCTTGGTCAATCTTTCCTCACTCATTCTCTCCATGTGCCCAAACCATTTCAAAACACCCTCTTCTGCTCTCTCAACCACGCTCTTTTTATTTCCACACATCTCTCTTACCCTTACATTACTTACTCAATCAAACCACCTCAAACCACACATTATCCTCAAACATCTCATTTCCAGCACATCCACCCTCCTGCGCACAACTCTATCCATAGCCCACGCCTCGCAACCATACAACATTGTTGGAACCACTATTCCTTCAAACATACCCATTTTTGCTTTCCGAGATAATGTTCTTGACTTCCACACATTCTTCAAGGCTCCCAGGATCTTCGCCCCCTCCCCCACCCTATGATTCACTTCCGCTTCCATGGTTCCATCCGCTGCCAGATCCACTCCCAGATATCTAAAACACTTTACTTCCTCCAGTTTTTCTCCATTCAAACTTAACTCCCAATTGACTTGACCCTCAACCCTACTGTATCTAATAACCTTGCTCTTATTCACATTTACTCTTAACTTTCTTCTTTCACACACTTTACCAAACTCAGTCACCAGCTTCTGCAGTTTCTCACATGAATCAGCCACCAGCGCTGTATCATCAGCGAACAACAACTGACTCACTTCCCAAGCTCTCTCATCCACAGCAGACTTCATACTTGCCCCTCCTTCCAAAACTCTTGCATTCACCTCCCTAACAACCCCATCCATAAACAAATTATACAACCATGGAGACATCACACACCCCTGCCACAAACCTACATTCACCGAGAACCAATCACTTTCCTCTCTTCCTACACGTACACATGCCTTACATCCTCGATAAAAACTTTTCACTGCTTCTTACAACTTGCCTCCCACACCATATATTCTTAATACCTTCCACAGAGCATCTCTATCAACTCTATCATATCCCTTCTCCAGATCCATAAATGCTACATACAAATCCATTTGCTTTTCTAAGTATTTCTCATATACATTCTTCAAAGCAAACACCTGGTCCACACATCCTCTACCACTTCTGAAACCACACTGCTCTTCCCCAATCTGATGCTCTGTACATGCCTTCACCCTCTCAATCAATACCCTCCCATATAATTTACCAGGAATACTCAACAAACTTATTATTATTTTTTTTATTATACTTTGTCGCTGTCTCCCGCGTTTGCGAGGTAGCGCAAGGAAACAGACGAAAGAAATGGCCCAACCCCACCCCCATACACATGTATATACATACGTCCACACACGCAAATATACATACCTACACAGCTTTCCATGGTTTACCCCAGACGCTTCACATGCCTTGATTCAATCCACTGACAGCACGTCAACCCCGGTATACCACATCGCTCCAATTCACTCTATTCCTTGCCCTCCTTTCACCCTCCTGCATGTTCAGGCCCCGATCACACAAAATCTTTTTCACTCCATCTTTCCACCTCCAATTTGGTCTCCCTCTTCTCCTCGTTCCCTCCACCTCCGACACATATATCCTCTTGGTCAATCTTTCCTCACTCATTCTCTCCATGTGCCCAAACCACTTCAAAACACCCTCTTCTGCTCTCTCAACCACACTCTTTTTATTTCACACATCTCTCTTACCCTTACGTTACTCACTCGATCAAACCACCTCACACCACACATTGTCCTCAAACATCTCATTTCCAGCACATCCATCCTCCTGCGCACAACTCTATCCATAGCCCACGCCTCGCAACCATACAACATTGTTGGAACCACTATTCCTTCAAACATACCCATTTTTGCTTTCCGAGATAATGTTCTCGACTTCCACACATTCTTCAAGGCCTCCAGAATTTTCGCCCCCTCCCCCACCCTATGATCCACTTCCGCTTCCATGGTTCCATCCGCTGCCAGATCCACTCCCAGATATCTAAAACACTTCACTTCCTCCAGTTTTTCTCCATTCAAACTCACCTCCCAATTGACTTGACCCTCAACCCTACTGTATCTAATAACCTTGCTCTTATTCACATTTACTCTTAACTTTCTTCTTTCACACACTTTACCAAACTCAGTCACCAGCTTCTGCAGTTTCTCACATGAATCAGCCACCAGCGCTGTATCATCAGCGAACAACAACTGACTCACTTCCCAAGCTCTCTCATCCACAGCAGACTTCATACTTGCCCCTCCTTCCAAAACTCTTGCATTCACCTCCCTAACAACCCCATCCATAAACAAATTAAACAACCATGGAGACATCACACACCCCTGCCACAAACCTACATTCACTGAGAACCAATCACTTTCCTCTCTTCCTACACGTACACATGCCTTACATCCTCGATAAAAACTTTTCACTGCTTCTTACAACTTGCCTCCCACACCATATATTCTTAATACCTTCCACAGAGCATCTCTATCAACTCTATCATATCCCTTCTCCAGATCCATAAATGCTACATACAAATCCATTTGCTTTTCTAAGTATTTCTCATATACATTCTTCAAAGCAAACACCTGGTCCACACATCCTCTACCACTTCTGAAACCACACTGCTCTTCCCCAATCTGATGCTCTGTACATGCCTTCACCCTCTCAATCAATACCCTCCCATATAATTTACCAGGAATACTCAACAAACTTATTATTATTTTTTTTATTATACTTTGTCGCTGTCTCCCGCGTTTGCGAGGTAGCGCAAGGAAACACACGAAAGAAATGGCCCAACCCCACCCCCATACACATGTATATACATACGTCCACACACGCAAATATACATACCTACACAGCTTTCCATGGTTTACCCCAGACGCTTCACATGCCTTGATTCAATCCACTGACAGCACGTCAACCCCGGTATACCACATCGCTCCAATTCACTCTATTCCTTGCCCTCCTTTCACCCTCCTGCATGTTCAGGCCCCGATCACACAAAATCTTTTTCACTCCATCTTTCCACCTCCAATTTGGTCTCCCTCTTCTCCTCGTTCCCTCCACCTCCGACACATATATCCTCTTGGTCAATCTTTCCTCACTCATTCTCTCCATGTGCCCAAACCACTTCAAAACACCCTCTTCTGCTCTCTCAACCACACTCTTTTTATTTCTACACATCTCTCTTACCCTTACGTTACTCACTCGATCAAACCACCTCACACCACACATTGTCCTCAAACATCTCATTTCCAGCACATCCATCCTCCTGCGCACAACTCTATCCATAGCCCACGCCTCGCAACCATACAACATTGTTGGAACCACTATTCCTTCAAACATACCCATTTTTGCTTTCCGAGATAATGTTCTCGACTTCCACACATTCTTCAAGGCCCTCAGAATTTTCGCCCCCTCCCCCACCCTATGATCCACTTCCGCTTCCATGGTTCCATCCGCTGCCAGATCCACTCCCAGATATCTAAAACACTTCACTTCCTCCAGTTTTTCTCCATTCAAACTCACCTCCCAATTGACTTGACCCTCAACCCTACTGTACCTAATAACCTTGCTCTTATTCACATTTACTCTTAACTTTCTTCTTCCACACACTTTACCGAACTCAGTCACCAGCTTCTGCAGTTTCTCACATGAATCAGCCACCAGCGCTGTATCATCAGCGAAACAACAACTGACTCACTTCCCAAGCTCTCTCATCCCCAACAGACTTCATACTTGCCCCTCTTTCCAAAACTCTTGCATTTACCTCCCTAACAACCCCATCCATAAACAAATTAAACAACCATGGAGACATCACACACCCCTGCTACAAACCTACATTCACTGAGAACCAATCACTTTCCTCTCTTCCTACACGTACACAAACTTATACCTCTGTAATTTGAGCACTCACTTTTATCCCCTTTGCCTTTGTACAGTGGCACTATGCAAGCATTCCTCCAATCCTCAGGCACCTCACCATGAGTCATACATACATTGAATAACCTTACCAACCAGTCAGTACCATCCAAACTGCTGCCTTGTCGGCTTTCATCTTCCGGAAAGCTTTTATTACCTCTTCTCTGTTTACCAAATCATTCTCCCTAACCCTTTCACTTTGCACATCACCTCGACCAAAACACCCTATATCTGCCACTCTATCATCAAACACATTCAACAAACCTTCAAAATACTCACTCCATCTCCTCACATCACCACTACTTGTTATCACCTCCCCCATTAACCCCCTTCACTGAAGTTCCCATTTGCTCTCTTGTCTTATGCACTTTATTTACCTCCTTCCAAAACATCTTTTTATTCTCCCTAAAATTTGATGATACTCTCACCCCAACTCTCATTTGCCCTCTTTTTCACCTCTTGCACCTTTCTCTTGACCTCCTGTCTCTTTCTTTTATACATCTCCCACTCATTTGCATTATTTCCTTGCAAAAATCATCCAAATGCCTCTCTCTTCTCTTTCACAAATAATCTTACTTCTTCATCCCACCACTTACTACCCTTTCTAATCTGCCCACCTCCCACGCTTCTCATGCCACAAGCATCTTTTGCGGAAGCCATCACTGCTTCTCTAAATACATCCCATTCCTCCCCCACTCCCCTTACTTCCATTGTTCTCACCTTTTTCCATTCTGTACTCAGTCCCTCCTGTTACTTCCTCACACAAGTCTCCTTTCCAAGCTCAATTACTCTCACCACTCTCTTCACTCCAACATTCTCTACTTCTTTTCTGAAAACCTCTACATGTCTTCACCTTTGCCTCCACAAGATAATGATCAGACATCCCTCCAGTTTCACCTCTCAGCACATTAACATCCAAAAGTCTCTCTTTTGCGCGCCTATCAATTAACAGGTAATCCAATAACGCTCTCTGGCCATCTCTCTTACTTACATACGTATACTTATATATATCTCTCTTTTTAAACCAGGTATTCCCCATCACCAGTTCTTTTTCAGCACATAAATCTACAAGCTCTTCACCATTTTCATTTACAACACTGAACTCCCCATATACACCAATTATTCCCTGAACTGCCACATTACTCACCTTTGCTTTCAAATCACCCATCACTATAACCTGGTCTTATGCATCAAAACTTCTAACACACTCACTCAGCTGCTCCCAAAACACTTGCCTCTCATGATCTTTCTTCTCATTCCCAGGTGGATATGCACCAATAATCACCCATCTCTCTCCATCCACTTTCATTTTTACCCATATTGATATAGAGTTTACTTTCTTACACTCTATTGCATTCTCCCACCACTCCTGTTTCAGGAGTAGTGCTACTCCTTCCCTTGCTCTTGTCCTCTCACTAACCCCTGACTTTACTCCCAAGACATTCCCAAACCACTCTTCCCCTTTACCCTTGAGGTTCATTTCACTCAGAGTCAAAACATCCGGGTTCCTTTCCTCAAACATACTACCTATCTCTCCTTTTTCTCATCTTGATTACATCCACACACATTTATATATATATTTATATATATATATATTTTTTTTTTTTCTTTTTTTTTTTTTTTTTAAAGGGACATGCATAAATATACATCAGTGAGTAGGGAACCTGGTCAGAGAGAAGTGTTGGACTCTGTACAAATTTATAGGTGTGCAAAAGATAGACTCCTAGATGTTAATGTGTTGGGAGGGGAAACTAATATGAATGAGAAGAGGGTGAGAAAGAAATGAGCTTGGAAAAAAGAGGTGTGTGTGTGTGTGTGAAATACTAGAAGAGATTGGGTATAGAATAGCTAAAGTTGTAAGCAAATGAAGCAAGGGGAATGGGAGATATTTAGTAAAGCAGTGATAGCATGTGCAAGAGATATGGGATATGGGCAGTTGAGAAATTGGTATTAATTGGCGGGGTGATTGTTCCCTCCACTTCTGATGCATATATCCTCTTTGTCCTCTATCCTCATGTTCTTAACACTACCTCACTAATATGGGAAATGACAAATATATATGAAATAAAATATATGTGGTTTGATTGACTAAGTAATGAAAGGGTAAAAGATATGTGTGGTAATAAAAAGAGTGGTTGAGAGAGCAGAAGTGGCTTTGTTGAAATGATTTGGACTCGTGAGGATGAGTAAGGAGGATTAACAAAGAGGATGTACGTGTCAAAGATGGAGGGAACGAGGAGAAGTGGGAGACCAAATTGGAGGGGGAAAGATGGAGTGAAAAAGATTTTGAGTGATCGGGGCCTGAACATGCAGGAGGGTGAAAGGCGTGCAAGGAATAGAGTGAATTGGAACGATGTGGTATACTGGGGTCGACATGGTGTCAATGGATTGAACCAGGGCATGTGAAGCGTTTGGGGTAAACCATGGAAAGTTCTGTGGGGCCTGGATGTGGAAAGGGAGCTGTGGTTTCGGTGCATTATTACATGACAGCTAGAGACTGAGTGTGAACGAATAGGGCCTTTGTTGTCTTTTCCTAGCACTACCTCACACACATGAGGGGGAAGGATGTTGTTATTCCATGTGTGGCGGGGTGGCGATGGGAATGAATAAAGGCAGACAGTATGAATGATGTACATGGGTATATATGTATATGTCTGTGTGTGTATATATATGTATACGTTGAGATGTATAGGTGTGTATATGTGGTGTGTGTGGACATGTATGTATATACATGTGTATGTGGGTGGGTTGGGCCATTCTTTCGTCTGTTTCCTTGCACTACCTCGCTGGCACGGGGGGCAGCGACAGGGCAAAGTGAATAAATAGATAAATATATATAGGGGAGAAAGAATACTTCCCACGTATTCCCTGCATGTCGTAGAAGGCGACTAAAAGGGAAGGGAGCGGGGGGCTGGAAATCCTCCCCTCTCATTTTTTTTTAAATTTTCCAAAAGAAGGAACAGAGAAGGAGGCCATATGAGGATATTCCCTCAAAGGCCCAGTCCTCTGTTCTTAACGCTACCTCGCTAATGCGGGAAATGGCGAATAGTATGAAAAAAAAAAAAAAAATATATATATATATATACATATTCATATGTAAGTGTATATGAGTGGGTGGGTCTGTCTTTGTCTGTTTCTTAGCACTACCTTGCTAACGGGGGAAGCAGTGATCAAGTATGATAGTATAATCAGCAAACGTACCCTAGATAGCTCCCAAATACTTAAAAGCTGTCAAATCTTCCAGTTTTTCTCCCTTCATATTTATTACACAGTTTATTACACTTTCCTCTCTCAATCCTTAAGGCTTTACAAAATATGTGCTTTCACTCTGTTTCATTTCAAACACCATTACTTTGCTTTTACTTGCATATACCTGTAATTGTCATATGCTTATGCACATCATAAAACAGTTATAACCATCTGCAATTCCTCTTCACTCAGTGAACAACATAGTATCATCTGTAAATATTCTTGTAGCTAGCCACCATACCTCACCACTACACTTCATCTCTACCCTTTTATCCCATGTTTGCTTTCATCTCTCTTATCATTGCATCTATAATATTCTGAAAAGCTACACTGTCATCACACATCCCTGCCTCTTACCCACATGTATACTGAACCTTTTGCTAAACACTCCACCCTCTCTCACACATGTATAGTAAACTAAAACTTCAGTACACACACTTTAAGTGTGTGTCTGTTTTAGAGATTATTTTCCCTAATGGTTCCACCCATAAGGGTGTACTAATAAGGTCATTATGAGAAGATGGGTTGAGCCTTGGATGATCTAGGAAACTAAAGGAACCTCACATAGCATTCCACTCGACTCTGTTATACTCTTTCTTCGGATCCACAAAAATCTGATCCTCACATCCCTTAACCTTCCTGAAATCCCCTAATCCCCTTGCCCTTTACTCATTCGGCATTCACCCACTTTCATCACTCATTCAGTCAGCACTCTTGCATACACTTTTCCTGGTATACTTAACAGGCTCATCCCCATGTAATTGCTACATACATCCTTAGTACCTTTTTCTATGACTAAAGAAACAGTAACAGCTTTCAGCCAATCCTCAGGCATAACCTTCTACTTCCAGGCTAAATTACATATCAAATGCATCTACTCTTACCACACTTTCTCCACCATACTTCAATATTTCAACCTTAATCCCATTCACTCCAGATGCCTTTCTTACTTCAGCCTCATTGTCATCATTTTAAATCCCCTCTCACAATAGGCCCTTACACTTGTTTTGTTTTCTTTCCATCCTCCATATTCAGGCTTGTAGCAGCTGCTGCCTCATCTTCTCCCACGTCCATCAGTTCTTCATAATACTCTTTCCATGTTCCTTTCACTTCTTCCTTTTGATTTAGCAACTCACCTTCTTTTTCACATTTGCATTTCCACTCATACATCCACCTCTTTCCTTTTTAACCCCTTTCTAATAGTTTCTTATTTCCTTTAACCTTTTCACTCAATTTTCTTCTGATACCTTCATCCACTCTTTCTTTGCATTTGTATATCAGCTTCTTAACATTCCATTTAAACATCTTGTATTTTTCCCTCCTCCTTTGCTGAACTTCTGCTGGTACATTCCTTTTAAGCAATCTACCATATGCCTTTTTCTTCTCTTCCATAGCATTTCTAATCTCATCCATCCACCATGTGTTTCTCCTTTTATTCTTACATGTCACAACCTTGTATTCAGCTACTAATTCTACAACCTTTATCAGTCTTTCTCTGTATATTTTAAACTCCTCATTTGCACATTACTATATTCCTACATTTACTGCACTTTCATCTAACCTTTCATAGTGTTTGCATTCTCACTGATACATCTTCTCGCTTGCAAACACATTTACTTCTCTAATTTTCCCTATGCCATACCTCCACTTCTCCCTGATCCCCACCTTCACAAGAACTGCAAAATAGTCAGTCTCCAAAGGATCCTCTCACAACTCTAGCATCCAGCACAACCTTTCTCAACCCTTCAGGCATTTCTGCATTGTCAATCAAACCCTTTTCTTCTTCTCCAGTCATTTTCATCCATTAGTATTTGTCGGTCAACTTGTGCTGAAAACAGGTGTTTGCAAGGAGTAAACCCTTCTTAGCACAGACATTCACAAGATAACTTCCGTTCTCATATACTTCAGGCACTCCCCATTTACAACCATCACAAGATAACTTCCATTCTCTTATACTTCTTTTTCCCCATTTACAACCATCTCATCAATTTTATCCCATCCCACCTTCACATTTATATCACCATTGCAATTGCCTTTCTCCCCTCAGACCCATTTAAACAGTCACATTTAAAATTTTCGTAAAATATTTCCCCAAATTTTCACCTCGTACAGTCTCCATAATGACAGGCACCTATACACATGCCCATGCATACTTCACAACTCCAATCTTTCCTTTGACTCCCACTGTTCTTGATTCATTACATTCATGTTATGTTAGACCCTCCCATACTCTTGGTGATAGCACAATTGCACATACATCTTTTCCTCTTCCCTGATAGTTTTCATTCTTTCATATCCATACTGCTCCTACTTCCTCCCCTGCCACAACATGCATTCATCATTTCCATTTTCACTTCATACACCCTACCTAAGGGTATGGGTTTCCTTGATCCCCAGCATATCCAAACTATGAATTTTAGATTTCTCCATAAGCTCCTCCTTTTTACTGTAACCATTCTTCCCATTAATATTCAGAGTGATCACTCTCAGTCAGTTGTCCTTTTTACTCCTGGCACAACTTGTGGACTTCAGCACCTCTTCTTAGCCTTTAGTGCTTCACCCTTAACAGTCTACTGGCCAAAGGCAGTCCCCGTGCAGTGTTTCTGAGAGGCAATGGGGCTATCAAATTGTCCAGTAAACTAAAACTTCAGTATGCCTTAAGTGTGTATCTGTTTTAGAAAATATTTCCCTGATGGTTCCATCCTTAAGGGTGTACTAACAAGGTCCCTATGAGAAGGTGGAGTGAGACTTGGATAATTTAGGAAACTAAAGCATCCCTTTGAGGCACTGACATTTAATTTTTCCCAGTGTTTGAACTCCCTTCTGCAGTAATAGCACCTCCTAACCTCATTGGTTATGATACTAATGCTTTGCAGATGAATCATTTGCAGAGAACTTTGAAGGATTCTTTTTCTAGTTCAGATCTGCTACCAGCTAGTATTCTGAAGAAATTTAGTTTGATGTTTTTGTGTCGATGATTGTATTGTGGAGAGTGAATGTCTTGTGTGTTGCTTGTGATGCTCAGAATAGCTGGTGTAATGTTGAATGGGAGCAATTGGCCTGTCTGGATAAGCAGGTTGGAATAATGTCTGTTTGGAGTTGAAAGGGTTACTGGTGACTCCTTTGGATAAGCAGACATTCTGTTTTGGGTTAGCCATTTTTCCAATTATGTAATATAATGTAACATATTTGTTGTTCCTTCTGTGGTGTATGGATGTGTGATCGTAAGATTGTCTTCATATGAGAAGACTTTCATGCTGTTCTTCTGTGGGTAATGGTGGGTGAAGTTGGAAAAGATTAAAGAGGGATAGAGAAAGCACTTCAATTTAGGGAAGGCCATTGTAGAGTTTAAGGTTTGTAGAGATGAAGCCTTTGTGAGTGATTGTGAGTTGTTGATGAGCTATGAATTTGACCAACCAATTGTCATTTTTGTGGAGGGTAATGTTAAGTATCTTTTGTGCGAGGATGTGTTCGGGCATTGTCAAATGCTTTGTTGGTGTTTTTTTGCCAGTGATACTCCATGAGGTGAGGGTTATGGATGGTTAAAAAGGATATTGTAGGAGGTCTATTTATGGTATGATAGTGGAGTGATTGGGTTTAAAGCCAGGTTATGTAGGTGTAAGATATTTTACTTAATTATGTTGCAAATCAATTTTTTTCAGAGCTTGGATACTGAAAACAAGTGATAAAAGGTGCTAGGGGTACTTACTTAAGAGTGCTTTTGATGAGGTTTTCCCAGAGGACAGGGCTGGCACATAGTGCTCAGCATAGAAAAATTTAGTGTTATGAAGGGAGAGTCATGAGAAGTTCCATGTTGTCAAAAGTGTTTCTGTATCATGTGAGATGGACAGATTACATACATGTGGACTGAAAGCAAGTACCCTTTACATGGGGGATGGAAGGTTGGGTGGTTTGGAAGGTTTTAGGATATGTACTAGGTTGGTAAACTTTCAGATCTCTGGGATTTCATTTTATGGCCTGGACTGGTTGAAGATATCTGTAGGTGCTTAGATTACAACTGGGCCAAAGTGGTATATGTGAAAATTCAATTTGTTATTTGGCTCAGTGCAAGAGAGTGAGTTAAGATGTGACAGCTTTGTGTATGTTAGTGAGGGTAAAGGTTGGATGATTGTTCTTTCCTGGGTTGATTTTGTGTAAGTTTTTCATGACTTTACTGGGTGAGATATGGTTGTTTTGTATATTTTTTTTTGTTGTACTTTTTCATGAGTATGTGCATGTGTTCTTTGTAAGAGATACCCTTGGATTGAGTCAGATGTTTGTCTTGTTTAGGGGGAGAGTTGTTGCAGAAGGTGTGCATCTTCTTTATCATGTGTCAGACTTGCTGTCTGTGGGCTTGTGTTTCATTGATTTGTTGAAAAAGAAGCTATTGTTAGGTTGGTGTTTTGTTTTCAGTGATTAAGGTAGTGATGGTTTTGTTTATAGTTTTGGATTCGTTCTTAGATTTTAACATAGTGATTTTGTTTTGTGAAGTTAGTTTTGAAACTTGAGGGTAGGAATATGGATTATATTTCTTTTTGTGCCCTTGTGCTATCTGGTATCTGATGGTTTAGTTGATGATGTATTGTGAGATGGCATGATATAAGGACAGAATCATCAGTAGTGAAATTTTGGAGCATGGATTATATGGACTGTGTGAACACTGGCCAATGTACTTTCCTGTAGTTTTTGGATGTTTTTATTGGCTATATGGATTGGGTGGCATAGGTGTAGAATTATCAGAATCAGTATGTCATCATAGAAGTTGGGTTGTGTGCCCCAGATGGTCCATGTGTGGATTGCTGATGTGCTGGAACTAAGACCTGACAAATTTAGCTGCTGGAGGTGATAGATTGTGGTTCTGGTTACCAGTTTGTGGTTGTAGGTTGAAAATATTGAAAAGGATGTAGTAATTAGCCTCAGGGATCTTGGGTTTGGGTGTTGATCCATGCATATGCATACATTGGTTACCACATCAGAAGTAGATATGTGCTGAGACCTCTGAAAAAGCCTTCATATATTTTTAAGGCACGCTGATCATGAATGGGTTGTGAAGCATTGATCTTGCTATTTTTTTTTTTCAATCATTGACTAATTAATGTTTTTCTCTTTCATATAGATCCCACCTGTTGGCGTACCACTTCCAGCAGAGGGAGAAAAGAAGGAGGAGATGGACAAGGTATTACCAGACAACTTTGCATGCCCTCTGTTGTCTTGGGTCAATTTTGTAGCTTTTGATGGGCAGTCAGAATGCAGGGGGGATTCAATTTTTTCTTTACTACACTAGTTTACATAGGGATATGAAATTAGAAAGTTGATGAAAATAATGCTTTGTATATTTTTTCAGGATGCATATTGTTGTGTTCACTACTTTAAAATACACTTAAACCATAGAAATTATTTTTCTCTTTTGACAATTATCACAAAAGTGCTTTTTAAATCAGTCATATTGAAAGCAGAGTAGATTTAATGACAGTTTCATATTGATTTACTCATAGAAGTAGTGGCTACATAAGTCAAGTGATATTTTCTTTTGTAAATGTATCGTTCAGGATTTTAAATTCACCATAAAACGTTTACTAACAGCCCTGAGTTCATGTTGTGTATCATCAAAAGTAACAATCTGCTTGCAATTAACTTTTTTTATGAGAGTGGGGAAAAAGAATATTTAATAGATTTATGATGTAAAAACCAATCCATCTGTTATCTTTGTTGCTGCTCTATTCCTACAGATTTTACAAAGGGCTGTTGTCAAAGTGGTTATCCCAACAGAAAGGTAAAGAGAGAACCCGTCTTAGTTTGTTTACCACCCCAACCGGCTTCCCTGCCCACTGGTAAGTCTGTTCCATTACACCCTGCCAGTTGTTGTGTTTCTCTTTGGAATATAGCATTGTGTTCCAACATTGGAATATGGTTCCTAAAACTCATGGGAATTGATCAATGCTAGTATAACCTCCAGTAAGGTGATCCTTGATCCAAGGTAAGGTTTCAAGGCAGGCAGCTGGCAGGGTTAATTAAACTAGACTAATTGGACTGAGGGCTGTTTATTTGTGCTGTGGAAGATCCGTTTACAGAAACCATGAGAAGAGATGTGCTACAGCGTTGGAGATGATGGTTGACTCACCAGCTAGGGAGACTGAAGCTAAGTTGTGGATGTTCATGGCCAGAATTCCATGAAAGACCTTACTGATTCAGAGGAATTTATTGTAGAGCCACGTGGATCTACTAAAATTTTTGAATGAATACGTTTTTTCAGGCAGGCAGTCTTGAGATGTTAGGTTAATGTGGTTTGCCACACAGTCTATCCCGTACAGCTATCTGTTCCTCCTGATGTCTGCTTTGCTGTGCTGGAGCTGTGACTGAGTGTGTGTGGCAGGGAAGCATCTGAAGCAGCAGCAGCAGCAGCCGCCAGCTCATTACCATGCCAGTGCTGCATTTAGACCAGCATATCCTTTTTTTTTTTTTCCAGCTTGAAACAGATGAAAAATTTTTGGGGGGTTGTCAGGGTCACCCATAAGTCTATCCCACAGCATCAGCGAGTCATCTGCCATGGTGGGTGAGAGCAACATCCGGGTCAGCAGGAGTTGACCTCAGTTGGCCTTTCTCTCCCAGTGGGGACTCCCAAAGACTCCCAGCCATTGGAAACTGATGCAGTGACTTTTCTAGTGAACTTGGTGGACATGTCCTATGGGTCAACTATCTCATGGCCTGTATTTGTCTGGGCCCCTCTTAGCAACAGTTATAGGTACAAAGAAGGATATTCTAGTTCAAATGTGACAATAGCACTCAACAATTACCTGTCTAATGTGAAACATAAGAACTCAGAAGATTAAATACCAACTTTCCAATCACTATTTGTGCCATGAAGAATACCATGTTCTTCCATACCAGCTAACAGGTAAAACGCTTGCATTTTTCTCTAATTAATATATGAGCTCCAGAAGGAACAAGATTTTAGTGAGAATATTAGGTTCATATGTGGACGGACTTGGGTTGAGGATCTTAGGTTTAACATTGGTTTCAGGATGTTTCATTTATTAAGTAATCTTTCCTGCAGTAGACTCTTAATAAGTATTTCAGTAATTACAGAATTTGTATGTTTATATGATGAATGGAAGTATTGTATTTTATGTTAGTTACTCTTTAAAGAAAATTTTATAAGAGTTGGCTGCAATTTTAGTGTGTTTTACCCTTCTGTATTTAATGAAACAGATTTCTAAACTTTAGTTTATTATATCATTAGGTGATATATTTTTGTATGTTGGAATTGGTGACTGCACTTAAAAAGTTTCATTTAAGTTTCAGTTTGTTAATCTATGGCAGTCAAACCATATAATTTTGTAAGTTCTTGTTCACATGACAGTAGACAGTTGCACAGTAGCATTTTCCTGGCATATGAATTTGGCTGTAAATAAGCCTTGTAAAGTAATAGTTTATTACATATATGCTGAGTGTAACACAGTCATTCTAGTGATATCCATTTGCACTCTGTTACACTTCTATTTCAGCCAACTGATGAAGAGTTGCACCATGTGAAAAAGCTGTTTTTTCATATGTTTTGAAAAACTGTACATTTGGCTTTTTCTTAATTTTGTAGTGTATTTTTAATTCACAGCTTTTTTAGGTGTTCATTATGGGTAAAAAGTGTAATTCATCTTTTCATTTTGTTATTTGTTTGTATTTACTCATAGATTTATCAGAAACTCTTTGTAATATGTATATCCCTATGTTCCAACAGATCGTTATTGCAACTGATTCATCGCACTATAGAATTCATTGTGCGTGAAGGACCAATGTTTGAAGCTATGATTATGAATAGAGAACTTAATAATCCAGATTTCAGGTGAGATAATGAGTTTTTAGGTTGTACCATTAACTTCTAAATACAATAGTGAATTTCAGAGAATGAGTATGCTCATTAATTGTTTATTCTTTAAAAACATGCTTTCTCTATTCCCAGATTTCTTTTTGAGAACCAGAGTCCTGCTCATGTCTATTACCGCTGGAAGCTGTTTTCTGTGTTACAAGGGGATTCGCCCAACAGATGGTCTATCAAGCCCTTTAGAATGTTTAAAAGTGAGTTGTACATGATTAATCGTTCACATGGGTTATATGTTATTAACCAATACAGTAGGATCAATGGATTGAACCAGGGCATGTGTCTGGGGTAAACCATGGAAAGTGTGTGGGGCCTGGATGTGGAAAGGGAGCTGTGGTTTCGGTGCATTATTACGTGACAGCTAGAGACTGAGTGTGAACGAATGGGGCCTTTTGTGTCTTTTCCTAGCACTACCTCGCACACACGAGGGGGGAGGGGGTTGTTATTCCATGTGTGGCGAGGTGGCAATGGGAACAAATAAAGGCAGACAGTATGAATTATGTACATGTGTATATATGTATATGTCTGTGTGTGTATATGTATGTGTACATTGAGATGTATAGGTATGTATATTTGCGTATGTGGACAGCGACAAAGCAAAATAGTAGGATCAAGGATATAGCAAGAGATAGAAATCAAGAAAGTTCATATAGCATCAATTCATGTTGTATCATGTCATCCATTTCCTTTTAGATTGGGGTTTGGGGCTGTAGGGGAGTGGGGGAAATTGAATTTTTTTTTTTTTCTTTGTCGCTGTCTCCCGCGTTTGCGAGGTAGCGCAAGGAAACAGACGAAAGAAATGGCCCAACCCACCCCCATACACAATGTATATACATACACGTCCACACACGCAAATATACATACCTATACATCTCAATGTACACATATATATACACACACAGACACATACATATATACCCATGCACACAATTCACACTGTCTGCCTTTATTCATTCCCATCGCCACCTCGCCACACATGGAATACCAACCCCCTCCCCCCTCATGTGTGCGAGGTAGCACTAGGAAAAGACAACAAAGGCCCCATTCGTTCACACTCAGTCTCTAGCTGTCATGCAATAATGCCCGAAACCACAGCATCCTTTCCACATCCAGGCCCCACACAACTTTCCATGGTTTACCCCAGACGCTTCACATGCCCTGATTCAATCCACTGACAGCACGTCAACCCCGGTATACCACATCGATCCAATTCACTCTATTCCTTGCCCGCCTTTCACCCTCTTGCATGTTCAGGCCCCGATCACACAAAATCTTTTTCACTCCATCTTTCCACCTCCAATTTGGTCTCCCACTTCTCCTCATTCCCTCCACCTCCGACATATAGATCCTCTTGGTCACTCTTTCCTCACTCATTCTCTTCATGTGCCCAAACCATTTCAAAACACCCTCTTCTGCTCTCTCAACCACGCTCTATTTATTTCCACACATCTCTCTTACCCTTACATTACTTACTTGATCAAACCACCTCACACCACACATTGTCCTCAAACATCTCATTTCCAGCACATCCACCCTCCTGCGCACAACTCTATCCATAGCCCACGCCTCGCAACCATACAACATTGTTGGAACCACTATTCCTTCAAACATACCCATTTTTGCTTTCCGAGATACTGTTCTCGACTTCCACACATTCTTCAAGGCTCCCAGGATTTTCGCCCCCTTCCCCACCCTATGATTCACTTCCACTTCCATGGTTCCATCCGCTGCCAGATCCACTCCCAGATATCTAAAACACTTTACTTCCTCCAGTTTTTCTCCATTCAAACTTACCTCCCAATTGACTTGACCCTCAACCCTACTGTACCTAATAACCTAGCTCTTATTCACATTTACTCTTAACTTTCTTCTTTCACACACTTTACCAAACTCAGTCACCAGCTTCTGCAGTTTCTCACATGAATCAGCCACCAGCGCTGTGTCATCAGCGAACAACAACTGACTCGCTTCCCAAGTTCTCTCATCCCCAACAGACTTCATACTTGCCCCTCTTTCCAAAACTCTTGCATTTACCTCCCTAACAACCCCATCCATAAACAAATTAAACAACCATGGAGACATCACACACCCCTGCTACAAACCTACATTCACTGAGAACCAATCACTTTCCTCTCTCTACACGTACACATGCCTTACATCCTCGATAAAAACTTTTCACTGCTTCTAACAACTTGCCTCCCACACCATATATTCTTAATACCTTCCACAGAGCATCTCTATCAACTCTATCATATGCCTTCTCCAGATCCATAAATGCTACATACAAATCCATTTGCTTTTCTAAGTATTTCTCACATACATTCTTCAAAGCAAACACCTGATCCACACATCCTCTACCACTTCTGAAACCACACTGCTCTTCCCCAGTCTGATGCTCTGTACATGCCTTCACACTCTCAATCAATACCCTCCCATATAATTTACCAGGAATACTCAACAAACTTATACCTCTGTAATTTGAGCACTCACTCTTATCCCCTTTGCCTTTGTACAATGGCACTATGCACGCATTCCGCCAATCCTCAGGCACCTCACCATGAGTCATACATACATTAAATAACCTTACCAACCAGTCAACAATACAGTCACCCCCTTTTTTAATAAATTCCACTGCAATTCCATATTGTTTATTATATTAAAAATTGGCCCATCAGTTACGTTTTCTACTTAATGGCTTTTCGCATTAACGGACACCCCCTCCCCCGATTAGTCCGTTCAGTTGAGGGTTTACTGCATATATGAGAAAGAGAATCGGTCACAAGACTAATCCCTGTGGTACACCACTTTTTAAGTCTAACCATTCAGAGACATGACCATGAGTCACCAATCTTTACTTACAGCCAGTCAGCCAATTTTCAAATTTTTGAAATACAAGCCCACCTGCACCATGTGACAACTTGTGTTTGTAACCTTTGATATGGACCTTTATCAAATAGTTTTTGAATATCTAGATAGATGATATCAGATGCTGTACTTTCAGCGTACGGGTAGGTTATTTCTTAAAAGATTAAATCAAGTAGATTTGTCAGACTTGGGCAATTTCATCAAAGATTATGCTGTGAATTGTAGTAGTAGATCTCTAGAGGGTCTGCAGTCGTATCCTGATTCATTAGTATATCAACTACAGATGTTAAACTGATTGGATGATACTTCTTAGGGAGTAGTTTATTACCCTTTTGAATATCATTGTTACAGAGTAAATTTTCATTCCTCTGGAGAATTTCCCGTAGCAAGTGACTTATTGAAAAGGGTAGTCAAGAGGTTAACTATCTCATTTTTCATCTCTTTTAGTGCCCTCAGATAAAACATATCTGGGCTTACTATTTTATTTATTCTTATTCCATATAGCACTGATAGTGTATCTGTATCTTTTATTTTTTTTCAAAATGCCTTCCCCTTTTAACAGTTGAGCTGGATGTGGAACATGAGTTGTATCTATTTGTAAATGCAGATGCAATGAAAATTCTCTTAAAAACTTTGCCATGGCTCTGTTGTATTGAGTCAAGTCATTTTCTGTCATTGATGACCCACTTGATTGGGTAACAACTCTCTTACTTCTACCATAAGTATAAAACTCTTTAGTGTTCATTTACTATTTTTCAGTAATACTCATCAAGCTGATCTTTGATGTGTGTCCTATTTTTTTAAGCAAATTTACTTCCATGCAGTTTATGTAATGTATTGTCATGCTGTCTTTTGCATTTTTTTGTTACTTCTACAGGCAACAAGCCCTTCTTATCATTACTCCATCACTTTGGCTTTGTTTTGAAACAAGGCTGTCTTATGTGTTGGTGCATGTATGCCCTCCACTACTTAGAAAGTAATATTAAATCTTTCCCAAGCCATACATCCATATCATCCCAGCTTTGCCTGTCAAGAGCAATATGAAGACCATTGAAATTTGCATGTATGATTTTTTTCTTAGCTTTCCTGTTAACCAACATTACAGGCTACATTGAAATTTACATCAAAAGTGATTTTTTGGTAATCACTTTACCAAACTTTTTTACCACTTTAACATTATGAATGAGATCCTCATTTGTAGGTAGAACTAAAATTGTTTCATCACAAGTAGGTTTCTCAACTAATTATGTTAGGGCATTTTCAAATAAATTTAGTAAAGCCCATGCCCCATGCTACTGGTAAAGTATTTTACCCACTTAATTACCATTATGTTGAAATCTTCCATTGTGGTGGAATCTTATTCATTACAAATTTCAGCCATTAGATCATAAAGTCTTTCGTCTGCTTCTGTTGTCTGTGTTAGGGGACTGTAGATGAATCTGTTGTTATTTTCATTCAAAACTTCTTTAATATTAATAGATATATCTTTCTTTCATCCTTGATCGATGTTTAATGCATTAGTGCAAGGAACTGCTAAGAAAGCCACATCCATACACATCCACTCTCTGTCATGTGTAATGCACCGAAACCACAGCTCAGTATCCTCAACCAGGCTCCAGAGACCTCTCCATGGTTTACCCTGGATGCTTCCCATGTGCTAGAACACTCCAGTGAGAGCACGTTGACCTCAGTATACCACATTGTTCCAGTTCATTCTGTCCTGTGCTTGCCTTTCATGCTTCTGCTTGTTCAGACCCTGATCGCAAGCTTGTTCCCTTTATTCAATATATATGTTTAGCGGTTAGCGTTCCTGACCATGATGCATTCAAGGGCCACCCAGGGTCAAATGCAAATGTTCAAATCCTAGTTACAGCAGTCAGTCCACAGTCAACCCAGCCCTCAACTGCCCCATGAATCACCTATGCATTTAAATCACCCATCATTGATACCCGGTCCCATGCAACAAAGCTGCTGACACATTCGCTCAGCTGCTCCCAAAATACTTGCCTCTTATGATCTTTCTTCTCATGATCAGGTGCATAAGTGCCACTAATCACCCATCTCTCTCCATCCACCTTCAGTTTTACCCACATCAATCTAGAATTTACTTCTTTGCACTTTGTCACACACTCCTACGACTCCTTAACTCTTGTCCTCTCACCAACCCCTGACTTTACACCTAAATCTATTCTAAACCATTCTTCCTCTATGCCCTTGAGCTTCATTTTACTCAGAGCCAAAACATTCAGGTTTCTTTCATCAAACACAATGCCTATCTCTCCTTTCTTCTCATCTTGGTTACATTCACACACATTCACACACCCCAGTCTGAGCTTTCGAGGAGGATGAGCAATCCCCATTTGACTCCTTCTTCTGTTTCCCCTTTTAGAAATTGAAATGTATATATTATGTATTTTTTTCATACTATTCGTCATTTCCCCTGTTAGCGAGGTAGCGTGAAGAACAGAGGACTGGGCCTCTGAGGGAATATCCTCACCTGGCCCCTTCTCTGTTCCTTCTTTTGGAAAATTAAAAAAATGAGAGGAGGATTTCTAGCCCCCCCGCTCCCTCCCCTTTTAGTCGCCTTCTACAACATGCAGGGAATACGTGGGAAGTATTCTTTCTCCCCTATCCCCAGGGATAAATATATATAGATTCTTATTCTTTTTTTTTTGACTGTCTATCTATCTCTATATCTCTGATGCCTGTTTTCCTCAAAGAACTCCCTCACTGGGGTGGCCATGGCATAGTCTCTCCAAACTGGTGAACTCCAGTCCTGCTTATTAGCCCCAGTGCCTCACCCTTACCAGGCCACTGGCAAAGGGCAAGTCTGGTGCAGTGTTTTCAGAGGCTCCAGCCTGATGTTCCAACTGACTACTTCTAAATCATGTGTCTACCTAAAGCTCCTGCCTAATGTTTCAACATGCTATTTTTACCTTCTGCTTCTATCTTCTACTTTGACCTACTGTTTCTACCTGATACTCCTGTCTAAAGTCCCAACATACTACCTATATCTCTTCCTCAAACCACCCCGCCAAAAAACAGGGCTAGCACATAGCTCTTACCATAGGAAAATCTAGTTTCACAACAACTAAAATGACTGGCTACTAATAAGCTTTCTCCCATAGAAGTATGCTAGCATATTCACAACTCTGGTGCGAGTTTCTGCTACACAAAGCCATGAATTTTTTAAGAAAGTATAACACATCAGAAAACTCCCTTAAAATGTTGCTCGAGATATTTCTGAAGATGTAACATAATAGAAATCACCCTAACAGTGCTCCTACCGAGATATTTCAGAAGAAAATGTAATGTAAGGGAAAATTCCTCTACAATGTTGCTACTAAGATATTCTGCAAATGATAAACATTTCACAGAATCTAGAATATTTTCCTTACCATCCTCTATTACCTCTCTTGTCAACCCACCCTTGCTCCTTAATCGTTGTCTGCCGTGTCAGCGAGGTAGCGCATGGAAACAGATGGAATGGCCCAACCCATCCTCATACACATGTATATACATAAACGCCCATACACGCACATATACATACATATACATTTTCAGCATATACATACATATACATTTCACTGTATATATTCTATACATACACAACATATATACATACATACACATGTACATACTCATACTAGCTGCCTTTTCATCCATTCCCGTTGCCACCCCACCTCACATGAAATATGGTAGAGCACTAGGAAAAGACAACAAAGGCCCATTCGTTCACACTCAGTCTCTAGCTGTCATGCAATAATGCCCGAAACCACAGCATCCTTTCCACTCCAGGCCCACACAACTTTCCATGGTTTACCCAGACGCTTCACATGCCCTGATTCAATCCACTTGACAGCACGTCAACCCCGGTATACCACATCGATCCAATTCATCTATTCCTTGCCCCCTTTCACCCTCTTGATGTTCAGGCCCCGATCACACAAAATCTTTTTCACTCCATCTTTCCACTCCAATTTGGTCTCCCACTTCTCCTCATTCCCTCCACCTCCGACATATAATCCTCTTGTCAATCTTTCCTCACTCATTCTCTCTCATGTGTCCAAACCATTTCAAACACCCTCTTTGCTCTCTCAACCACTCTCTATTATTTCCACACATCCTCTTTACCCTTTACTTACTTACTTGATCAAACCACCTCACACCACACATTGTCCTCAAACATCTCATTTCCAGCACATCCACCCTCCTGCGCACAACTCTATCCATAGCCCACGCCTCGCAACCATACAACATTGTTGGAACCACTATTCCTTCAAACATACCCATTTTTGCTTTCCGAGATACTGTTCTCGACTTCCACACATTCTTCAAGGCTCCCAGGATTTTCGCCCCCTTCCCCACCCTATGATTCACTTCCACTTCCATGGTTCCATCCGCTGCCAGATCCACTCCCAGATATCTAAAACACTTTACTTCCTCCAGTTTTTCTCCATTCAAACTTACCTCCCAATTGACTTGACCCTCAACCCTACTGTACCTAATAACCTAGCTCTTATTCACATTTACTCTTAACTTTCTTCTTTCACACACTTTACCAAACTCAGTCACCAGCTTCTGCAGTTTCTCACATGAATCAGCCACCAGCGCTGTGTCATCAGCGAACAACAACTGACTCGCTTCCCAAGTTCTCTCATCCCCAACAGACTTCATACTTGCCCCTCTTTCCAAAACTCTTGCATTTACCTCCCTAACAACCCCATCCATAAACAAATTAAACAACCATGGAGACATCACACACCCCTGCTACAAACCTACATTCACTGAGAACCAATCACTTTCCTCTCTCTACACGTACACATGCCTTACATCCTCGATAAAAACTTTTCACTGCTTCTAACAACTTGCCTCCCACACCATATATTCTTAATACCTTCCACAGAGCATCTCTATCAACTCTATCATATGCCTTCTCCAGATCCATAAATGCTACATACAAATCCATTTGCTTTTCTAAGTATTTCTCACATACATTCTTCAAAGCAAACACCTGATCCACACATCCTCTACCACTTCTGAAACCACACTGCTCTTCCCCAGTCTGATGCTCTGTACATGCCTTCACACTCTCAATCAATACCCTCCCATATAATTTACCAGGAATACTCAACAAACTTATACCTCTGTAATTTGAGCACTCACTCTTATCCCCTTTGCCTTTGTACAATGGCACTATGCACGCATTCCGCCAATCCTCAGGCACCTCACCATGAGTCATACATACATTAAATAACCTTACCAACCAGTCAACAATACAGTCACCCCCTTTTTTAATAAATTCCACTGCAATTCCATATTGTTTATTATATTAAAAATTGGCCCATCAGTTACGTTTTCTACTTAATGGCTTTTCGCATTAACGGACACCCCCTCCCCCGATTAGTCCGTTCAGTTGAGGGTTTACTGCATATATGAGAAAGAGAATCGGTCACAAGACTAATCCCTGTGGTACACCACTTTTTAAGTCTAACCATTCAGAGACATGACCATGAGTCACCAATCTTTACTTACAGCCAGTCAGCCAATTTTCAAATTTTTGAAATACAAGCCCACCTGCACCATGTGACAACTTGTGTTTGTAACCTTTGATATGGACCTTTATCAAATAGTTTTTGAATATCTAGATAGATGATATCAGATGCTGTACTTTCAGCGTACGGGTAGGTTATTTCTTAAAAGATTAAATCAAGTAGATTTGTCAGACTTGGGCAATTTCATCAAAGATTATGCTGTGAATTGTAGTAGTAGATCTCTAGAGGGTCTGCAGTCGTATCCTGATTCATTAGTATATCAACTACAGATGTTAAACTGATTGGATGATACTTCTTAGGGAGTAGTTTATTACCCTTTTGAATATCATTGTTACAGAGTAAATTTTCATTCCTCTGGAGAATTTCCCGTAGCAAGTGACTTATTGAAAAGGGTAGTCAAGAGGTTAACTATCTCATTTTTCATCTCTTTTAGTGCCCTCAGATAAAACATATCTGGGCTTACTATTTTATTTATTCTTATTCCATATAGCACTGATAGTGTATCTGTATCTTTTATTTTTTTTCAAAATGCCTTCCCCTTTTAACAGTTGAGCTGGATGTGGAACATGAGTTGTATCTATTTGTAAATGCAGATGCAATGAAAATTCTCTTAAAAACTTTGCCATGGCTCTGTTGTATTGAGTCAAGTCATTTTCTGTCATTGATGACCCACTTGATTGGGTAACAACTCTCTTACTTCTACCATAAGTATAAAACTCTTTAGTGTTCATTTACTATTTTTCAGTAATACTCATCAAGCTGATCTTTGATGTGTGTCCTATTTTTTTAAGCAAATTTACTTCCATGCAGTTTATGTAATGTATTGTCATGCTGTCTTTTGCATTTTTTTGTTACTTCTACAGGCAACAAGCCCTTCTTATCATTACTCCATCACTTTGGCTTTGTTTTGAAACAAGGCTGTCTTATGTGTTGGTGCATGTATGCCCTCCACTACTTAGAAAGTAATATTAAATCTTTCCCAAGCCATACATCCATATCATCCCAGCTTTGCCTGTCAAGAGCAATATGAAGACCATTGAAATTTGCATGTATGATTTTTTTCTTAGCTTTCCTGTTAACCAACATTACAGGCTACATTGAAATTTACATCAAAAGTGATTTTTTGGTAATCACTTTACCAAACTTTTTTACCACTTTAACATTATGAATGAGATCCTCATTTGTAGGTAGAACTAAAATTGTTTCATCACAAGTAGGTTTCTCAACTAATTGTGTTAGGGCATTTTCAAATAAATTTAGTAAAGCCCATGCCCCATGCTACTGGTAAAGTATTTTACCCACTTAATTACCATTATGTTGAAATCTTCCATTGTGGTGGAATCTTATTCATTACAAATTTCAGCCATTAGATCATAAAGTCTTTTGTCTGCTTCTGTTGTCTGTGTTAGGGGACTGTAGATGAATCTGTTGTTATTTTCATTCAAAACTTCTTTAATATTAATAGATATATCTTTCTTTCATCCTTGATCGATGTTTAACGCATTAGTGCAAGGAACTGCTAAGAAAGCCACATCCATACACATCCACTCTCTGTCATGTGTAATGCACCGAAACCACAGCTCAGTATCCTCAACCAGGCTCCAGAGACCTCTCCATGGTTTACCCTGGATGCTTCCCATGTGCTAGAACACTCCAGTGAGAGCACGTTGACCTCAGTATACCACATTGTTCCAGTTCATTCTGTCCTGTGCTTGCCTTTCATGCTTCTGCTTGTTCAGACCCTGATCGCAAGCTTGTTCCCCTTTATTCAATATATATGTTTAGCGGTTAGCGTTCCTGACCATGATGCATTCAAGGGCCACCCAGGGTCAAATGCAAATGTTCGAATCCTAGTTACAGCAGTCAGTCCACAGTCAACCCAGCCCTCAACTGCCCCATGAATCACCTATGCATTTAAATCACCCATCATTGATACCCGGTCCCATGCAACAAAGCTGCTGACACATTCGCTCAGCTGCTCCCAAAATACTTGCCTCTTATGATCTTTCTTCTCATGATCAGGTGCATAAGTGCCAATAATCACCCATCTCTCTCCATCCACCTTCAGTTTTACCCACATCAATCTAGAATTTACTTCTTTGCACTTTGTCACACACTCCTACGACTCCTTAACTCTTGTCCTCTCACCAACCCCTGACTTTACACCTAAATCTATTCTAAACCATTCTTCCTCTATGCCCTTGAGCTTCATTTTACTCAGAGCCAAAACATTCAGGTTTCTTTCATCAAACACAATGCCTATCTCTCCTTTCTTCTCATCTTGGTTACATTCACACACATTCACACACCCCAGTCTGAGCTTTCGAGGAGGATGAGCAATCCCCATTTGACTCCTTCTTCTGTTTCCCCTTTTAGAAATTGAAATGTATATATTATGTATTTTTTTCATACTATTCGTCATTTCCCCTGTTAGCGAGGTAGCGTGAAGAACAGAGGACTGGGCCTCTGAGGGAATATCCTCACCTGGCCCCTTCTCTGTTCCTTCTTTTGGAAAATTAAAAAAATGAGAGGAGGATTTCTAGCCCCCCCGCTCCCTCCCCTTTTAGTCGCCTTCTACAACATGCAGGGAATACGTGGGAAGTATTCTTTCTCCCCTATCCCCAGGGATAAATATATATAGATTCTTATTCTTTTTTTTTTGACTGTCTATCTATCTCTATATCTCTGATGCCTGTTTTCCTCAAAGAACTCCCTCACTGGGGTGGCCATGGCATAGTCTCTCCAAACTGGTGAACTCCAGTCCTGCTTATTAGCCCCAGTGCCTCACCCTTACCAGGCCACTGGCAAAGGGCAAGTCTGGTGCAGTGTTTTCAGAGGCTCCAGCCTGATGTTCCAACTGACTACTTCTAAATCATGTGTCTACCTAAAGCTCCTGCCTAATGTTTCAACATGCTATTTTTACCTTCTGCTTCTATCTTCTACTTTGACCTACTGTTTCTACCTGATACTCCTGTCTAAAGTCCCAACATACTACCTATATCTCTTCCTCAAACCACCCCGCCAAAAAACAGGGCTAGCACATAGCTCTTACCATAGGAAAATCTAGTTTCACAACAACTAAAATGACTGGCTACTAATAAGCTTTCTCCCATAGAAGTATGCTAGCATATTCACAACTCTGGTGCGAGTTTCTGCTACACAAAGCCATGAATTTTTTAAGAAAGTATAACACATCAGAAAACTCCCTTAAAATGTTGCTCGAGATATTTCTGAAGATGTAACATAATAGAAATCACCCTAACAGTGCTCCTACCGAGATATTTCAGAAGAAAATGTAATGTAAGGGAAAATTCCTCTACAATGTTGCTACTAAGATATTCTGCAAATGATAAACATTTCACAGAATCTAGAATATTTTCCTTACCATCCTCTATTACCTCTCTTGTCAACCCACCCTTGCTCCTTTGCCAATCTTGTTTTAAGTTCTCCTATGTGACACAATTAAAACAACACCACAACCAAGATGACAAAAATTCCATTATTATGAAAAGTTAAGTCTTCAGAGTTTATGCCAGTATTTGTAATCTAGTAAAAGAGAGTGACAGCAATCACAACCAATTGTAAATGTGACGGAAAACTCAATACAAATTACTCTTACAACAAAACAAATTTGTTTCTTACAGCTGCTTGGAAAATACATGTTCATTACTATCACACCACTATTGACATCCAAGGCTTCTAAATAAAGAACTGCAAAGTTTAGCCAAATAAATAACCAAAGAAAAACCAGAAAACTTCATAAAACCCTTGTTTTCTAATATCACCAATTCACTGCACCAGTTAGCATCACAGATCCTTCACAAAAATACACTTTTGATAACCACAAGTATAATATTATATTATACTTAATCGTTGTCTGCCGTGTCAGCGAGGTAGCGCATGGAAACAGATGGGGAATGGCCCAACCCATCCTCATACACATGTATATACATAAACGCCCATACACGCACATATACATACATATACATTTCAGCATATACATACATATACATTTCACTGTATATATTCATATACATACACAGACATATACATACATACACATGTACATACTCATACTAGCTGCCTTCATCCATTCCCGTTGCCACCCCACCTCACATGAAATAGGTAGCACCAGGAAAAGACAAAAAAGGCCACATTCGTTCACACTCAGTCTCTAGCTGTCATGTGTAATGCACCGAAACCACAGCTTCCTTTCCACTTCCAGACCCTACAGACCTTTTCATGGTTTACACCAGACGCTTCACATGCCCTGGTTCAATTGATTGACAGCACATCAACCCCGGTATACCACATTGTTCCAATTCACTCAGTTCCTTGCACACCTTTCATCCTCGTGTGTTCAGGCCCCGATCGCTCATAATCTTTTTAACTCCCTCCTTCCACCTTCAATTTGGTCTCCCACTTCTCCTTGTTTCCTCTACCTCTGACATATATATCCTCTTTGTCAATCTTTCCTCACTCATTCTCTCCATGTGTCCAAACCATTTCAACACACCCTCTTGTGCTCTCTCAACCACATTCTTTTATTACCACACATCCCTTTTACCCTTTCGTTACTTACTCGATCAAACCACCTCACACCACATGTTGTCCTCAAACATTTCATTTTCAACAAATCCACCCACTTCCTCACAACCCTATCTATAGCCCATGCTTCGCAACCATATGACAATGTTTTAACCACTATTCCTTCAAACATACCCATTTTTGCTCTCCGAGATAATGTTCTCACCTTCCACACATTCTTCAACGTTTCCAGAACCTTTGCCCCCTCCCCCACCCTGTGACTCACTTCCGCTTCCATGTTCCATCCGCTGCTAAATCTACTCCCAGATATCTAAAACACTTCACTTCCTCCAGTTTTTCTCCATTCAAACTTACCTTCCAATTAATTTGCCCCTCAACCCTACTGAACCTAATAACCATGCTCTTAGTCACATTTACCCTCAACTTTCTCCTTTCACACGCTTTACCAAACTCAGTCACCAACCTCTTCTGTTTCTCACCTGAATTTGCCACTAGCGCTGTATCATCTGTGAACAACAACTGACTCACTTCCCAAGCCCTCTCATCCATAATAGACTACATACTTCTTGCCCCTCTCTCCAAAAGTCTTGCATTCAATTCCTTAACCACCCCATCCGTAAACAAATTAAATACCCATGGAGACATCACATACCTCTGCCACAAACTGACATTCAGTGGGAATCAATTACTTTCCTCTCTTCCTACTCTTGCACATACCTTACATCCTTGGTAAAAGCTTTTCACTGCTTCTCACAACTTACCTCCAACATCATATAATCTTAAGACTTCCACAAAGCACTTCTATCAACCCTATCATGTGCCTTCTCCAGTTCCATAAATGAAACAATAAATGCATCTGTTTTTCCAATTATTTCTTGCACACATTCTTCAAAGCAAACACCTGATCCACACATCCTCTACCACTTCTGAAATCACAGTGCTTTTCCCCAGTCTGATGCTCTGTACATGCCATGACCCTCTCAGTCAGTACCCTCCCATATGATTTCCCAGGAATACTCAACAAACTTATGCCTTTGTAATTTGAGCACTCCCCTTTATCCCCTTTGCCTTTGTACCGTGGCACTATGCATGCATTCTGCCAATCCTCAGGCACTTCACCATGATCCATACATACATTGAATATCCATACCACCAATCAACAACACAGTCACTCCTTTTTGTAATAACTTCCACTGCAATACCATCCAAACCTTCTTCCTTGCCGACCTTCATCTTCCGCAAAGCTTTCTCTACCTCTTCTCTGTTTACCATACCATTCTCCCTGACCCTCTCACTTCATACACCACCCCAACCAAAGCACCCTATATCTGCCACTCTTATCATCAAACATATTTACCATATCTTCAAATTACTCGCTCCATCTCTTCCCACTTCATCACTACTTGTTATTACCTTCCCATTTGCCCCCTTCACCAATGTTCCCATATGTTCTCTTGTCTTATGCACATTATTTACTTCCATCCAATCCATCTTTTTATTCTCCCTAAGATTTAATGATACTCTCTCACCCCAACTCTCATTTGCTCTCTTTTTCACCTCTTGCACCTTGGTGTTGACCTCCTGCCACTTTCTTTAATACATCTCCCAATCATTTGCCCTACTTTCCTGCAGAGATTGAAGATATGATATCACATTTGTCTGTGATGATAGTATGAAGGTGAAATCACATTTCAGTAGGAGTTCATACGATTTTATTTCACATGTAATTTTTTCTATACATGTGGCATGACATGTTTTGTGGAGACAATCAACCCCATCAGGTGCCAGTTATTTAAACCCCAACATCACTCTGGAATACCACTGTCTAGCACCAATCAATACAGACCAACCACTGTCCGCTTTGTCCAGCAGTAACTGTTGAAATGGAGAGTGATTCAGGGGGTCATGTGGTGGGGGTTGACCTGGGTAGCTTGGTGTGTTTTGAAAAATGTTTTTTTTCTTTTTTATTGTGTGTCAATTCCCCACATAATAATTCTTTTAATGCTAGGATGGACTTATTAGTAATTAGACAGATATAATGTTGCGTATGGCATAATCAGCAGATGGATATAGAATAATGGGATTTTCAAGATATATGATGGGGTCATTTTCATGACAGTGTTGAGCAATCGCTTTTTTATGGGCATCCCTGTATACTGCAAGACAGTGCCAATAACACCTCTCCGTTCAAGTTTTTCTGGTCTGGCCCATATATCTTTACATGCCTTTCATTTGACGGTGTAAACACTCCCAGTTGTTGCATGATTTGGCTTACTATGTATTAAGGTCTTACTGATTGTGTTATTGTACTGGAGAGCAACATTACAACAACTGTTTTTTAGAACATCTTTGAGTAGCTAAGTTGGGAGAATAGGGCAGCACTGAACATTTAGACGTATCCATATTTGTCTCATTTTTGGTGCAAGAAGCATAAAATGTTTTCCTAGCATTCCAGTAAGATTTGTTCACAAATCAATTGGGGTGATATAACTGTATATAGATACATCTTAGATGACTACATTCGTCTAACAGGCTTATGAGATCACACATTCGTAGTGCTCTTAAAAGCAGACATAACTACAGACATTTTTATAGAAGAATCATGTACTGAGAATTAATGAATATAGCTCTCAGAATTGGTAGGCTTCCTGTAGATTTTAAAAGACAAATGATTAGATTCTCTAGTTATCAACACTTTAAGAAAGGACAGTTTGCCTACTTTTTCCCATTCAAATTTGAATTTGATAGTGGTTGGGTCTTATTTGATCATTAAAGAAAACATCACAGTCTTGGGAGGATGGCCGCAGTGACCACCCATCATCTGCGTATCTAAACCAGACTTTTGGATGATTATTGATTGAAGTTAGAATTTCAGTCTCAAAATATTCCATGAATAAGTTACTGAGAATAGGACTGAGAGGGTTTCCCATGGCAAGACCAAATTTCTGTCTATGAAAATTGCCTTCATCATCTTGGAAAACAGTATAAGAAACACAAAGTCAATGAAAGTTTTTATGGGCAGGAGCAAGTCAAGGTTGAGATTGGGCAATTCCTCCTTAAATATGTGATGGTTTCATTAATGGGTACGTTAGTGAAAAGAGAATTCATATCAAAGCTAATGAGTTTATGATGAGGCAAAATGATGTTTCTTTGTTTACAAAATCTAAGCTATTGATAACATGCAATGAAGAGATTTTCCCTAGAACATTGTTAAGGTGTTTTGCTAACTGTTTGATAATTTATAACAGTGAAATCTTAGAATTCATAACTAGGTTAAATCTAAGCAAAATAAGCTAAGAACCTCATATAATTGCAGTATCACCACCAACAAGTGCAGTGTAAAGAATGTAAATAAGCGCGCCCTACACACAACACTGGTAGTCTTGTGGCCATGGTAATTTCAAGTTCCCTCACGTAATTTTGTCTGAACTAAAGGAGGTGCCGAACCATCAGTTGCCGAAAATTTGGGGGTGTACCTGTAGCTCGCTTCCTAATATTTTTCATTTAGAAATTATGAAGAATTTTTTAAATACTTACATGTATTACACGTATTCCCTGCGTGTCGTAGAAGGCGACTAAAAGGGGAGGGAGCGGGGGGCTGGAAATCCTCCCCTCTCGTTTTTTTTTAATTTTCCAATAGAAGGAACAGAGAACGAGGCCAGGTGAGGATATTCCCTCAGAGGCCCAGTCCTCTGTTCTTAACGCTACCTTGCTAACGCGGGAAATGGCGAATAGTATGAAAGAAAAAGAAAAAAATAATGGATGATATAATTGGCCTGTGAGGGGACGTCCGTCTTTGTGAGTTTTTGGAAGACCATATATATTGGGAGGAGAGGGATTAACCATCCTTACTGACTTCAGAATATACTGTTGCTTATTTATTGGTTGCGTCTCAAGTTAAAGGTCTTTACTTTATTGTTAAGGGGATTAGGTGTTAAGCTTTCATATGTATCAGTATCATTTAAAAGCTCCTGAAGTTTACATCTATAATCATCTGTATTCAGAATCACAAACTGGCTAGTCTTATCTGATTTGATGCTGTGAATATCTCCATTTTTCTTGATTTGCAATGGCTCTCTGGAATCTCTGTGGCAGGTCAGTACATTTACGGACACTTTCACTGGCCAGGGCACTAAATGGGATGGCCTTTATTAGGTCTTCAGCTGCCCATGCTGTCATAGCTCAAAAAAGATAGTATGGATTTTTTTTTAGTAAATATGATGGTTACACAGGTATATACAGTAACTCCTCACCATCATAGAGGCAGAAATTTGATAGCTTGCATGTTACAGTAGACTAAAATAGCATTGATGAAAGGAGGGACAAGCTTCTTCATTTTGACTATGTGAGAACTCCAGTCTACATCACCATTTTGCAAGGCTAACTCCTCATTCACTGATGCCTCAACATATACCAGCTGATTGGGCCCTCCACACACTTGTCTGCTAGCTTCTATGAATATGCTTTTTATGGTATAGGATATTGTATAATGTTTTCCCAAAAATACATCATCCAAACAGCTTTTTTGGCAACTGTGTGTATGGGTTCATCATTGTGCATCTTGCAGCTTCTTTTTTGTTTCTACAGACAGTGACCACCATTTTATAGTGTAGATTAACTAAGGCAAATCATTGTGATTGGCTTGGCAAGAAGGATAATGCTTTTGGCATTGGTATTCAGTTGTTGTGTGATACTGCTGTTGCTTAGGATTCTTCTGACCAGATATTGATTGAATAGTTTTGTCAGTGGATTGAACCAGGGCATGTGAAGCGTCTGGGGTAAACCATGGAAAGTTTTGTGGGGCCTGGATGTGGAAAGGGAATTGTGGTTTCAGTGCATTATACATGACAGCTAGAGACTGAGTGTGAACGAATGTGGCCTTTGTTGTCTTTTCCTAGCGCTACCTCTCGCATGTGCGGGGGGGAGGGGGTTGTCATTTCATGTGTGGCAGGGTGGCGATAGGAATGAATAAAGGCAGCAAGTATGAATTATGCGTAAGACAAGGGAGCAAATGGGAACTTCAGTGAAGGGCGCAAATGGGGAGGTGATAACAAGTAGCGGTGATGTGAGAAGGAGATGGAATGAGTATTTTGAAGGTTTGTTGAATGTGTCTGATGACAGAGTGGCAGATATAGGGTGTTTTGGTCGAGGTGGTGTGCAAAGTGAGAGGGTTAGGGAAAATGATTTGGTAAACAGAGAAGAGGTAGTAAAAGCTTTGCGGAAGATGAAAGCCGGCAAGGCAGCAGGTTTGGATGGTATTGCAGTGGAATTTATTAAAAAAGGGGGTGACTGTATTGTTGACTGGTTGGTAAGGTTATTTAATGTATGTATGACTCATGGTGAGGTGCCTGAGGATTGGCGGAATGCGTGCATAGTGCCATTGTACAAAGGCAAAGGGGATAAGAGTGAGTGCTCAAATTACAGAGGTATAAGTTTGTTGAGTATTCCTGGTAAATTATATGGGAGGGTATTGATTGAGAGGGTGAAGGCATGTACAGAGCATCAGATTGGGGAAGAGCAGTGCGGTTTCAGAAGTGGTAGAGGATGTGTGGATCAGGTGTTTGCTTTGAAGAATGTATGTGAGAAATACTTAGAAAAGCAAATGGATTTGTATGTAGCATTTATGGATCTGGAGAAGGCATATGATAGAGTTGATAGAGATGCTCTGTGGAAGGTATTAAGAATATATGGTGTGGGAGGCAAGTTGTTAGAAGCAGTGAAAAGTTTTTATCGAGGATGTAAGGCATGTGTACGTGTAGGAAGAGAGGAAAGTGATTGGTTCTCAGTGAATGTAGGTTTGCGGCAGGGGTGTGTGATGTCTCCATGGTTGTTTAATTTGTTTATGGATGGGGTTGTAAGGGAGGTAAATGCAAGAGTCCTGGAAAGAGGGGCAAGTATGAAGTCTGTTGGGGATGAGAGAGCTTGGGAAGTGAGTCAGTTGTTGTTCGCTGATGATACAGCGCTGGTGGCTGATTCATGTGAGAAACTGCAGAAGCTGGTGACTGAGTTTGGTAAAGTGTGTGGAAGAAGAAAGTTGAGAGTAAATGTGAATAAGAGCAAGGTTATTAGGTACAGTAGGGGTGAGGGTCAAGTCAATTGGGAGGTGAGTTTGAATGGAGAAAAACTGGAGGAAGTGAAGTGTTTTAGATATCTGGGAGTGGATCTGTCAGCAGATGGAACCATGGAAGCGGAAGTGGATCATAGGGTGGGGGAGGGGGCGAAAATTTTGGGAGCCTTGAAAAATGTGTGGAAGTCGAGAACATTATCTCGGAAAGCAAAAATGGGTATGTTTGAGGGAATAGTGGTTCCAACAATGTTGTATGGTTGCGAGGCGTGGGCTATGGATAGAGATGTGCGCAGGAGGATGGATGTGCTGGAAATGAGATGTTTGAGGACAATGTGTGGTGTGAGGTGGTTTGATCGAGTAAGTAACGTAAGGGTAAGAGAGATGTGTGAAAATAAAAAGAGCGTGGTTGAGAGAGCAGAAGAGGGTGTTTTGAAATGGTTTGGGCACATGGAGAGAATGAGTGAGGAGAGATTGACCAAGAGGATATATGTGTCGGAGGTGGAGGGAACGAGGAGAAGAGGGAGACCAAATTGGAGGTGGAAAGATGGAGTGAAAAAGATTTTGTGTGATCGGGGCCTGAACATGCAGGAGGGTGAAAGGAGGGCAAGGAATAGAGTGAATTGGAGTCATGTGGTATACAGGGGTTGACGTGCTGTCAGTGGATTGAATCAAGGCATGTGAAGCGTCTCGGGTAAACCATGGAAAGCTGTGTAGGTATGTATATTTGCGTGTGTGGACGTGTGTATGTACATGTGTATGGGGGGGGGGGGGTTGGGCCATTTCTTTCGTCTGTTTCCTTGCGCTACCTCGCAAACGCGGGAGACAGCGACAAAGTATAAAAAAAAAAAAAAAAAAAAAAGTATATGTATGTATACGTTGAATTGTGTAGGTATATATATGTGTGTGTGTGGACATGTATGTCTATACATGCGTATGTGGGTGGGTTGGGCCATTCTTTCGCCTGTTTCCTTGCACTCCCTCGCTAGTGCGGGGAAACAGCGACAAAGTATAATAAATGAATAAATGAATTAATAGTTTTGAAAGGTTTGATTTCCATTTTAGATTACTTAAGTCCTCTGTTCCTGGACATGATTTAGGCTGGGACTTATGAATGTACAACTTTGTACTATATAGATTGTGTATATATGTCATGGTGCCTTCAACATTTTCCTTTACAGTTATTTTAACCACAATTATATGAAGGTTGCACTTGAATGAGAATACTTATGATATTTATCATTGGCTTGTTTTGAGGATAGATGTATGAATTGATCGTCAGTTTTGTATTATAAGAGATTTTGATGATATGCAGTTGCTCATTCATGTGTCCTTCCTAGAATTTGAAGAATCTCTCTCTCTCTCATGTTGGCACTTGAGATAGTAGTGGCCTTTTTGGGCGAGACAGACTGGGCTAGTGTGCATTGCCCCACACTGCAGGGGTCCCAATATTTTTTGTCCTGGTGTTATTTGTATTTCTTTATTATCAGTATTGTATTAAGTTACTTATATTGCAGTTTCAGCCCTAAGAGTCCCTTATTGACTTTTTGTCTTGGGGCGCAATAGTATTAAGAACACCTCTACTTGAGCTTATTTTGTACAGTATTCCCTGAGATAGACATTTAAGCTCAGGTCCCTATTGTGGTTGAAATTCTTTTTGGACATCACACTCTTCATCTCTTATAACAGAGTCATCTGACATCCAAGTGTTCGATATTAAAGTTTTTTAAAGTTATTAGACACCTAGAATGTGACCAGTTGCATATATATTCTGCAAAATTGAAAAATTTTCTTCATATTTAATGCATATAATTCTTAATAGATGGCTCAATATGGAAACCACCACCTCTCAACCCGTTTTTGCAAGGAATGCCAGAAGAGCTGATAAAGAGAGAAGAGGAGGAAGAAGACAAAAATAAGAAGGGATCCTTGTCTAATGCGTAAGTATGGCACACATGGATTTGTATTTATTTTTAGGACTTTTAAAGTTTTAACAATAATCCCAACAATAACACCTTGACTAGAGGTGTAACTTAACACAGGTATGAGAGCTTTGAGAGCATCTGCACATATTCAACTGCAGTATATGGAATTAAGACCCCAAGGTACTTAAAGGAAGAAACATAGTCAGTAGGTTTATCATTCAGTTTTAAACTTAATTTGTGTATTGTTACAATTACCTGTAATGAACACCTTAGTTTTGTCTGCAGGAATAAGTGCAAAACCATTACAGGCTTTGTGTTTGTTGCTTAGAATGGATTGCATTTCATGATAGGTGTTGGTTTTTACAAGGAAACCATCAGCATAACTGTTGGATTATTCCTAAAACTTTATGGAATAGATTTGAGTGAGCAATTGATTTGTTTGGGACTCTGTACTCTACTTTGCAAGTGCCACCTAGCATGTCTTTAATTTCACTTTTGTTGCCTTGAGACATGAAAGCAGACTTTTGTTTTTGGTGACAACCTGGTTTCCAGTGCAAAGGTCAGCCATCAGTGTCCATTTTGCCTAGTTGATACAATAAAGTGTACCTCTTAGCGGTATGAAATGCATCTTTCAAGACAGGGCATACAGTGTTCTATCACTCATCATGTGTTGGTAGAAGAGTGATAATACAGTCATAAAATTCTGCCATATGTGAAACTAAAGATAGCAGCCAATGTGAGTTGTGTGGATATGATATAGTAAATTGTTGAGCAGCATTCTCTCAAACATTTCATTTCATTATTATTTACCTTCCTCCACACAGCCTTATCTATAGCCCATGCCTTGCATTCATATATCATCATTGGGTCTCCTATTTCTTCGGATGTACCCATTTTTGCCCTCGCAGATAACATTTTCTCTTTCCACACATTCTTCAGTACTCCAGAACTTTCGCCTCCTCACCCACTCTTGTGACTTACTCCGCTTCCACAGTTCCGTTTACTGCCTTGCCCACTCCAAGATATCTGAAACACTTCACTTCCTTCAAATTTTCTCAATTCAAACTCACACCACTAACCTGTTCAACCCCACGTAACCTAATAACGTTGCTTTTCTCACATTTACTCTCAACTTCTTCCTTTCTCCTACTCTTCAGAACTCATTCACTATCTTCTGCAGTTTCTCAGTTGAATCTGCCACCAGTATCCTATGCAAATGACAAATGACTCAATTCCTAGGCCCTCCCATCCCCCACATTCTGCCAAATACTTTTCCATGGCCGTCTTTACGACAAAAATCTGATCCACACATCCCTTGACTTTAACGAAAAACCCCCATGTTCTTCACTTATTCTGTATTCAGTCACTTCCATCATTCTGTCAATTAATATTCTTGCTTACACTTTTCCTGGTATTCGTAACAGACTTACTCCCCTATGATTGCTGCATACAACCAGTGCACTTTTTCCTTTGAATAAAGGAACAGAAACAGCATTCACCCAATCCTCAGGCATGACCTTTTTCCATGCTAAATTACATAAAAGATTCATCCACTCTGTCACATTTTCTCCTCCATACTTCAGCATTTCAGCCATAGTCCCATCCACTCCAGGTGCCTTCCCATTTTTCAGCCTCATTCTTGCCCTTCTTACCTCCCTTTTTGCTATGGGCCCTTGCACTTGTATCCTTTTCCTTCCATCCTCCATACCCATGCATATAACAGTTGCTACCTCCCATTCTCTCACATTCATCAGTTCTTCAAAATACTCTTTCCATCTTCCTTTCACTTCCTTCTTTTGATTCAGCAACTCCCCTTCCTTACTTCTCACATCAACATATCCACTCTCACATCCTCCCCTTTCCTTTTCACCTCCTTCCAGTATAGTTTCTTATCCCAAAACTTTCCACTTCCTTCCAAAATCTTCATTAACTCTTTCCTTGCTTTCCTTGATCAGCTTCTTAACATTCTGCTTTCATATTTTTTCTTCCCCCCTCCTTTGCTGAACTTCCACTGGTACATTCATATTGAGCTATCTACCATATGCCTTTTTCTTCTCTTCTAAGGCATTTCTAATCTCCTCTGACCACCATTCATTGCCCTTCTTATTCCTGTATCTCATTACCTTGTATCCAATAACTGATTCTATAACATTTACTAGTATTTCTCTGAACATGTTAAACACTGCATTCTTACATTCACTACTTTTTCATCTATGCTTTTTGTTACCATACTTTCATACTCCTCCTTGCATTTTTTCTGATTCATCTTCTCACTTCCCAATACTTTTTCCTATCCATTCTTCCTTGCACTGTACTGCCACTTCTTCTTGATCCTCATCCCCACAAGAACTGCGAAATGGTCAGAGTCTCCAAAGAATCCTCTCATGACTTTAGCATCTCGCACTGCCTTTCTCAATCTTTGATCCACTGACACATTGTCAGTCAAAGGTTTTTGCTCTTCTCTTCCATCATTCCTCATCCAAGTATATGTGTGTATCATTTTGTGCTGAAAAAAAAAGGTGTTTGCAAAGATTAAACCCCTCTCAGCACAAATATCCACAAGATAACTTCCATTTTCATTTACCCATTTACCAACTCTCTCACCAATTTCATCACATCCCATTTTCACATTCACATCACCCAGTATGACTACGTTTCTGTCATTCTCAAGACCATTTATACAGTCATTTGAGTTTCTCTAGAAAAGCTTCATTTTATCCTTAACTCGTACAGTCTTCATATTCACATGTGCATATACAGATGTACTTCACAGTCCCAATCTTTACTTTCACCCACACTATTCTTGATCCATTCCATCTATGATTTGTAACCCTCCCATACTCTTGTTGATAGCAAAATTGCACATCTTTCTTTCCCTCCCCAATAATTTTCACTCATTCTCATCCATTCTACACCTCCTTCCATGCCCTCCCATAACTTGCATTTATCATTTCCATTTTCACTCCACACACCCTGCCCAAGGATATGGTTTTCCCAATCCCCAGCACATCCATGCTAAAACTTTTAGACCACTCCACAATCTCTGTTGCATTCTTCCACCATTTCTCTCCTTACAGTTTTCTGCCCCCTTATTTTCCCATGTAAAAGGTGGTCTTCCTCTCACACCAACCTATATAATTGTACTCTCATACACTCTTCTTGTAAACTTCCAGTCTTGCATTCTTTCCATGTGCCCAAACCACCTCAAAGTATTTCGTTTCTCCCACTTTACCACTCCACAATTTATTCCCTTTGCATTCTCTGCCATACCACATCATACATTCCTTCATTTATTTAGTCATTCCATCTAGTCATACCACATGCCTCTCTCAAATAGCTCGTTTCCACATTCTGGAATCTTGATCATTGTGACTTATTCCATGCTTATGTTTTGGCTGCATAGGTCAGGGTTGGAAGCACTATGTTCTCCCTTAATCCTTGCTTCACTTTTGTACTTACACTATTACCTTCCATTATTCAGTTAATGAACCCAAGTAATCCTTCTACCATTTACTGCTGTGTCCTTTATCTCTCCTTCTATGACACTGAACTTACCCAAGACAGCTTATAGATACTTAGATTCTCTCACATCTTTCAGTCTTTCGCCCCCATATCCAAAACACAGTTTAGTACACTTTCACCTTTCACTCTATATGGTTTTGCAAAATCTATACTTTGACTCTGTTTCCTTTTAAACACCATTACTTTACTTTTACTTGCATTTATCTTCAGTTGTCTATGCTTATGCACATCATGAAATACAATTGCATTTATCTTCACTTGTCTATGCTTATACACATCATGAAATACACTTACAACCTTTTGCAATTCCTCTTCAATCTCAGTAAACAACAGTTTCACCCGCAAACAGGTCTGCCACTAGAGACCATATCTCACTGCTATACTCCACCTCCACAACTCCTTTCCCTAGTTTTACTTTCACCTCTCTTATCACTCCATTCATATATGAATATATTAAAAAAGCCATGGTGACCTCACACAGCCCTGCCTAACACTTACACATATACCGACACTTTCTCCACTCTACATCCACTCTTACACATGCATTTACTCTGTAGAAAGCTTTTGCACCATCCAACAGTTGTCCTTCTTCCCCACATATCCTAAACTCATTCCATAAAACATTCTGCTCGACTTTGTCGTATGCTTTCACCAGTACCTTAAATGGTGCATACAGCTTCTTACCTTTTGCTAAATACTTTTCTACATTTGTCTTCACCGCAAACAATGATTCACACATCCACTACCTTTCCTAAAATCCCTTCCTCCTCATTTATTCAGCATTTAGTTTCTTCCTTCCACCTGTGGAAGGTATTAAGAATATATGGTGTGGGAGGAAAGTTGTTAGAAGCAGTGAAAAGTTTTTATCGAGGATGTAAGGCATGTGTACGTGTAGGAAGAGAGGAGAGTGATTGGTTCTCGGTGGATGTAGGTTTGCGGCAGGGGTGTGTGATGTCTCCATGGTTGTTTAATTTGTTTATGGATGGGTTTGTTAGGGAGGTAAATGCAAGAGTTTTGGAAAGAGGGGCAAGTATGAAGTCTGTTGGGGATGAGAGAGCTTGGGAAGTGAGTCAGTTGTTGTTCGCTGATGATACAGCGCTGGTGGCTGATTCATGTGAGAAACTGCAGAAGCTGGTGACTGAGTTTGGTAAAGTGTGTGGAAGAAGAAAGTTAAGAGTAAATGTGAATAAGAGCAAGGTTATTAGGTACAGTAGGGTTGAGGGTCAAGTCAATTGGGAGGTGAGTTTGAATGGAGAAAAACTGGAGGAAGTGAAGTGTTTTAGATATCTGGGAGTGGATCTGGCAGTGGATGGAACCATGGAAGCGGAAGTGGATCATAGGGTGGGGGAGGGGGCGAAAATTCTGGGGGCCTTGAAGAATGTGTGGAAGTCGAGAACATTATCTCGGAATGCAAAAATGGGTATGTTTGAAGGAATAGTGGTTCCAACAATGTTGTATGGTTGCGAGGCGTGGGCTATGGATAGAGTTGTGCGCAGGAGGATGGATGTGCTGGAAATGAGATGTTTGAGGACAATGTGTGGTGTGAGGTGGTTTGATCGAGTGAGTAACGTAAGGGTAAGAGAGATGTGTGGAAATAAAAAGAGCGTGGTTGAGAGAGCAGAAGAGGGTGTTTTGAAGTGGTTTGGGCACATGGAGAGAATGAGTGAGGAAAGATTGACCAAGAGGATATATGTGTCGGAGGTGGAGGGAACGAGGAGAAGAGGGAGACCAAATTGGAGGTGGAAAGATGGAGTGAAAAAGATTTTGTGTGATCGGGGCCTGAACGTTCAATGCAGGAGGGTGAAAGGAGGGCAAGGAATAGAGTGAATTGGAGCGATGTGGTATACCGGGGTTGACGTGCTGTCAGTGGATTGAATCAAGGCATGTGAAGCGTCTGGGGTAAACCATGGAAAGCTGTGTAGGTATGTATATTTGCGTGTGTGGACGTATGTATATACATGTGTATGGGGGTGGGTAGGGCCATTTCTTTCGTCTGTTTCCTTGCGCTACCTCGCAAACGCGGGAGACAGCGACAAAGTATAATAAATAAATAATAAATAAATAAATTAGTTTCTTCCATCACTCTCTCAATCTACACTCTTGCACACACTTTTCCTGGTATACCTAACAGACATATTAGCCAATAATTGCTACATATAACCTTAGCACCCTTTCCTTTGAGTAAAGGAACAGTAATGGCTTTCACATAGTCTTTAGGACTGAGTTAAAAGGGTGGTTGTTTAGTACTCAATGGGTTATTTCATTGTGTATGTGTTTTCTCCGTGATTTATTTGCTGGGAATGGAGGGATCTGTAGTTATAGGGAGCTGAAGTGTGAGACAGGTTTTTTTATTTCTACTCTTTTTTGGGGGGAGGGGAAATCAGTGATTAGTTATGATGTGATATGGTTGGGAGGGGTCTAGTGCTGTTGCATTCAATTGACTGCCAAGCATGCCGAGGTGGGATTGTATTACGAGGATCATTGTTTCTTTGTGTAGGTGTGAGTGTTTGTGATTGCTAGGCAGCTAGTGATTGTTCTGAATGCACTATTTTGTGTGGTTTACAGTTTTGTTATATTTGCTTTTGAGAAGATGGAAGACCAGGCAAGTTAGGCATAGTTTAGAGTGAAATGGATGAATTGTTTGTTGAGAATATAAAGGGATTCTTTCTCTTGTCCATATCTTGTGCCAGTTAGTGTTTTAAGGGTACTTAGTTTTGTGTTGATGTTATAATGCATGGAGTGAGTGTTTTGTCATGTGTGATGCCTAGAATGGTTGGTGTTTTGTTCACTAGGAGTGATTGCCCATTCAAGGTGTTTGGAGAGTGTGAACTTGATGGCATGGTAGTTCAAAGAGCAATTTTGTTTCCTTATTTGAAAATTGGCATTACATTAGCAGGTTTTCATTCCTTTGGCACTTTCCTCTCCTTCAGTGATCTTTTAGATATTTTGGTGATCAGAAAAGATGTTTGCTGGAAATATTGTTTAAACTAATAGACTTGTTTGGATTTAGTTTGTTTAGATATTCAAGCGCTTCATGGCATTCAGTATTCTTTACATCCAATTTTTTTTTTTGATGTTCAGTAACATGTGTGCTTGTGCTGTATTTGATTGATTTTTGAAGATAAACTCCTTTTCGAAATATTAATTAGAAGGAACTGTATTTCTTATCACTAGTTTTAAAGTGCCATGTAACATGATAATGGGCCATTAGTAGCAGTAGTTTTACACTTATTAGGCCCCAGCCCATGAACATAATTAACTATCATACTGCTTCTTAGATTTATATATGATGTCCACGTTAATCATACCCTCAATCATTATATTCCATCCATCCACCACTCTTGTACTAAAAAGTACTTCTATACAACTTTTTTAGCTTTTCTTGCTGAATATCATACAATGCCTTCTGGTTGTCCCATCTCTACATCATTTGAAGAATTGTCTTTTATTTACTTTATCAGTCAGGTCACCCCTCTTTCTTGTCACTTAAGCTCTTTCTATATTTGTATCATCTTATGTAACTTTCTTGTGACCTGTCTTAATTCTTTGTACTTCTTTTGATGCAATAATCGAACGTTAGAAGCATATTTTAGTTTTGGCCTTATGTAAGATATGAACTTTCTTGTGACGTGTCTTAACTTTTTGTACTTCTTTTGATGCAGTGATCAAACTTTAGAAGCATATTTTAGTTTTGGCCTTTTGTAACATATGAACAATCTGCTGAACATTTCCTTATTCATATTCATGTATTTGAAAGCTGTTTTTGTATTTGAAAACTGACTGTTGGTCTCCTTAATTACTGTCATTGTATGGGACTCTGGCAACAGGATGATGTCAGCTTGTAAGTCCATCTCACACACACAATCCTGATTTTTGTTTTTCCCCAATTTTAGTTAGAAAGTGGAGACTTACTTTTTCAAGGAGTTTTAATTTTGTGAAATATTTCCAAAAGTCTATTATTTTGCAAAGTTAATCTTTCGATTTGTAATACTCAAGAGTATCAAAATTGATATTGTGAAATAATGAAATTTATCAGTGATGACATAAAGAATTCCTTATACTCCTCAATATAGGCTGTTATAACTTTTTTTTTTTAAGTTAGATCTCCAGTATTCACTTTGTGGATAGTTTGTTGGAGGTTGAAGAGGATTGTTAATGTATTAGAATTGAAATATTAATGTATTTTGGAAATCTAGGCTGTGTTTGTACAGGTAATGATAGACTATCTGATTTCGAGTAAGATTCTGATATATATGGGAAGGAGACTTGTGTGAGGAAATACCAGGAGAGACTGAGTACAGAATGGAAAAAGCTGAGAACAAAGGATGTAAGGGGAATGGGGGAGGAGTGGGATGTATTTAGGGAAGCAGTATGGCTTGCGCAAAAGATCCTTATGGCATGAGAAGCATGGGAGGTGGGCAGATTAGAAAGGGCAGTGAGTGGTGGGATGAAGAAATAAGATTATTAGTGAAAGAGAAGAGAGAGGCATTTGGACGTATTTTGCTGGGAAATAGTGCAAATGAGTGGGAGATGTATAAAAGAAAGAGACAGGAGGTCAAGAGAAAGGTGCAAGAGGTGAAAAAGAGGGCAAATGAGAGTTGGGGTGAGAGAGTATCATTATATTTTAGGGAGAATAAAAAGATGTTTTCGAAGGAGGTAAATGTGTAAGACAAGGGAACAAGTGGGAACTTCAGTGAAGGGGGCTAATGGGGAGGTGATAACAAGTAGTGGTGATGTGAGAAGGAGATGGAGTGAGTATTTTGAAGGTTTGTTGAATGTGTTTGATGATAGAGTGGCAGATACAGGGTGTTTTGGTTGAGGTGGTGTGCAAAGTGAGAGGTTTAGGTAAAATGATTTGGTAAACAGAGAAGTGGTAGTAATAGCTTTGTGGAAGATGAAAGCCAGCAAGGCAGCAGGTTTGGATGGTATTGCAGTGGAATTTATTATAAAAGGGGGTGACTGTATTGTTGACTGGTTGGAAAGGTTATTTAATGTAATTATGACTCATGGTGAGGTGCCTGAGGATTGGCAGAATGCTTGCATAGTGCCATTGTACAAAGGCAAAGGGGATAAAAGTGAGTGGTCAAATTACAGAGGTATAAGTTTGTTGAGTATTCCTGGTAAATTATATGGGAGGGTATTGATTGAGAGGGTGAAGGCATGTACAGAGCATCATATTGGGGAAGAGCAGTGTGGTTTCAGAAGTGGTAGAGGATGTGTGTATCGGGTGTTTGCTTTGAAGAATGTATGTGAGAAATACTTAGAAAAGCAAATGGATTTGTATGTAGCATTTATGTATCAGGAGAAGGTATATGATAGAGTTGATATAGATGCTCTGTGGAAGGTATTAAGAATATATGGTGTAGGAGACAAGTTGTTAGAAGCAGTGAAAAGCTTTTATCGAGGATGTAAGGCATGTGTACCTGTAGGAAGAGAGGAAAGTGATTGGTTCTCAGTGAGTGTTGGTTTGCGGCAGGGGTGTGTGATGTCTCCATGGTTGTTTAATTTGTTTTTGGATGGGGTTGTTAGGGAGGTGAATGCAAGAGTTTTGGAAAGAGGGGCAAGTATGCAGTCTTTTGTGGATGAGAGAGCTTGGGAAGTGAGTCCGTTGTTGTTCACTGATGATACAGCGCTGGTGGCTGATTCATGTGAGAAACTGCAGAAGCTGGTGACTGAGTTTGGTAAAGTGTGTGAAAGAAGAAAGCTGAGAGTAAATGTGAATAAGAGCAAGGTTATTAGGTACAGTAGGGTTGAGGGACAAGTCAATTGGGAGATAAGTTTGAATGGAGAAAAACTGGAGGAAGTGAAGTGTTTAAGATATCTGGGAATGGATCTGGCAGCGGATGGAACCATGGAAGCTGAAGTGAATCATAGGGTGGGGGAGGGGGTGAAAGTTCTGGGAGCGTTGAAGAATGTGTGAAAGTCGAGAACATTATCTCGGAAAGCAAAAATGGGTATGTTTGAAGGAATAGTGGTTCCAACAATGTTTATATGGTTGCGAGGCGTGGGCTATAGATAGAGTTGTGCGGAGGAGTGTGGATGTGCTGGAAATGAGATGTTTGAGGACAATATGTTGTGTGAGGTGGTTTGATCGAGTAAGTAATAATAGGGTAAGAGAGATGTGTGGTAATAAAAAGAGTGTGGTTGAGAGAGTAGAAGAGGGTGTTTTGAAATGGTTTGGTCACATGGAGAGAATGAGTGAGGAAAGATTGACCAAGAGGATATACGTGTCGGAGGTGGAGGGAACGAGGAGAAGTGGGAGACCAAATTGGAGGTGGAAAGATGGACTGAAAAAGATTTTGAGTGAGTGGAGCCTGAACATGCAGGAGGGTGAAAGGCATGCAAGGAATAGAGTGAACTGGAACGATGTGGTATACCAGGGCTGACGTGCTGTCAATGGACTGAACCAGGGCATGTGAAGCGACTTGGGTAAACCATGGAAAGTTTTGTGGGGCTTGGATGTGGAAAGGGAGCTGTGGTTTCGGTGCATTATTACATGACAGCAATAGACTGAGTGTGAACGTATGTGGCTTTTGTTGTCTCTTCCTAGCACTACCTCACGTACATGCGGGGGGGAGGGGGTTGTTATTCCATGTGTATGAATTATGTACATGTGTATATATGTATATGTGGATCATAGGGTGGGGGAGGGGGCGAAAATTCTGGGGGCCTTGAAGAATGTGTGGAAGTCGAGAACATTATCTCGGAAAGCAAAAATGGGTATGTTTGAAGGAATAGTGGTTCCAACAATGTTGTATGGTTGCGAGGCGTGGGCTATGGATAGAGTTGTGCGCAGGAGGATGGATGTGCTGGAAATGAGATGTTTGAGGACAATGTGTGGTGTGAGGTGGTTTGATCGAGTGAGTAACGTAAGGGTAAGAGAGATGTGTGGAAATAAAAAGAGCGTGGTTGAGAGAGCAGAAGAGGGTGTTTTGAAGTGGTTTGGGCACATGGAGAGGATGAGTGAGGAAAGATTGACCAAGAGGATATATGTGTCGGAGGTGGAGGGAACAAGGAGAAGAGGGAGACCAAATTGGAGGTGGAAAGATGGAGTGAAAAAGATTTTGTGTGATCGGGGCCTGAACGTTCAATGCAGGAGGGTGAAAGGAGGGCAAGGAATAGTGAATTGGAGCGATGTGGTATACCGGGGTTGACGTGCTGTCAGTGGATTGAAGCAGGGCATGTGAAGTGTCTGGGGTAAACCATGGAAAGCTGTGTAGGTATGTATATTTGCGTGTGTGGACGTATGTATATACATGTGTATGGGGGGGGGGTTGGGCCATTTCTTTCGTCTGTTTTCTTGCGCTACCTCGCAAACGCGGGAGACAGCGACAAAGTATAATAAAAAATAATATAAATAATATATATATATGTGTGTATATTATCCCTGGGGATAGGGGAGAAAGAATACTTCCCACGTATTCCCTGCGTGTCGTAGAAGGTGACTAAAAGGGGAGGGAGCGGGGGGCTGGAAATCCTCCCCTCTCATTTTTTTTTTAATTTTCCAAAAGAAGGAACAGAGAATTGGGCCAGGTGAGGGTATTCCCTCAAGGCCCAGTCCTCTGTTCTTAACGCTACCTCGCTAATGCGGGAAATGGCGAATAGTTTGAAAGAAAATATATATATATATATATATATATATATATTATTTATATTTTTATTATACTTTGTCGCTGTCTCCCGCGTTTGCGAGGTAGCGCAAGGAAACAGACGAAAGAAATGGCCCAACCCACCCCCATACACATGTATATACATACGTCCACACACGCAAATATACATACCTACACAGCTTTCCATGGTTTACCCCAGACACTTCACATGCCCTGCTTCAATCCACTGACAGCACGTCAACCCCGGTATACCACATCGCTCCAATTCACTATTCCTTGCCCTCCTTTCACCCTCCTGCATTGAACGTTCAGGCCCCGATCACACAAAATCTTTTTCACTCCATCTTTCCACCTCCAATTTGGTCTCCCTCTTCTCCTTGTTCCCTCCACCTCCGACACATATATCCTCTTGGTCAATCTTTCCTCACTCATCCTCTCCATGTGCCCAAACCACTTCAAAACACCCTCTTCTGCTCTCTCAACCACGCTCTTTTTATTTCCACACATCTCTCTTACCCTTACGTTACTTACTCGATCAAACCACCTCACACCACACATTGTCCTCAAACATCTCATTTCCAGCACATCCATCCTCCTGCGCACAACTCTATCCATAGCCCACGCCTCGCAACCATACAACATTGTTGGAACCACTATTCCTTCAAACATACCCATTTTTGCTTTCCGAGATAATATTCTCGACTTCCACACATTCTTCAAGGCTCCCAGAATTTTCGCCCCCTCCCCCACCCTATGATCCACTTCCGCTTCCATGGTTCCATCCGCTGCCAGATCCACTCCCAGATATCTAAAACACTTCACTTCCTCCAGTTTTTCTCCATACAAACTCACCTCCCAATTGACTTGACCCTCAACCCTACTGTACCTAATAACCTTGCTCTTATTCACATTTACTCTTAACTTTCTTCTTTCACACACTTTACCAAACTCAGTCACCAGCTTCTGCAGTTTCTCACATGAATCAGCCACCAGCGCTGTATCATCAGCGAACAACAACTGACTCACTTCCCAAGCTCTCTCATCCCCAACAGACTTCATACTTGCCCCTCTTTCCAAAACTCTTGCATTCACCTCCCTAACAACCCCATCCATAAACAAATTAAACAACCATGGAGACATCACACACCCCTGCCGCAAACCTACATTCACTGAGAACCAATCACTTTCCTCTCTTCCTACACGTACACATGCCTTACATCCTCGATAAAAACTTTTCACTGCTTCTAACAACTTGCCTCCCACACCATATATTCTTAATACCTTCCACAGAGCATCTCTATCAACTCTATCATATGCCTTCTCCAGATCCATAAATGCTACATACAAATCCATTTGCTTTTCTAAGTATTTCTCACATACATTCTTCAAAGCAAACACCTGATCCACACATCCTCTACCACTTCTGAAACCACACTGCTCTTCCCCAATCTGATGCTCTGTACATGCCTTCACCCTCTCAATCAATACCCTCCCATATAATTTACCAGGAATACTCAACAAACTTATACCTCTGTAATTTGAGCACTCACTCTTATCCCCTTTGCCTTTGTACAATGGCACTATGCACGCATTCCGCCAATCCTTAGGCACCTCACCATGAGTCATACATACATACATTGAATAACCTTACCATATATATATATATATATATATATATATATATATATATATATAGGGGATAGGGGAGAAAGAATACTTCCCACGTATTCCCTGCGTGTCGTAGAAGGCGACTAAAAGGGGAGGGAGCGGGGGGCTGGAAATCCTCCCCTCTCGTTTTTTTTTTTTTTTTTTTTTTTTTTTTTTTTTTTTTTCAAAAGAAGGAACAGAGAATTCGGCCAGGTGAGGGTATTCCCTCAAAGGCCCAGTCCTCTGTTCTTAACGCTACCTCGCTAATGCGGGAAATGGCGAATAGTTTGAAAAAAAATATATATATATATATATATATATATATATATATATATATATATATATATATATATATATATATATATATATATATATTTTATTTTTTATTATACTTTGTCGCTGTCTCCCGCGTTTGCGAGGTAGCGCAAGGAAACAGACGAAAGAAATGGCCCAACCCCCCCCCATACACATGTATATACATACGTCCACACACGCAAATATACATACCTACACAGCTTTCCATGGTTTACCCCAGACGCTTCACATGCCCTGCTTCAACCACTGACAGCACGTCAACCCCGGTATACCACATCGCTCCAATTCACTCTATTCCTTGCCCTCCTTTCACCCTCCTGCATGTTCAGGCCCTGATCACACAAAATCTTTTTCACTCCATCTTTCCACCTCCAATTTGGTCTCCCTCTTCTCCTTGTTCCCTCCACCTCCGACACATATATCCTCTTGGTCAATCTTTCATCACTCACTCATACATATGTATATATATATATATATATGTATACGTTGAGATGTATAGGTATGTATATTTGCGTGTGTGGACGTGTATGTATATACATGTGTATGTGGGTAGGTTGGGCCATTCTTTCGTCTGTTTCCTTGCGTTACCTCGCTAACGCGGAAGACAGCAACAAAGTAAAATGAATAGATAAAATAGTGTTTTAGGAATTTATCTAACATGTTTGTAGTAATTTTCTGTTGGTTATGAGGAGAATATAAGCAAAATCATCCCAAGTCTTAACTAAACAGACAGGTCCATCGAGGATATATAATAGCGAGTAATGTCTTGTTGATGGTCATGTAGCAGAACTACCTTGGCATGTGGAGTTGTTAAGATGTAGATATATGCTTTTGCTATTGTATTTCCACATTTCTGTAAGTATGCAATTTTTTTTCTGTCAACAGACAAAGAGGTCGGCTGGAATCGATGATTCGTAATTTGAACCCTGAGAGGGAAAAGGTTGGTGAAGCAATGGTCTGGTGTATTGAACATGCAGATGCAGCTGAGGAGATTTGTCAGTGCCTTACCGAGGCTCTCACTAATAATGACACAGCAATGCCTAAAAAGGTAAATATTTTTTTGAATATGGAATAATATCCTCATTGGTTTTACATGATAGAATGGAAAGACCTGTGTGATTTTATTCTCCAGATTTTAGCAGTACATATAATACATTCTTAAAGTGTAATGTAATTTTATTCAGTTGATCTTGTGTCAGTATGTAGTATTCTGTTTTGCACTAGCTGACAGACTGCCTCATGAAGTAAGTCCTTCTTAAGCCCAGGTTAATTCATGGTTTCAGATACTCTTTATTGACACTGATGTCAACTGTACATTCCTCCACTTTGTCCAACCATATCTCTTTTCATTGTCTTCTCCCCTCAAAACCCCCATCATTTCTCTCGAAATCATCATCGCCTTATTTCCGAACCAGCTCATCGAGTCGATTCTCTTTCTAGCCCTCCATCCCCTATCTCCTCCCTCTGAACCTATGCTATCTTGTGTACTTTCCTTGCATAGGTTCTTCCAAGTGTGCTCCCATCTTCAAGTAGACAAGGAGTATGGCTCAGGTGTCATATCTTATCAAGTCTTAAAGGAGTGTGCCTCTTAGCTGGCTTTGATCCTTACTCACCTGTTTTAGCTGCCTAAAACTCCAGATTTATCCTTCCCCTTAGAATTATACCTTGCTGCAGCCCATCCATATGAAGAGTGATTGCTGTAACCCCTCCAGTGATCACCCTCACACATCTGTTTTCTCCATAGTCTCTGAAATTTCTCCTTAGCTCTTACTTTCTCAGACAGTAGAATCCCATTACCTTCTTTCTGATTACCAGCGCAAATTTTGCTATGTTAGGTTTACTGGTGATCTATGCAACCTACCACTGGACCTCCTTTCTCAGGGATTTTGGTGAAACTTGTCATGGCCCTTGATTTCTCCAAGGCATATGATGGTGTTTTTCTGCTTTTTTCTTAACCCTATTATACCCTAATGCAGTTTCCTCTCTAGCTGTTCCATTTTGGAGTTTGTTGATGGAGTGACTGTTGCCTCCTCTCCTGTCAACATTGGCATTCTACAAGGTTGTCTCATATTTTCTTTTCTCGTTCTTCTCTCAGAATGACCCCTTTTCAACTTCTAACCCTGTTCTGTCTTATGCTGGTTATTCCATTGTACTCATTCTAACTCACTTTCCCTCCCCAATTTCTTCTAATTCTCATTCTCTTTCTCATACCGAATTTACTTCCTTTTTCATTTTGGACCTGTGCAATATCTCAGATTGAGAAAGCAGTAACCAAGTTAGATATAGGAATACCTGTTTCAAAAAGACATTAGTGTATGTGGGCGAGGAGGAAAGATGGAAAGCGGGCATTATTGGATTTCATATTAAATTGATCATTGTGCGAAAGAGAGGATCTTAGATGCGAATATGCTGTGAGAGGCAGCTGGTAGGATGTCTAGTTACTTGATGGAGGTGTAGGTGAAGATTTGTAGAGGCTTTAGGAAGAGGAAAGAAATTGGTGAGATGGTAATGAAAGTAATTGAACTTGGATGAGAGGCTTGCATGAAGAGATGCCAAGAGAGATTGAGTGTAGAATGGCAAATGGTTGGAGTAAATGAAGCTAGAGGAGGGGATGAAAATGGGAGGTATTTAGGGAAGCACTGTTGACATGTGCAGTAGACCTCTGTGGTGTAGCAGTTGATGTTGCTGATTGTAATGCATTCATGAGCCATACAGGGTCAAGTGCACAGTTTCGAAACTGAAACCTGTTCCCAGCAGTCTGTTTGCAGTTACCCTAGCTGCTCATCCTTCCTAAGGTTTGGTTGATGAATTGTATACCTTTTGGGTACTTATTTGCCTTTTTCGTTTTAGCAAGGTACTGCCAGGAACAGACGAAGGAAAAGCCTCATTTGCTCATGTGTATTCTCTTGATGTCTTGTGTAATGCACTGAAACCACAGCTGTGCTCACATCCAGGGCCCATAGACCTTGCCATGATCCCTAATTGCTTCATTTGCCACCATTCAGTCCATTGACAGCACATCGCTCATACCTATCACCCTCCTACATGTACGGGCCCCAGCCACTCAAAATATTTTTCACTCCATCCTCCCTTCTCCACTTTTGTCTTGCCTTGTTCTTCCCCTCTTCCTGTCTGACACATGTATCCTGCTTGTTAACCTCTCCTGACTCATTCTATCCCTATGTCCAAATCTTTCAGCACACTTCAGCTTTGTCAATTACACTCTCCTTATTACCACACCTCTCTCTCTTAAAGGATATTATTGTCTCGTTCAAACCATACTGCATCACACATTATTTTCAAACATTTCATTTCCAACACAACCATCTTTAGCTTATGCCTCATATCCAAACAACAGTGTAAGGCCAACAATACCTTCAAACATACCCCAGTTTTGCCCTCCCAGAAAACAACCTCCCTTTCCACACACTGCTTCCAGGACCTTTACCCCCATACCCATCTTATGATTGATTTTTACTTTCATGGTTCCATTTATTTTTGTGTCCACTAAAACTCTCATACCCATCTTATGACTGATTTTTACTTTCATGGTTCCACTTACTTTTGTGTCCACTAAAACTCTCCACTTCCTCCAAATGTTCTCCTTTATAACTCACACTCCAGCTGGACTGTTCCTCTACCGTGCTAAACCTAATAATTTTGCTTTTGTTGACACTTACTGTCAACTTCCTTCTCTCATACACTCTGAAAGTCAGACATCAACTTCTGCATTTTCTCTCTTAAATCTTCAACCAATGCTGTGTCATCAGCAAACAACAGTTAACTTACTTTTCAGTTCTCTCGCCCCCAACAAACAGCGTACTTACTCCTCTCCAAGACCCTTAGATTTAGTTCCCTTATTACCCCATCCATAAACAAATTAAACAGCCATGGTGACATCACATGCCTCTGCCCACCTTCACCTGGAATCACTCACTCTCCCCTCTGACTAATCACTGATATGACTCATACTTTTGATAAGAAAAAGATATTGAATATGATTATTTGAATGTTGTGAAAAATGTTTGGAAGACTACAGTATTTCATGCAGTATTAGGAAATCTGAAATGCACTTGGAATGACTACAGAAACATCTGAAAGAAAGCTAGGCTCCTGGCTGAAGTCAGTCCTTCATGAACTTTTGGGTAGACATCTATACAGCATGGGTATTGGCTATGTAAAATTTTAACTGTGTTAGTATTGTATTATGTAGTTTTAAGTATTGCCCCATCTTCTCTCCCCTTGGGGCATAGAACCCATTCAGTCAGATTTTGCTCATCCGCTATACCCTATTACCCTGATTAGTGCTTAGGATACATTCTTGGGAAATGGAATGCTAAGTGAAACAGCTTTCTATGGGGATATTATATCATTGCATGTACTGAGATGCATTTCTGATGGCAAGAGTTTGGGAAGAGGGGCAAGTATGCAGTCTGTTGTGGATGAGAGAGCTTGGGAAGTGAGTCAGTTGTTGTTCGCTGATGATAGAGTGCTGGTGGCTGATTCGTGTGAGAAACTGCAGAAGCTGGTGACTCAGTTTGGTAAAGTGTGTGAAAGAAGAAAGCTGAGAGTAAATGTGAATAAGAGCAAGGTTATTAGGTACAGTAGGGTTGAGGGACAAGTCAATTGGGAGGTAAATTTGAATGGAGAAAAACTGGAGGAAGTGAAGTGTTTTAGATATCTGGGAGTGGATTTGGCAGCGGATGGAACCATGGAAGTGGAAGTGAATCAAAGGGTGGGGGAGGGGGCAAAAGTTTTGGGAGCATTGAAGAATGTGTGGAAGTCGAGAACATTAACTCGGAAAGCAAAAATGGGTATGTTTGAAGGAATAGTGGTTCAAACAATGCTATATTGTTGCAAGGCGTGGGCTATAGATAGAGTTGTGCAGAGGAGGGTGGATGTGCTGGAAATGAGATGTTTGAGGACAATATGTGATGTGAGGTGGTTTGATCGAGTAAGTAATGTAAGGGTAAGAGAGATGTGTGGTAATATAAAGGGTGTGGTTGAGAAAGCAGAAGAGGGTGTTTTGAAATGGTTTGGTCACATGGAGAGAATGAGCAAGGAAAGATTGACCAAGAGGATATATGTGTCAGAGGTGGAGGGAATGAGAAGAAGTGGGAGACCAAATTGGGGGTGGAAAGATGGAGTGAAAAAGATTTTGAGTGATCGGGTCCTGAACATGCAAAAGGGTGAAAGGCGTGCAAGGAATAGAGTGAATTGGAACGATGTGGTATACCGGGGTTGACGTGCTGTCGATGGATTGAACCAGGGCATGTGAAGCATCTGGGTTAAACCATGGAAAGTTCTGTGGGGCCTGGATGTGGAAAGGGAGCTGTGGTTTCAGTGCATTATACATGACAGCTAGAGACTGAATGTGAATGAATGTGGCCTTTGTTGTCTTTTCTTAGCGCTACCTCGCGCAGATGCAGGGAGAGGGGGTTGTTATTTCATGTGTGGCGGGGTGGCGATGGGAATGAATAAAGGCAGAGAGTATGAATTATGTACATGTGTATATATGTATTTATCTGTGTGTGTTCAGAAAAGAAGAGAGAATGTTGGGGTGAAGAGAGTGGTGAGAGTAAGTGAGCTCGGGAAGGAGACTTGTGTGAGGAAGTATCAGGAGAGACTGAGTACAGAATGGAAAAAGGTGAGAACAAAGGAGGTAAGGGGAGTGGGGGAGGAATGGGATGTATTTAGGGAAGCAGTGATGGCTTGCGCAAAAGATGCTTGTGGCATGAGAAGCGTGGGAGGTGGGTTGATTAGAAAAGGTAGTGAGTGTTGGAATGAAGAAGTAAGATTATTAGTGAAAGAGAAGAGAGAGGCATTTGAACGATTTTTGCAGGGAAAAATGTAAATGAGTGGGAGAGGTATAAAAGAAAGAGGCAGGAGGTCAAGAGAAAGGTGCAAGAGGTGAAAAAGAGGGCAAATGAGAGTTGGGGTGAGAGAGTATCATTAAATTTCAGGGAGAATAAAAAGATGTTTTGGAAGGAGGTAAATAAAGTGCGTAAGACAAGGGAGCAAATGGGAACTTCAGTGAAGGGGGCTAATGGGGAGGTGATAACAAGTAGTGGTGATGTGAGAGGGAGATGGAGTGAGTATTTTGAAGGTTTGTTGAATGTGTTTGATGATAGAGTGGCAGATATGGGGTGTCTTGGTCGAGGTGGTGTGCAAAGTGAGAGGGTTAGGGAAAATGATTTGGTAAATAGAGAAGAGGTAGTAAAAGCTTTACAGAAGATGAAAGCCGGCAAAGCAGCAGGTTTGGTTGGCATTGCAGTGGAATTTATTAAAAAAGAGGGTGACTGTATTGTTGACTGGTTGGTAAGGATATTTAATGTATGTATGATTCATGGTGAGGTGCCTGAGGATTGGCGGAATGCTTGCATAGTGCCATTGTACAAAGGCAAAGGGGATAAGAGTGAGTGCTCAAATTACAGAGGTATAAGTTTGTTGAGTATTCCTGGTAAATTATATGGGAGGGTATTGATTGAGAGGGTGAAGGCATGTACAGAGCATCAGATTGGGGAAGAGCAGTGTGGTTTCAGAAGTGGTAGAGGATGTGTGGATCAGGTGTTTGCTTTGAAGATTTTTTTTTTTTTTTTTTTTTTTTATACTTTGTCGCTGTCTCCCGCGTTTGCGAGGTAGCGCAAGGAAACAGACGAAAGAAATGGCCCAACCCCCCCCATACACATGTATATACATACGTCCACACACGCAAATATACATACCTACACAGCTTTCCATGGTTTACCCCAGACGCTTCACATGCCTTGATTCAATCCACTGACAGCACGTCAGCCCCGGTATACCACATCGCTCCAATTCACTCTATTCCTTGCCCTCCTTTCACCCTCCTGCATGTTCAGGCCCCGATCACACAAAATCTTTTTCACTCCATCTTTCCACCTCCAATTTGGTCTCCCTCTTCTCCTTGTTCCCTCCACCTCCGACACATATATCCTCTTGGTCAATCTTTCCTCACTCATCCTCTCCATGTGCCCAAACCACTTCAAAACACCCTTTTCTGCTCTCTCAACCACGCTCTTTTTATTTCCACACATCTCTCTTACCCTTACATTACTCACTCGATCAAACCACCTCACACCACACATTGTCCTCAAACATCTCATTTCCAGCACATCCATCCTCCTGTGCACAACTCTATCCATAGCCCACGCCTCGCAACCATACAACATTGTTGGAACCACTATTCCTTCAAACATACCCATTTTTGCTTTCCGAGATAATGTTCTCGACTTCCACACATTCTTCAAGGCCCCCAGAATTTTCGCCCACTCCCCCACCCTATGATTCACTTCCGCTTCCATGGTTCCATCCGCTGCCAGATCCACTCCCAGATACCTAAAACACTTCACTTCCTCCAGTTTTTCTCCATTCAAACTTACCTCCCAATTGACTTGACCCTCAACCCTACTGTACCTAATAACCTTGCTCTTATTCACATTTACTCTTAACTTTCTTATGTGGTGTGAGGTGGTTTGATCGAGTAAGTAATGTAAGGGTGAGAGAGATGTGTGGAAATAAAAAGAGTGTGGTTGAGAGAGCAGAAGAGGATGTTTTGAAATGGTTTGGTCACATGGAGAGAATGAGTGGGGAAAGATTGACCAAGAGGATATATGTGTCAGAGGTGGGGGGAATGAGGAGTGGGAGACCAAATTGGAGGTGGAAAGATGGAGTGAAAAAGATTTTGAGTGATCGGGGCCTGAACATGCAGGAGGGTGAAAGGCGTGCAAGGAATAGAGTGAATTGGAACGATGTGGTATACCGGGGTCGACGTGCTGTCAATGGATTGAACCAGGGCATGTGAAGCGTCTGGGGTAAACCATGCAAAATGTGTGGGGCCTGGATGTGGAAAGGGAGCTGTGGTTTCGGTGCATTATTACATGACAGCTAGAGACTGAATGTGAACGAATGGGGCCTTTGGTGTTTTTCCTAGCGCTACCTCGCACACATGAGGGGGGAGGGGGTTGTTATTCCATGTGTGGCGAGGTGGCGATGGGAACAAATAAAGGCAGACAGTATGAATTATGTACATGTGTATATATGTATATGTCTGTGTGTGTATATATATGTGTACATTGAGATGTATAGGTATGTATATTGTGCGTGTGTGGACATGTATGTATATACATTTGTATGTGGGCGGGTTGGGCTATTCTTTCATCTGTTTCCTTGCACTACCTCGCTAACGCGGGAGACAGCGATAAAGCAAAATAAATATATATAGAAATATCTGTGTGTGTATATATATGTATATGTTTAGATGTATAGGTATGTATATGTGCATGTGTGGACGTATATCTATATACATGTGTATGTGGGTGGGTTGGGCCATTCTTTCGTCTGTTTCCTTGCGCTACCTCGCTAATGCGGGAGACAGCGACAAAGTAAAATAAGAAAATAAGTAAATAGATAAGCTGAATGAATATAATACACTACTGTGTATGAGTGTTACAGATATTAACAAACACAGATTATTACAGTAACCTTTTTTTTTTTTTTTTTTTTGCTGTCTCCCGCGTTTGCGAGGTAGCGCAAGGAAACAGACGAAAGAATGGCCCAACCCACCCACTCTGTAGTGGACATTGCACTGCACTGTATATCAAATCCATGTGGGCATAATACAATTGCAGGATACAACATAAGGTTTACCACAGTGACGTTCTACACATGAATTTTACCGTCAGAACTAAAACATGCCTTATATTTGGAAAGAGAAAAATATTTTCTTTTAAAGATTAAAACAATCAGCCCAATATCTGGATTTGGGATTTACTTTTGAATGATCACTATTTGACTTGAAAGGTGATAACAGTATCATGGTTAATTAAGCGTATTTCTTACATATATATATATATATATATATATATATATATAGGTGAGTTTGAATGGAGAAAAACTGGAGGAAGTGAAGTGTTTTAGATATCTGGGAGTGGATCTGTCAGCGGATGGAACCATGGAAGCGGAAGTGGATCATAGGGTGGGGGAGGGGGCGAAAATTTTGGGAGCCTTGAAAAATGTGTGGAAGTCGAGAACATTATCTCGGAAAGCAAAAATGGGTATGTTTGAAGGAATAGTGGTTCCAACAATGTTGTATGGTTGCGAGGCGTGGGCTATGGATAGAGTTGTGCGCAGGAGGATGGATGTGCTGGAAATGAGATGTTTGAGGACAATGTGTGGTGTGAGGTGGTTTGATCGAGTAAGTAACGTAAGGGTAAGAGAGATGTGTGGAAATAAAAAGAGCGTGGTTGAGAGAGCAGAAGAGGGTGTTTTGAAATGGTTTGGGCACATGGAGAGAATGAGTGAGGAAAGATTGACCAAGAGGATATATGTGTCGGAGGTGGAGGGAACGAGGAGAAGAGGGAGACCAAATTGGAGGTGGAAAGATGGAGTGAAAAAGATTTTGTGTGATCGGGGCCTGAACATGCAGGAGGGTGAAAGGAGGGCAAGGAATAGAGTGAATTGGAGCGATGTGGTATACAGGGGTTGACGTGCTGTCAGTGGAGTGAATCAAGGCATGTGAAGCGTCTGGGGTAAACCATGGAAAGCTGTGTAGGTATGTATATTTGCGTGTGTGGACGTGTGTATGTACATGTGTATGGGGGGGGGGTTGGGCCATTTCTTTCGTCTGTTTCCTTGCGCTACCTCGCAAACGCGGGAGACAGCGACAAAGTATAAAAAAAAAAAAAATATATATATATATATATATATATATATATATATATATATATATATATATATATTTATATCTTGTACTCGATGGACATTCAGAATGGCAGAATTAAGAGAAGAAGACAGGTCACTCTTGACAAAAATTGATGAATCCATGGGTAATGTAACTCCACTCGATAGCAGTACCAGCCAAAATACAGAAAGAGGAATACCAGAACAAGAAACAGGGAGCAGCAGAGACTCACAGAGTGAGTGGAAGAAAGCACATTCTGCTTTAGCTTCAGCCTGTGTCACTTGTATGGGGAACATGGTTGCTGCCAATTCTACAACAAGAAAGCTACTTTGGCCACATGTGGTACCAATATTAAGAGAACTTGAATATCCTGACTGGCAAGTGTCTCAAATGGCATCCATGATTCTACATAACTGTCTTCTGGAACTGGATCTTAGGAAGCAACTTTGTCATTTACAGGTTGTACCTCTGATCCTTGCTGTGGTTACAAGAATGTTCTTCCGCCCACCAGTGATGCAACTACGTTTGTGAATCAAGAACCATTGCAACACAAACCTCGCCATGTGGTAGAGTGTCCCGCAGTGTATCGAGACAGACTTCCCCAGAACTTTTTAAAGGGGAAGTAAATGTTTATAGTTGTGTTACTGGAGTGATAGTTTTTATACATGGTGCTTTGACAAGAAAATAGTGAAATTGGAAAAAATGTAGCTTAGACATTGAAGCTTATTGATACAGTGGTTAAATTGATGAGAACTACTATTGACGTTTGTGTAAATAAATTATACATTTCCCTTTTCCATAGCCATTGGTTTTTTTTTTTTTTTTTTTTTTTTTTTTTTTTTGCCGCTGTCTCCCGCGTTTGCAAGGTAGCGCAAGGAAACAGACGAAAGAAATGGCCCAACCCACCCCCATACACATGTATATACATACGTCCACACACGCAAATATACATACCTACACAGCTTTCCATGGTTTACCCCAGACGCTTCACATGCATTCAAAAGTCTCTCTTTTATACGCCTATCATTTAACATGTAATCTAATAATGCCCTTTGACCCTTGATTCAGTCCACTGACAGCAGGTCAACCCCGGTATACCACATCGATCCAGTTCACTCTATTCCATGCCCTCCTTTCACCCTCCTGCATGTTCAGGCCCCGATCACACAAAATCTTTTTCACTCCATCTTTCCACCTCCAATTTGGTCTCCCACTTCTCCTCGTTCCCTCCACCTCCGACACATATATCCTCTTTGTCAATCTTTCCTCACTCATTCTCTCCATGTGCCCAAACCATTTCAAAACACCCTCTTCTGCTCTCTCAAAAATGCTTTTTTTATTTCCACACATCTCTCTTACCCTTACGTTACTTACTCGATCAAACCACCTCACACCACACATTGTCCTCATACATCTCATTTCCAGCACATCCATCCTCCTGCGCACAACTCTATCCATAGCCCACACCTCGCAACCATACAACATTGTTGGAACCACTATTCCTTCAAACATACCCATTTTTGCTTTCCGAGATAATGTTCTCGACTTCCACACATTCTTCAAGGCTCCCAGAATTTTCGCCCCCTCCCCCACCCTATGATCCACTTCCACTTCCATGGTTCCATCCGCTGCCAGATCCACTCCCAGATATCTAAAACACTTTACTTCCTCCAGTTTTTCTCCATTCAAACTTACCTCCCAATTGACTTGACCCTCAACCCTACTGTACCTAATTACCTTGCTCTTATTCACATTTACTCTTAACTTTCTTCTTTCACACACTTTACCAAACTCAGTCACCAGCTTCTGCAGTTTCTTACATGAATCAGCCACCAGTGCTGTATCATCAGCGAACAACAACTGACTCACTTCCCAAGCTCTCTCGTCCACAACAGAATGCATACTTGCCCCTCTTTCCAAAACTCTTGCATTCACCTCCCTAACAACCCCATCCATAAACAAATTAAACAACAATGGAGACATCACACACCCCTGCCGCCACAAACCTACATTCACTGAGAACCAATCACTTTCCTCTCTTCCTACACGTACACATGCCTTACATCCTCGATAAAAACTTTTCACTGCTTCTAACAACTTGCCTCCCACACCATATATTCTTAATACCTTCCACAGAGCATCTCTATCAACTCTATCATATGCCTTCTCCAGATCCATAAATGCTACATACAAATCCATTTGCTTTTCTAAGTATTTCTCACATACATTCTTCAAAGCAAACACCTGATCCACACATCCTCTCCCACTTCTGAAACCACACTGCTCTTCCCCAATCTGATGCTCTGTACATGCCTTCACCCTCTCAATCAATACTCTCCCATATAATTTACCAGGAATACCCAACAAACTTATACCTCTGTAATTTGAGCACTCACTCTTAACCCCTTTGCCCATTATGTGATATTCATTTTTCATTTCATTTCAAGCTAGAAGTTTCAGTTTTCTAAATTATTTCTTACATTTTTCATATGTATATATATATATATGTATATGTGTGTGTGTGTGTGTGTATGTGCGTATGTATGTGTATGTTTATTTTTTTTTTTTTTTTCAAATTATTTGCCATTTCCCGCATTAGCGAGGTAGCGTTAAGAACAGAGGACTGGGCCTTTGAGGGAATATCCTCACCTGGCCCCCTTCTCTGTTCCTTCTTTTGGAAAAAAAAAATGAGAGGGGAGGATTTCCAGCCACCCACTCCCTTCCCTTTTAGTCGCCTTCTACGACACGCAGGGAATACGTGGGAAGTATTCTTTCTCCCCTATCCCCAGGGATGTTTATATATATATGTATATATATATATATATTATCCCTGAGGATAGGGGTGAAAGAATACTTCCCATAGTAACATATCCTTACTAATCAATGAATAACAGTAAACATTGTACATTATTGTATTACAAATGACAGTTGTTTGATGAATAGTGATGATTGTAGGATAATGATCGAGAGAGGTAGTGTGTCATTGATACGCAGTGGGTGGGAGGGAAGTGGGGGGAAATGGATATTGTGTGGCTCTGCTCTGGTCGAAGCTAATCCATTTATGCATCATTGAAATTATGATGTAGATGGTGGTGATAAAGGTAGTGGTGATGATGGAGATAGTTATGTGGTACTGAGGTGGACTGGTGAGGGGGTGATGCATCCATCGGTTTCTTTAGTAACACTGGCCACAGTATTGCCAGATACTGTTGAACAGCTAATCGACACCAGCAAAATTGAGTGTCAGTATAAATGAGCAAGAATGTTTTTTTTTTTTTTCTTTTTTTTTTTTTTTTGCTTTGTCGCTGTCTCCCGCGTTTGTGAGGTAGCGCAAGGAAACAGACGAAAGAAATGGCCCAACCCACCCCCATACACATGTATATACATACGTCCACACATGCAAATATACATACCTACACAGCTTTCCATGGTTTACCCCAGACACTTCACATGCCTTCATTCAATCCACTGACAGCACGTCAACCCCGGTATACCACATCGCTCCAATTCACTCTATTCCTTGCCCTCCTTTCACCCTCCTGCATGTTCAGGCCCCGATCACACAAAATCTTTTTCACTCCATCTTTCCACCTCCAATTTGGTCTCCCTCTTCTCCTCGTTCCCTCCACCTCCGACACATATATCCTCTTGGTCAATCTTTCCTCACTCATTCTCTCCATGTGCCCAAACCATTTCAAAACACCCTCTTCTGCTCTCTCAACCACGCTCTTTTTATTTCCACACATCTCTCTTACCCTTACGTTACTTACTCGATCAAACAACCTCACACCACACATTGTCCTCAAACATCTCATTTCCAGCACATCCATCCTCCTGCGCACAACTCTATCCATAGCCCACGCCTCGCAACCATACAACATTGTTGGAACCACTATTCCTTCAAACATACCCATTTTTGCTTTCCGAGATAATGTTCTCGACTTTCACACTTTCTTCAAGGCTCCCAGAATTTTCGCCCCCTCCCCCACCCTATGATCCACTTCCGCTTCCATGGTTCCATCCGCTGCCAGATCCACTCCCAGATATCTAAAACACTTCACTTCCCCCAGTTTTTCTCCATTCAAACTCACCTTCCACTTGACTTGACCCTCAACCCTACTGTACCTAATAACCTTGCTCTTATTCACATTTACTCTTAACTTTCTTCTTTCACACACTTTACCAAACTCAGTCACCAGCTTCTGCAGTTTCTCACATGAATCAGCCACCAGCGCTGTATCATCAGCGAACAACAACTGACTCACTTCCCAAGCTCTCTCATCCCCAACAGACTTCATGCTTGCCCCTCTTTCCAAAACTCTTGCATTCACCTCCCTAACAACCCCATCCATAAACAAATTAAACAACCATGGAGACATCACACACCCCTGCCGCAAACCTACATTCACTGAGAACCAATCACTTTCCTCTCTTCCTACACGTACACATGCCTTACATCCTCGATAAAAACTTTTCACTGCTTCTAACAACTTGCCTCCCACACCATATGTTCTTAATACCTTCCACAGAGCATCTCTATCAACTCTATCATATGCCTTCTCCAGATCCATAAATGCAAGAATGTATCCCTTCAAAATTTCATTACATAACATTTTTAGATATGGAGTGAGAAAGCAGAAAGATAGAGGTGATTAGATTGGTAAAGTGGGTATGGTAACTTGCAGTGGATGTGTTGCCAAGCATTTATCCCTTATCCTCTTAAGAAAACCTTCCCTACCAATCCTTGGTTCAATGGCTCCTGTTCTAAGGCTGTTCAAGCAAGTGATCAGGCTTGGAAAAACTCTTCTTCCTTTGACGCCCTTTCAGCATTTATCACTGCCCATAATCATTGCAGATACATTATCCATAAAGCAAAGTTTTACTTTATTCAAAGGAAGTGCAGTAATCTCTTTATCATCCACTGGAAGGTTTTTCTTAGCAAAGGCCATTGCTGACAACTTTTGTTACTTTACCTTTTCTTCACTTTTCTGTTCTGATGGAACTATACCTATCTCTCCCATAGACATAGCAACTCTCTTTGGCACCCATTTCTCCTATCACATTCTTTCTTCCCTGATGCACCTCTTGATGATCCTATGCCCTTCCCTGTAATCTTTTTTCAGTGTCTGAAAAGCACTACTTTCTCTGGACTCAAGTAAGGCTTATGGCATCCATCCCTGTGTACTGCCTCTTAACTTGTACCTGTACTTGCTCGACTGTTCCATGTTTATTTAAAAACCATAACTTTTCCCTCTTCTTGGAAGCATGTGTTGGTTCAACCCATTCCAAAGAAGTCTTGGAATCCTTCCTCAACCTCCATATCCTTAAACACCTTGTATCACACAGTATTGCTTCCATAAGGTGAGATCCACTTGTGATATTCTCTACTATCTTACTAATGTCTGGTCATCATCCCTGAAAGATTTTAGGGAATCATATGTAGTTGCCCTTGACATATCCAAAGCTTTTGACAGGCTTTTGGCATTGGGGTCTCATCTCTAAGCTCCCCTCTTTTGGGTTCACTCCTTCTCTTTGCTCCCTTATATCTAGCTTCCTCTCTGACCAATGTATCTCTGTGGTTGTTGATGGTTCAGCCTACCCCAGTTTCTCCATCAACATTAGTGTCCCTCACGGTTCTGTTCTGTCCCCCACACCTTTTCTCATTTTTATCAACACTTTCCTCTCTTTCACAAATAACTAAATGCAAATACTGCATTTAGTGACTCAACACTGCATTCTTCCACATCCTTCAGTTCTGCTCCTTCTTTCACTCGATTTACATCTCTTCTTGACACAACTTCATCATTAAACTCAGGCTCAGACAGGGGATCTCAGTGGGATAGATGAAATCTGGTCAAGTTTTTTGCCTCCAAGACCCAGTTTCTATCTGTCTCTTCATGGAAAATGCCTCACAATTTTCCTCTATCCTTTGACGGTTCTGTAATTTCACCTCTTGACTCAGTGAACATACTAGGTATTACTGTAACATCTACTCTTTCTTGGAAATCCTACATTATGGAAGTAGCTATGTCTGCTTCTAAGAAACTGGAAATCCCATTTAGATATGGAATATTTTTCTTCATAATAGTTGCTTCGTCTGCACAAAGGACTGATCCATCTTTATATGGACTTCTGTTCTCACGTGTGGGGCAGTTCTAGCTCTGCATCCTTACTTGACAGAGTTGATTCAAAAGTGGTCTGACCCATAGACTTTCTCAGTCTAACTTAAAACCTGACGTGCTTTCCTTACACCAGTGTTGGTTCATTTTCCTTCTTCTGTAGGTATTTCTTTGCTTTTTGCTCCCAAGAGCTGGCTGCTTGTGTTCTTCCACCACTATATAGACTATGCAGTACTCAGCAAGCTGTTATGTCTCATGATTTCAAGGATGGGCCTTTCTGATAACCATTTCTTTCCCAACGTTTCAAAGCCTTGGAACTCTCTACCCTCTCATGTCTTTCCCTGTAATTATGACTTGGCACATTTTGAATGCAAGAGTTTTGGAGAGAGGGGCAAGCATGCAGTCTTTTGTGGATGAGAGGACTTGGGAAGTGAGTCAGTCGTTGTTCGCTGATGATACAGCACTTGTGGCTGAATTGGATGAGAGACTGCAGAAGCTGGTGACTGAGTTTGGTAAAGTGTGTGTGAAAGAAAAAAGCTGAGAGTAAATGTGAATAAGAGCAAGGTTATTAGGTACAGTAGGGTTGAGGGACAAGTCAATTAGGAGGTAAGTTTGAATGTGAAAACTGGAGGAAGTGAAGTGTTTTAGATATCTGGGAGTGGATTTAACAGTGGATGGAACATGGAAGCAGAAGTGAGTCACAGGGTGGGAGAGGGGATGAAGGTGCTGGGAGCGTTGAAGAATGTATGAAAGGTGAGGACATTATCTCAGAAAGCAAAAATGGGTATGTTTGAAGGAATAGTGGTTCCAACAATGTTATATGGTTGTGAGGTGTGGGCTATAGATAGGGTTGTGCGGAGCAGGATGGATGTGTTGGAAATGAGACGTTTGAGAACAGTATGTAGTATGAGGTGGTTTGATCGAGTAAGTAATGAAAGGGTAAGAGAGATACGTGTGGTAATAAAAAGAGTGTGGTTGAGAGAGCAGAAGAGGGTGTATTGAAATGGTTTGGTCACATGGAGAGAATGAATGAGGAGAGATTGACGAAGAGGATATATGTGTCAGAGATGGAGGGAACGAGGAGAAGTGGGAGACCTAATTGGAGGGGGAAGGATGGAGTGAAAAAGATTTTGAGCAAATAGGGCCTGAACATGCAGGAGGGTGAAAGGCATGCAAGGAATAGAGTGAATTGGAACATGGTATACCAGGGTTGATGTACTATCAATGGATTTAATCAGGGCATGTGAAGTGTCTGGGGTAAACCACGGAAAGTTTTGTGGGGCCTGGATGTGGAAAGGGAGCTGTGGTTTCTGTGCATTACACATGACAGCTAGAGACTGAGTGTGAATGAATGTGGCCCTTGTTGTCTTTTCCTAGCGCTACCTCACACACGTACAGAGGGAGCGGGGTGCCATTTCAAGTGTGGCAGGGTGGCGACGGAAATGGCTGAGGGCAAAGTATGAATATGTACATGTGTATATATGTATTTGCCTGTGTATGTATATGTATATATACATTGAAATGTATAGGTATGTATATGTGCGTCTATGTATATACATGTGTATGTGGGTGGGTTGTGCCAATCTTTCGTCTGTTTCCTTGCGCTTCCTCATTAACTTGGGAGACAGCGACAAAGTTTAACAAGAATGAATAAATAACATTTAATTTAAAAGACAAGTTTTTCTATCTATCTATCTGTCTGTCAGTATCTTTTATGCCACTTCATTTTGGGAACTCCCCCAAGTGAGTGGTAATGGCAAAAGTCTCCATAACTGGGGAAATCTAGTGCCTCTTCCTTAACAGGCCACTGTCAGGGGACAACTCTGGTGCATTGTTTTCAGAGGCTCCTACTCTGTGTTCTTGCCAACTATTTCTGCCTGTTTTACCTGATTTTTCCGATTAATATTCAAGACTACTACTACTACCTAATGGTCCTGCCTGCTTCTTTTACCTAACTAACATTCCTACCTACTATCTCTATCTATTGCTCTTACCATTTTACCAAAAGACAGGGCTAGCGTAAAGTGCTTACCACAGGAAAATCTAGAGTTTGAAGAATAAGTTGTGTTAGTTAAAGTGTTGTCAAGCATTATGTATGATAAGGAGAGATTGTATGTTTGTGGTCAAAATGGTAGCAAGCCAAGTATGAGTGAGGCAGAAAGAAAAGACTGCTGCTTGGGTCAAAGGAGTGCATCTTGACAACTAGTTTTTCACTTCCTCCAAAATTTGTAAATGCTTTCCCTTATCTCATTGTTTTCCCTTTCAAAATCCTTTCTATATTTCACTTAAGGCCTTACCTTGATTTGGACTTTTGTCCATGACTGAAGCTTGCAATGTAAAGAAAAATAAGTGCTCCTTGCTAACCTACCTTCGCTTAGCCTACCTTCCCTTTTTCTAACAAACTGCCCCTTGAACAAGTCACCTTTGTTGCTGTTAACTTCGTGTTTGTCGTGGCAGAAACTTTTATCGTCTGTTTTTAATAATGGTTCTGCCCATCATTGTAGCCAGTTTGAAAGCATCACAGATGTTGAACAACTTCCACCCAACTCGACACTTGTAATTTTACAAGGAGAGGCTTTTCTTGGCACTTGAGATTTGCTAGCAGCACTAGTCCTTGCTGGCCTTCTTCCGGACATGATGGATGAAAAATAGTCAGTAATATAGGCATATTAGCAAGTTAGTAAAGTTGCGTACGCAGTGTAAGTGTGAAAATTTGCACTGTACTAACAGAGGATGGCTCTCAGCACTGAGTGGATATGAGTGTCTGTGTACGGCACTCTGATTGGCTTAGTATGAACAGAGCTTTTCTCAGTGTGTTGTAAATGCTCAGACTTATAACTTCTAATGTATAGATTTTCATTTTTTTTTTCTGTAAAGCTAGAGCTTCAAGATGCAAACAGAAATGCAATAATGAAACAGCCCTCTAAGGGGCAGTGATAACTAGGGTATTAGTGTGTATCTGATGACTAATGTCAGCACACTCTGGTCAGTTTTCCAATTCTACTCTGTCATTTCTAACAAAATCACCAAGCCTCACCACACATTGTTCATGGGAATTTCATCACCACCATATCCATTCTTCTCCATTCTTTTGCATTTAGGGCCTAAAACTCATTTCCATTGCATTTTATTAGAATTATTGTTCCCTCTTGAAAATATTGTGTGCTCTGGCTTCCCACTGTTATGTTAAAGAGAAAGAGTATAAGAGAAAGAAAACAGCAGTGTTTCAGTGATTATTTGGAGTTTTTATTTACAGCAGGCTGTGAGCCATGCTGGTGGAGATTTAACTAAATAATTTAGGAAATCATTGAAGGAAGTGGCAGGTCTATAATGTCTCCCTATGAAATACCTTACAGGAATTAAAATTGATTTATCTTTTACCAAGATGATGTACTTTTCATGATATGATAAGTGATAGTAAGATTTATGCAAAAGGAATGAAATTATTTTGTTTTCTTTCAGATTGCAAGAGTATATCTGGTCTCAGACATATTGCATAATTGCAGTGTAAAAGTATCAAATGCATCATTCTATAGAAAAGGGTAAGATATTGTAATATTTTTCCTTGTAGTTTGATTTGAAATATTCTTAATCTCTATTTTTTCAAATTTTTCCTGTGATAAGGAGAAATGTATATGAACTACTACTCTCATACCATTCATTATATTTGCTTTATCTCAGGCCCCTCGTCTTGATTATGTAGTACTTTGTTCTTGCACTAAAATTTCTTTTTCTTACTATATGTACCTTTTACAAATCTTTTTTCCATAATGTTTTCTGAGATGAGCAGAGTTTCAGAGTAACTACTACTATTTTAGTAATTCCCTACATTTTTATGATTTGAGCCTCTTGTTGTGATAATGCAGACCTTTGTGTTTACATATAGATATTTCTTTTCTCCCACTGTGTGTATTCTCACATGAATTACTCTTAATTTTTGACATGGTTTATTTGTATATATTTTTGTACTCATTATTCTGTTACAACCGTGTCCTTGTATGGGCTGTGTGTATGTATACTTAATAGCATTTGAAGGATTCTTGTGGAAGATATGTTCCAAATTTATTCAAATATTCTTTTGTACACCATATTATTAGATAAAAGAAATTAGTGCTCCATTGTTACTACACTTTAAATTTCATTAATAAGCTGATGATGAATTAAAAGTACAAAGTATGACGCCCAAGCTTGCTAGTGGATGATGACACTCAGTTCGGACTTTCTCTGTTTAGTAAGTAACGGATAGTTTGTGCTCAGACTTTAGTCATCATTACTAGGGAGCTGACCTGTTGAAGCTGTTAGCCCCATAACTCCTCCAGATGTATATTTATACAAGTTGAGCCACTCTTTTGATGTGTATACACATCGAGATTTACTCCTTTATTTGAAGGCTTAATTGATTGCCAAGTTGGCTAAAATTTTTATTATGATGTCTTCCCATGTTTATTCACCCCTTAGCCATACCAAAGAGATGTCTCCCCATGTTTATTCACCCCTTAGCCATACCAAAGAGACTGCATTCCCTTGAACGTTTTAGGCACTTGATTAGCTTTTATTTGATGATTTAAAGTACCAGGCAGTGATGATTGTAAATTCTTTGATGGCGATCTTTTTGTGGAGCATATGTGGAGTGATTTTATGGGCACTTACATTTTGAGCATTGAAAATGACCAAGATGAGGCACCAGAAAGTGTTCTTAACACAAGTGGATCCAGTGCTGCCAGCAGTCAGCTAAAACCAAAGATTGTTTAGTTTTCCCTTGTTCTCGTATTGTCTGTATGATCATTTACCTCTTTGCCTGTGGAAAGTGATTTCATGAACATGGACTCTCCCCATATTGAAGCTGATCAAGAAATGGTTTTCTTAGCAGCATGTGAAGCCTAAGTTGCCAGTGATTGTCCTAGAACTAAAGCTTGTCTGTATTTTAATTGATCTAGTAATATTTGTGTTATTTTCCTCATTGGCATGGCATGTGCAAGAGAAGCATATGGCATGGGAAAGGTGGGCATATGAGAAGGGGAAGTGAGTGTTAGGATTCCGAAATAAGTTGTTAGTGAAAAAGAAAAGAGAGGATTATGGGTGGCACTTACTGGAGAGGAATGTGAATTATATGCAAGAGAGAGCAATTGGAGGTCAACAGAAAGATGCAGGTGATGAAAAAGAGGGCAATTGAGAGTTGGGCTGACTTAAGTATCAGTGAATTTCAGGGAGAATGAGATGATTTGGAAAGAAGTTAATTGTGGGGACAAACAAGGAAACAAATGGGAACATCATTAAAGGGAGCAAATGGGGAAATGGTAAAAGACAGTGATGAGGTGAAGTGGAATGAGTACTTTTAAGGATTGTTGAATATATCTGATGATAGGATGCCAAATGTAGGGAGTTTGGGTAGGAGAGGTGTGCAGAGTGAGGGAGTCAGGGCACTTGGTTTAGTAAAGAGGCAAAAGGTTGTGAAAGCCTTGCATAAGATGAAGTGTGGCAAGGTGGTTGGAGTGGATGGTATTACAGGTGAATTTCTTAAGAAGAGTGACAGTGTTATTAATAAATTGGTTAGCTAGCTCTGCTTTTCATTGTATGTACGAATCATAGTGAGGCGCCTGACAATTGGCAGAACTCACATATTATGCCATTGTATAAAAGCATTGAGGACAAAGGTTATTGTTTGAATTACAGTGGTATAAGTTGCTGAGTGTAGTTTTTAAGTTGAAGGTAAGTGTGGTGATTGAGAAGGTGGTGGCACACACAGAGCATCAGAATGTGGTTTCAGGAGTGGTAGAGGATATGTTGATCTGGTGTTTGCTTTAAAGAATGTTTGTGAGAAGTACTTAAAGAAATAAGGATTTGTCTGTGCCATTTATGTTATCTGGAGAAAGCATATGACAAGGTTGATAGAGATGCTTTGTTGAAGGAACTTACATACTTAATCCTGCCCCAGGAGTCCCTTCTATTTTTATGAGGCTCCTGCAGCACTCAGGAAACTGGTCAAGTGTGCTAGTTGGGCCCTTAGATCATAAAGTGATTTGATGTTGTGTGTAGCTCCCTGTGCAGAGACTGGAGAGCAATTGAGTTGGACATATGTGCTTGGTATCTTCTCTATGGTAGTTTCATTTTTGCGCATGAAGTGTCTTGGGATATGTTTAAACCGTTTGCTGAGTTTTATTGATTACCTGCTTATGTATGAGTACCTACAATGAGATTTTGCCTAGTGGCAGGGATAGTGCATTGTGCTTACTACTTGACTTGTATGTTGAGAAAAGATGTTTCCTTCGATTGCTTTGCCACATCCCTCTCCCCCCTTTTTTTGAAGCTGAGATGGCATGGGCAACTGAGACCCTAATCAAGTCCATCTCATTAATGATATTTTTTCATACATTTTTGTCATATATATATTATTTTTTATTTTATTTTATTTGCTTTGTCGCTGTCTCCCACGTTTGCGAGGTAGCGCAAGGAAACAGACGAAAGAAATGGCCCAACCCACCCCCATACACAATGTATATACATACACATCCACACACACAAATATACATACCTGTACATCTCAATGTACACATATATATACACACACAGACACATACATATATACCCATGCACACAATTCACACTGTCTGCCTTTATTCATTCCCATCGCCACCTCGCCACACATGGAATACCATCCCCCTCCCCCCTCATGTGTGCGAGGTAGCACTAGGAAAAGACAACAAAAGCCCCATTCGCTCACACTCAGTCTCTAGCTGTCATGCAATAATGCCCGAAACCACAGCTCCCTTTCCACATCCAGGCCCCAAACAACTTTCCATGGTTTACCCCAGACGCTTCACATGCCCTGATTCAATCCACTGACAGCACGTCAACCCCGATATACCACATCGATCCAATTCACTCTATTCCTTGCCCTCCTTTCACCCTCCTGCATGTTCAGGCCCCGATCACACAAAATCTTTTTCACTCCATCTTTCCACCTCCAGTTTGGTCTCCCACTTCTCCTCGATTCCTCCACCCCTGACACAAATATCCTCTTGGTCAATCTTTCCTCACTCATTCTCTCCATGTGCCCAAACCATTTCAAAACACCCTCTTCTGCTCTCTCAACCACGCTCTTTTTATTTCCACACATCTCTCTTACCCTTACATTACTTACTCGATCAAACCACCTCACACCACACATTGTCCTCAAACATCTCATTTCCAGCACATCCACCCTCCTGTGCACAACTCTATCCATAGCCCATGCCTCGCAACCATACAACATTGTTGGAACCACTATTCCTTCAAACATACCCATTTTTGCTTTCCGAGATAATGTTCTCGACTTCCACACATTCTTCAAGGCTCCCAGGATTTTCGCCCCCTCCCCCACCCTATGATTCACTTCCGCTTCCATGGTTCCATCCGCTGCCAGATCCACTCCCAGATATCTAAAACGCTTTACTTCCTCCAGTTTTTCTCCATTCAAACTTACCTCCCAATTGACTTGACCCTCAACCCTACTGTACCTAATTACCTTGCTCTTATTCACATTTACTCTTAACTTTCTTCTTTCACACACTTTACCAAACTCAGTCACCAGCTTCTGCAGTTTCTCACATGAATCAGCCACCAGTGCTGTATCATCAGCGAACAGCAACTGACTCACTTTCCAAGCTCTCTCATCCACAACAGACTTCATACTTGCCCCTCTTTCCAAAACTCTTGCATTCACCTCCCTAACAACCCCATCCATAAACAAATTAAACAACCATGGAGACATCACACACCCCTGCCGCAAACCTACATATATATTTTTTTTTTTTTATTTATTTTGCTTTGTCGCTGTCTCCCGCGTTTGTGAGGTAGCGCAAGGAAACAGACGAAAGAAATGGCCCAACCCACCCCCATACACATGTATATACATACGTCCACACACACAAATATACATACCTACACAGCTTTCCATAGTTTACCCCAGACGCTTCACATGCCCTGATTCAATCCACTGACAGCACGTCAACCCCAGTATACCACATCGATCCAATTCACTCTATTCCTTGCCCTCCTTTCACCCTCCTGCATGTTCAGGCCCCGATCACACAAAATCTTTTTCACTCCATCTTTCCACCTCCAATTTGGTCTCCCACTTCACCTCGTTCCCTCCACCTCCGACACATATATCCTCTTGGTCAATCTTTCCTCACTCATTCTCTCCATGTGCCCAAACCATTTCAGAACACCCTCTTCTGCTCTCTCAACCACGCTCTTTTTTTATTTCCACACATCTCTCTTACCCTTACGTTACTTACTCGATCAAACCACCTCCACCTCACACCACACATTGTCCTCAAACATCTCATTTCCAGCACATCCATCCTCCTGCGCACAACTCTATCCATAGCCCACGCCTCGCAACCATACAACATTGTTGGAACCACTATTCCTTCAAACATACCCATTTTTGCTTTCTGAGATAATGTTCTCGACTTCCACACATTCTTCAAGGCTCCCAGGATTTTCGCCCCCTCCCCCACCTTATGATCCACTTCCGCTGCCAGATCCACTCCCAGATATCTAAAACACTTTACTTCCTCCAGTTTTTCTCCATTCAAACTTACCTCCCAATTGACTTGACCCTCAACCCTACTGTACCAAATTACCTTGCTCTTATTCACATTTACTCTGAACTTTCCTCTTTCACACACTTTACCAAACTCAGTCACCAGCTTCTGCAGTTTCTCACATGAATCAGCCACCAGCGCTGTATCATCAGCGAACAACAACTGACTCACTTCCCAAGCTCTCTCATCCCCAACAGACTGCATACTTGCCCCTCTTTCCAAAACTCTTGCATTCACCTCCCTAACAACCCCATCCATAAACAAATTAAACAACCATGGAGACATCACACACCCCTGCCGCAAACGTACATTCACTGAGAACCAATCACTTTCCTCTCTTCCTACACGTACACATGCCTTACATCCTCGATAAAAACTTTTCACTGCTTCTAACAACTTGCCTCCCGCACCATATATTCTTAATACCTTCCACAGAGCATCTCTATCAACGCTGTCATATGCCTTCTCCAGAGCCATAAATGCTACATACAAATCCATTTGCTTTTCTAAGTATTTCTCACATACATTCTTCAAAGCAAACACCTGATCCACACATCCTCTACCACTTCTGAAACCACACTGCTCTTCCCCAATCTGGTGCTCTGTACATGCCTTCACCCTCTCAATCAATACCCTCCCATATAATTTACCAGGAATACTCAACAAACTTATACCTCTGTAATTTGAGCACTCACTTTTATCCCCTTTGCCTTTGTATAATGGCACTATGCACGCATTCCGCCAATCCTCAGGCACCTCACCATAAGTCATACATACATTGAATAACCTTACCAACCAGTCAATAATACAGTCACCCCCTTTTTTAATAAATTCCACTGCAATACCATCCAAACCTGCTGCCTTGCCGTCTTTCATCTTCTGCAAAGCTTTTACTACTTCTTTTCTTTTTACCAAATCATTTACCCTAACCCTCTCACTTTGCACACCACCTTGACCAAAACACCCTATATCTGCCACTCTATCATCAAACACATTCAACAAACCTTCAAAATACTCACTCCATCTCCTTCTCACATCACCACTACTTGTTATCACCTCCCCATTTGCGCCCTTCACTGAAGTTCCCATTTGCTCCCTTGTCTTACGCACTTTATTTACCTCCTTCCAGAACATCTTTTTATTCTCCCAAAAATTTAATGATACTCTCTCACCCCAACTCTCATTTGCTTTCTTTTTCACCTCTTGCACCTTTCTCTTGACCTCCTGTCTCATTCTTTTATACATCTCCCACTCAATTGCATTTTTTCCCTGCAAAAATCGTCCAAATGCCTCTCTCTTCTCTTTCACTAATAATCTTACTTCTTCATCCCACCACTCACTACCCTTTCTAATCAACCCACCTCCCACTCTTCTCATGCCACAAGCATCTTTTGCACAATCCATCACTGATTCCCTAAATACATCCCATTCCTCCCCCACTCCCCTTACTTTCATTGTTCTCACCTTTTTCCATTCTGTACTCAGTCTCTCCTGGTACTTCCTCACACAAGTCTCCTTCCCAAGCTCACTTACTCTCACCACCCCCTTCACCCCAGCATTCATTCTTCTTTTCTGAAAACCCATACAAATCTTCACCGTAGCCTCCACAAGATAATGATCAGACATCCCTCCAGTTGCACCTCTCAGCACATTAACATCCAAAAGTCTCTCTTTCGCGCGCCTGTCAATTAACACGTAATCCAATAACGCTCTCTGGCCATCTCTCCTCCTTACATACGTATACTTATGTATATCTCGCTTTTTAAACCAGGTATTCCCAGGTATATATATATATATATTTTTTTTTTTTTCTCCCAAAAGAAGGAACAGAGAAGGGGGCCAGGTGAGGATATTCCCCCAAAGGCCCAGTCCTCTGTTCTTAACGCTACCTCGCTAATGCGGGAAATGGCGAATAGTTTGAAAAAAAAAAAGATATATATATATATATATATATATATATATATATATTTTTTTTTTTTTTTTTTTTTTTTTTTTTCCAAAAGAAGGAACAGAGAAGAGGGCCAGGTGAGGATATTCCCTCAAAGGCCCAGTCCTCTGTTCTTAACGCTACCTCGCTATCGCGGGAAATAGCGAATAGTATGAAAAAAAAAAATAAATATATATATATATATATATATATATAATATATATATATATATATATATATATATATATATATATATATATATATATATATATATATTGCTACCTCGCAAACGCAGGAGACAGCGACAAAGTATAAAAAGAAAAAAAAAAATATATATCCCTGGGGATAGGGGAGAAAGAATACTTCCCACGTATTCCCTGCGTGTCGTAGAAGGCGACTAAAAGGGGAGGGAGCGGGGGGCTGGAAATCCTCCCCTCTTTTTTTTAATTTTCCAAAAGAAGGAACAGAGAAGGGGACCAGGTGAGGATATTCCCTATGAGGCCCAGTCCTTTGTTCTTAAAGCTACCTTGCTAATGGGGGAAATGGCAAATAGTTTGAAAAAAAAAAAAAAAGAAATATATATATATATATATATATATATATATATATATATATATATATATATATATATATATTTCATACAAATCCATTACCATCACAAAATTGCCAAAAATTGCCAGTAATAGTTCAGGATATTTTTCAAGTGAAAAAACTTTTTGTTTTAAAATTCAAATATGACTTAATGAAATGCTTATATACGTCAAATGTTCATAGAAAATATCACATAATACTTCCCTAAGGTGACATATACCTAGTAAATGGGAACCAAATAATCACAAAATCTTCAAAAAGATTGACCACTACTTACTTATTTATATGCCTTAATGCCCCAAACATATATTTCTACTACATACTTGATTTCGGCATGAAGAGTAGACCTTATACTGAGGTTTTCAAACGAATCAGTTACCCTCGCAAAAATACCAAAAATTGAAGCTAATAGGTCAGGGTTATTTTTGGCCCAACGACCTTTTTGACTGAAAAGTGAAATATGACATAATGGAACACTTGTATATTTGAATGATCACGGAAAATACCTCACATTGCTTCCTCAAGTCGACATACACCCAATAAACATGAAATGAATAATATTAGATGACACGAAAGTGAGAATTTATCACTTATTTATAGGCCTTAGTGTACTCTCGACATAAATTTCAGCCCTAGATTGATACTCAGCATGAAAAATACTCCATTTACTGAAGTTTCCAAGCAAATCTATTAGCGTCATAAAAAATTTACGTGTTTTTTCTGCGAAAAACTATTCTAATACTGAAATATGACATAATGAAATGCTTTTATACTTCAAATGATCATGGAAAATCTCACATAATACTTCCTTAAGGTGATAGACACCCAATCAATGTGAACTGAATAATCAAAAAAATCAAAAAAATAATTAAAAGTTACATAGAAAATAACTGACTGAAACTGTAGGATCCTGAGTAGAGGCACTTGAGATGGTTATGCATGGCAACTGCAGAGAACTCTGCAGAGGGTACTCTACTTACTGTTGCATTTGATATCGACATATATGGCACTTCAGGAAAGAAGGATGGAGTGAAAAAGATTGTGGGTGGTCGGGGCCTGAACGTGCAGGAGGGTGAGAGACATGCAGGGAATAGAGTGAACTGGAACGATGTGATATGTCGGGGTCGATGTGTTGTCAGTGGATTGAACCAGGGCATGTGAAGCGTCTGGGGTGGACCATGCAAGGGTTTGTGGGGCCTGGATGTGGAGGAGAGGCTGTGGTTTTGGTGCGTTGCACATGACAGATAGAGACTGAGTGTGAACGAATTGGCCATTTTGTCTTTTCCTGGCACTACCTCGCTGGAGAGAAGGGGGGAGAATGCTCTTTCCTGTGTGGCTGGGTGGTGACGGGAATGGATGAAGTCAGCAGGTATGAGTATGTACATGTGTATATATGCATGTCTTTGTATGTATATGTATGTATACATTGAAATGTATATGTATATATCAGATTGGGGAAGAGCAGTGTGGTTTCAGAAGTGGTAGAGGATGTGTGGATCAGGTGTTTGCTTTGAAGAATGTATGTGAGAAATACTTAGAAAAGCAAATGGATTTGTATGTAGCATTTATGGATCTGGAGAAGGCATATGATAGAGTTGATAGAGATGCTCTGTGGAAGGTATTAAGAATATATGGTGTGGGAGGAAAGTTGTTAGAAGCAGTGAAAAGTTTTTATCGAGGATGTAAGGCATGTGTACGTGTAGGAAGAGAGGAAAGTGATTGGTTCTCAGTGAATGTAGGTTTGCGGCAGGGGTGTGTGATGTCTCCATGGTTGTTTAATTTGTTTATGGATGGGGTTGTTAGGGAGGTAAATGCAAGAGTTTTGGAAAGAGGGGCAAGTATGAAGTCTGTTGGGGATGAGAGAGCTTGGGAAGTGAGTCAGTTGTTGTTCGCTGATGATACAGCGCTGGTGGCTGATTCATGTGAGAAACTGCCGAAGCTGGTGACTGAGTTTGGTAAAGTGTGTGGAAGAAGAAAGTTAAGAGTAAATGTGAATAAGAGCAAGGTTATTAGGTACAGTAGGGTTGAGGGTCAAGTCAATTGGGAGGTGAGTTTGAATGGAGAAAAACTGGAGGAAGTGAAGTGTTTTAGATATCTGGGAGTGGATCTGGCAGCGGATGGAACCATGGAAGCGGAAGTGGATCATAGAGTGGGGGAGGGGGCGAAAATTCTGGGGGCCTTGAAGAATGTGTGGAAGTCGAGAACATTATCTCGGAAAGCAAAAATGGGTATGTTTGAAGGAATAGTGGTTCCAACAATGTTGTATGGTTGCGAGGCGTGGGCTATGGATAGAGTTGTGCGCAGGAGGATGGATGTGCTGGAAATGAGATGTTTGAGGACAATGTGTGGTGTGAGGTGGTTTGATCGAGTGAGTAACGTAAGGGTAAGAGAGATGTGTGGAAATAAAAAGAGCGTGGTTGAGAGAGCAGAAGAGGGTGTTTTGAAGTGGTTTGGGCACATGGAGAGAATGAGTGAGGAAAGATTGACCAAGAGGATATATGTGTCGGAGGTGGAGGGAACGAGGAGAAGAGGGAGACCAAATTGGAGGTGGAAAGATGGAGTGAAAAAGATTTTGTGTGATCGGGGCCTGAACATGCAGGAGGGTGAAAGGAGGGCAAGGAATAGAGTGAATTGGAGCGATGTGGTATACCGGGGTTGACGTGCTGTCAGTGGATTGAATCAAGGCATGTGAAGCGTCTGGGATAAACCATGGAAAGCTGTGTAGGTATGTATATTTGCGTGTGTGGACGTATGTATATACATGTGTATGGGGGGGGTTGGGCCATTTCTTTCGTCTGTTTCCTTGCGCTACCTCGCAAACGCAGGAGACAGCGACAAAGTATAATAAAAGAAAATATAATATATATATATATATATATATGTATATATCCCTGGGGATAGGGGAGAAAGAATACTTCCCACGTATTCCCTGCGTGTCGTAGAAGGCAACTAAAAGGGAAGGGAGCGGGGGGCTGGAAATCCTCCCCTCTCGTTTTTCCTTTTTTTTTTCCCCAAAAGAAGGAACAGAGAAGGGGGTCAGGTGAGGATACTCCCTCAAAGACCCAGTCCTCTGTTCTTAACGCTACCTCGCTATCGCGGGAAATGGCGAATAGTATGAAAAAAAAAAATGTATATATATGTATACGTTGAAATGCATAGGTATGTAAATGTGTGTGTGTGGACATGTATGTATATACATGTGTATGTGGGTGGGTTGGGCCATTCTTTCGTCAGTTTCCTTGCGCTACCTCGCTTACTCGGGAGACAGCGACAAAGTATGATAAATGAATAAATAATATGGGTTTTTAGTGTTGTAATTGGAATGGTGAAGAGCTTGTAGATTTGTGTGCTGAAAAAGGACTACTGATTGGGAATACCTGGCTTAAAAAGAGAGATAAACCTAAGTATACGTATGAAAGTAGGAGAGATGGCCAGAGAGCGTTATTGGATTACGTGTTAATTGATAGGCGTGTGAAAGAGAGACTTTTGGATATTAATGTGCTGAGAGGTGCAACTGGAGGGATGTCTGATCATTGTCTTGTAGAGGGGAAGGTGAAGATTTGTAGAGGTTTTCAGATAAGAAGAGAGAATGTTGGGGTGAAGAGAGTGGTGAGAGTAAGTGAGCTTGGGAAGGAAACTTGTGTAACGAAGTACCAGAAGAGACTGAGTGCAGAATGGAAAAAGGTGAGAGAAAAGGGTGTAAGGGGAGTGGGGGAGGATTGGGATGTATTTAGGGAAGCAGTGATGGCTTGCGCAAAAGATGCTTGTGGCATGAGAAGCGTGGGAGGTGGGCAGATTAGAAAGGATAGTGAGTGGTGGGATGAAGAAGTAAGATTATTAGTGAAAGAGAAGAGAGAAGCATTTGGACAATTTTTGCCGGGAAATAGTGCAAATGACTGGGAGATATATAAAAGAAAGAGGCAGGAGGTCAAGAGAAAGGTGGAAGAGGCGAAAAAGAGGGCAAATGAGAGTTGGGGTGAGAGAGTATCATTAAATTTTAGGGAGAATAAAAAGATGTTTTGGAAGGAGGTAAATGAAGTGTGTAAGACAAGAGAACAAATGAGAACATCGATGAAGAGGGCTAATGGGGAGGTAATTACAAGTAGTGGTGATGTGAGAAGGAGATGGAGTGAGTATTTTGAATGTTTGTCGAATGTGTTAGATGATAGAGTGGTAGATATAGGGTGTTTTTCTCGAGGTGGTGTGCAAAGTGAGAGGGTTAAGGAAAATGATTTGGTAAACAGAGAAGAGGTAGTGAAAGCTTTGCGGAAGATGAAAGCCGGCAAGGTGGCGGGTTTGGATGGTATTTCAGTGGAATTTATAAAAAAAGGGGATGATTGTGTTGTTGACTGGTAGGTAAGGATATTTAATGTATGTATGACTCATGGTGAAGTACCTTAGGATTGGCTTAATGCATGCGTAGTGCCATTGTACAAAGGCAAAGGGGATAAAGGTTAGTTTTCAAATTACAGAGGTATAAGTTTGTTGCGTATTCTTGGTATATTATATGGGATTGGTAGGTTGAAGGCATGTACAGAGCATCAGATTAGGGAAGAGCAGTGTGGTTTCAGAAGTGGTAGAGGATGTGTGGATCAGGTGTTTGCTTTAAAGAATGTATATGAGAAATACTTAGAAAAACAAATGGATTTGTATGTAGCATTTATGGATCTAGAGAAGGCATATGATAGAGTTGATAGAGATGCTCTGTGGAAGGTATTAAGAATAAATGGTGTGGGAGATAAATTACTAGAAGCAGTGAAAAGTTTTTATCAAGGATGTAAGGCATGTGTATGAGTCAGAAGATAGGAAAGTGATTGGTTCATAGTGAATGTCGGTTGGCAGCAGGGGTGCATGATGTCTCTATGGCTGTTTAATTTGTTTATGGATGGGGTTGTTAGGGAGGTTAATGCAAGTGTTTTGGAGAGAGGGGCAAGTATGCAGTCTGTTGTGGATGAGAGGACTTGGGAAGTGAGTCAGTTGTTGTTTGCTGATGATGCTGCACTGGTGTTTGATTCGGGTGAGAAACTGCAGAAACTGATGACTGAGTTTGGTAAAGTGTGTGAAAGAAAAAAGCTGAGAGTAAATGTGAATAAGAGCAAGGTTATTAGGTACAGTAGGGTTGAGGGACAAATCAATTGGGAGGTAAGTTTGAATGGAGAAAATTAGAGGAAGTGAAGTGTTTTAGATATCTGGGAGTGGATTTAGCAGCAGATGGAACCATGGAAGCAGAAGTGAGTCACAGGGTAGGCAAGGGGGCGAAGGTTCTGCTGGGAGTGATGAAGAATGTGTGGAAGGCAAGAATGTTATTTTGGAGAGCAAAAATGGGTATGTTTGAAGTAATAGTAGTTCCAACAATGTTGTACAGTTACGAGGCATGGGTAGGGTTGTACGGAGAAGTGTGCATATGTTGGAAATGAGATGTTTGAGGACAGTATGTGGTGTGAGGTGGTTTGATTGAGTAAGTAATGAAAGGGTAAGAGAGATGTTTGGAAATAAAAAGAATGTGGTTGAGAGAGCAGAAGAGGGTGTGTTGAAATGGTTTGGACTCATGGAGAGAACGTGAGGAAAGATTGACAAAGAGGATATATTAGTCAGAGATGAAGGGAACAAGGAGAAGCAGGTGGCCAAATTGGAGGTGGAAGGATGAAGTGAAAAAGATTTTGAGCGATTGGGGCCTGAACATACTGGAGGGTGAAAGACGTGTAAGGAATAGAGTGAATTGGAATGATGTGGTATACTGGGGTTGACCTGCTGTCAGTGGATCGAACCAGGGCATGTTAAGCGTCTGGGGTAAACCATGGAAAGGTCCGTGGGGCCTTAATGTGGAAAGGGAGCTGTGGTTTCAGTGCATTACACATGACAGGTAGAGACTGAGTGTGAATGAATGTGGCCTTTTTTGTATTTTCCTGGTTCTACCTTGCTGAAGGAGGGGGGAGGGATGCTGTTTCCTTTATGGTAGGGTGGCAACAGGAATGGATGAAGGCAGCAGGTATGAAATATACATGTGTATACATGTATATATCTGTGTATGTTTATATATGTTTTTCGTTGAAATGTATTGGTATGTATATGTGCGTGTATGGGTGTTTTAAGTATACATATGTGTATATGAGTGGTTGGGCCATTCTTTTGTCTGTTTCCTTGTGCTACCTCACTAACGCAGGAAACTGCTTCAGTGAGGTAGTGCCAGGAAAACGGACAAAAAAGGCCACATGCGTTCACATTCGGTCTCTAGCTGTCATGCGTAATGCACCAAAACCACAACTCCCAATCTCCCTGTCCTCATCCAGACCCTACAGACCTTTCCATGGTTTACCCCAGACATTTCACATTCCCTGGTTCAGTCCATTGACTGCACATTGGCCTTGGTATACCACGTCTTACCAATTCACTCTTTTCCTTGCACTCCTTTCACCCTCCTGTTTGTTGAGGCCCGATTGCTCAAAATCTTTTTCACTCCATTCTTCCTCCTCCAATTTGGTCTCCCACTTCTCTTTGTTCCCTCCACCTCTGACACATATTCTCTGTCAACCTTCCCTCACTCATTCTCTCCATATGTCCAGACCATTTCAACACACCCTCTTCTGCTCTCTCAACCTCAGTCTTTTTATTATCACACATCTCTCTTGTCCTTTCGTTACTTACTTGATCAAGCCACCTCACACCAGATATTGCTCTGAAACATTTAATTTCCAACACATTCACCCTCCTCCAAACAACCCTAGCTATAGCCCATGTCTCACGACCATATGTATATTTTTATCTTTTCTATCATACATGTTTGCCTTTTTTATATAGAAAAATAGCTCAACACAGGCAGTTAGAAATCTATCTTCTGTGGCAAGTGATTGAGTTAAATGATAGTGACAGTCATCAGGCAAATACCAGTGATCCCTATTTAGTTGATGTACCAGTTTCAAGAATTAGGAGGTGTCAAGTCAATACCAACCTGATGGGTGCTGATATTATCATTGCTAATTGGGGCTTGCTGATTTGTCTCTGGGAAACCTAGGCTGAGCTGGAAGGCTTCCAGTATCGAACAGGTGGTTAGTCTTTTACCTCAAACGAAAACATGAGATTAGGAGTAGAATTTTAACAAGGAATCCTAGAGATTCTTTAAAAAAACTCATTAGATGCTGCATCAGAGAGAAATAGTTTTTTATTCAACATTTTTAAAATTATTATTTTTTTTTTCTTTCAGTTATCATTTTTTTTATATGTATTATTATACTTAATCACTGTTTCCCATGTCAGCGAGGTAGCACAAGGAAACAGACGAAGAATGGCCCAACCGCTCATATACACACATATATATACATATATGCCCATACACTCACATATACATACATATACATTTCATCATATACATACATATAGATACACAGACATATACATATATACGCATGTTGGAAAGGATCACAATTTTGCGTGTGATCAAGATATTCCTATGAGTCCACAGGGAAAATGAAACACGAAAAGTTCCCAAGTGCACTTTGCGATTGTTTACCAAATGGCGTCGTAGCTTCGTCTCTTCGATGTATATCAACTGACTTATATTTCTCTCTTGTGTCTCCCCTGATGATGTGATTTTTACACGAAAGTGCACTTGGGAACTTATCGTGTTTCATTTTCCCCATGGACTCATAGGAATATCTTGATCACGTGCAAAATTATGATCCTTTCCAATATATGTGTATGTTTACATATGTATATGGACGTTTATGTATATATATGCACATGTGAGTGAATGGGCCATTCCTCATCTGTTTCCTGGTGCTACCTCACTGACGTAGGAAACTGCGATCAAGTATAATGAAAAAAATTATTATTATCATTATGATTCTTAGTATTATTATTATATTATCAGAGTTGAAGTTGAAATACTGCACTCAGCACTGCTTGTATAGTTTAGCTTATTTGATCTTGTAGACTTCCTCTCTCCAATCAGGCTGAAGTATGAAATATGTGCACTTTGATTTTTTTTTTTTTTTTTCAAAATTTACTCTCATTCATTTTAATGAATATTGAAGTTGTGTGAGTTTATTCATGACAGGACTATAATCATTCCTTTTTCTTCTTGAGGTTAATGTCTATAGTTACCATTTCATCCTTCATTAGGTTTCTTGTAACTTATTTCAAGAGTTACCTCACTCTTTTGCACATATTTGAAAGTTTGTTGTTATCTCTTACTCCTAAGGAGTACTTTCAACTTTATAATTTTTGAATTTCTCAAAATTAAATTCCAGTCATCCACTACATCTGCAGTGAAAGCATTCTAACCTTGATAACTCACTAATGATATTTTCTTACCACCCATGTGAAGTATTTTCTGAAATTCGTGATGTTTTTTGAAATGGTTAGAGTATAGGCATTTCTTGGTATGCTGAGGTAGTGTATATATTTAGAATTTTCGTTATTGCATTCTCTGGCCATTCTTCAATTTTTTTTTAGTATTTATACAACTTGATAACTTTGTTACTGTATCATTTTTGTACAGATTTCAAGCCAAATTAGCTGAAATCTTTGAAGGCCTCCATGTAGCATATAATCTGGTGGAGTCAAGGCTTCGAGCAGAGCAGGTCAAGCAGCGTGTCATGCAGTGTTGCCGTGCCTGGGAAGACTGGGCTATTTACCCTCATGAGTTCCTTATCCATCTTCAGAACCTGTTCTTAGGCCTTGTGAAAAGAGTAAGAAAAATTATTTTTCCTCCAAGGTTAAATTGTAGATAATTTCAGTGCTCTTTTTGATGTATAACTGCTGTCTGTCAACCTGTTAATTAGTTGATGTATAACTGCTGCCTGTCAACCTATTAATCAGTTGATGTATAAATGCTGTCTGTCAACCTGTTAATCAGTTTACCTCTGTCTCTACATTCTTTTGAACTTTTTACTCACCTTTTATTCTTGGTTTTCTTGTTTTGAGGTCTACAGCTGTGACTCATAGTTTTCCTGCACATTGCTTAAGAACCACCCTTATGGGTTAAGTAATTTCTGAGGCAAAACATAGTCTGCTCTGGATATGATTGATATTATAGGAAGAATATGGATTGATATTATGGGAAGAATATGGATAGCCTGAAGGTTGAGTTAGGTATATAGTGATGAGCTATTGATATCTTGGTAAGTTATGAGGAATCTTGGTGAGTTATGAGGAAATGACAGTGAATGTTGCACACTCAGTCAGACACTCTTGCACACACACACTCATGGGATAGAGCAAGTGTAAAACTCCTTTTCTATGCATTACAAATGAGTAATCATAAATAGATAATTACACACACACACATACTAGACTAACCAGAGGAGAGCTCTAAATAGTGATTCCTATTTTAGGATTTTACAGGGTACAAGCAAGGGTGGGAGTGGAATGTGAAGAGGCCCCTGAATAATATATGCATTAGGTATTCAGAGTGAGTGTGCCAATATTTAGGAGTGGAAGCTTCCTTAGATCAAATCAAATGTAGAAATATGTTTTCGACCTTTTTTTTTTTTTTTTTTTTCTTAAGGAGACCAAATTTTTAAGATGGTGAGTGGAAAATTGAACAAGTTTAGCTAAGTTACTCAATGAAAGTGCAGCTCTAACTTGATTAAATGGGATTGAGTTTTAACATAACCAAAAGGCAGAAGTCAGTGTCAACTCGTTTTAAATTCTCCTTGTGATTGAGGCTATTTTTGTGCTTCATAACTGTTACAGGTAGAGTGTTTGGCAACGGAAAATCTACTTATGAATTAGTCTGCTTTAAAAAGATTTGTTCAGTCAAAACTCTTGCCACCATATTCACCAAGTGCTGTAGTCACTGACATGTGACCCATGACCATCTCAGGGTCAAGCATCAGTCATCAAGGAGTCTTGGTTCAAAACATTAAACATATAATCAATTGGTAATAGGGTAAATTATATTTTACATATATTTTTATACATAGTTTTCTGTACTAGGTTCTTAGCTAATGCATGAATTAATATTTATCTACATATTCAGTGAAATTTTAAGAAGATAGATGAAAAAATGGAATTCTGCATTTCACAATCATTTTAAGTTCAAAATATTCAAATTATAATTCATGAATGAAATGGTATAATTGTATTTCACTTTTTTTCTACTCAGTTCTTTTCAGTTGGTTCGTACAAAATTCAGCAACTAATGATTATTCAAATATTCAGTAAGATAATGGTGAAAATGGTTATGGAACTGATTGCTTGTGATTCCAGGAAAGCAAACATTACTTCATCTGAAAGCATTAAACTATATGCACCTAATGATAAGGTTGATCATATTCTTAATGCAATTATTCTTCATGTTTCTCATCAGTAGGTTTTTACTTCATACATTAATTAATGATTATCTACTCATTCTGAAAATTATAGGAGAAAGTAGTGGAAACATAATTCTTTTCTAGCTTGTTCTTACCTTTGGTTCAAAATTTGCAAGGTATACCTGATGAATGATACAGTAAATTGTACTTTTCATATTTATTTTGTACAAGAGTTATCTTTAGTAGTTTCTTACCAGATGCATGAATTAACAATTATCTGAATTTTTTTTTTTTTTTTGCTTTGTCGCTGTCTCCCGCATTTGCGAGGTAGCGCAAGGAAACAGACGAAAGAAATGGCCCAACCCACCCCCATACACATTTATATACATACGTCCACACACGCAAATATACATACCTACACAGCTTTCCATGGTTTACCCCAGACGCTTCACATGCCCTGATTCAATCCACTGACAGCACGTCAACCCCGGTATACCACATCGCTCCAATTCACTCTATTCCTTGCCCTCCTTTCACCCTCCTGCATGTTCAGGCCCCGATCACACAAAATCTTCTTAACTCCATCTTTCCACCTCCAATTTGGTCTCCCTCTTCTCCTCATTCCCTCCACCTCCGACACATATATCCTCTTGGTCAATCTTTCCTCACTCATTCTCTCCATGTGCCCAAACCATTTCAAAACACCCTCTTCTGCTCTCTCAACCACGCTCTTTTTATTTCCACACATCTCTCTTACCCTTACGTTACTTACTCGATCAAACCACCTCACACCACACATTGTCCTCAAACATCTCATTTCCAGCACATCCATCCTCCTACGCACCACTCTATCCATAGCCCACGCCTCGCAACCATACAACATTGTTGGAACCACTATTCCTTCAAACATACCCATTTTTGCTTTCTGAGATAATGTTCTCGACTTCCACACTTTCTTCAAGGCTCCCAGAATTTTCTCCCCCTCCCCCACCCTATGATCCACTTCCGCTTCCATGGTTCCATCCGCTGCCAGATCCACTCCCAGATATCTAAAACACTTCACTTCCTCCAGTTTTTCTCCATTCAAACTCACCTCCCAATTGACTTGACCCTCAACCCTACTGTACCTAATAACCTTGCTCTTATTCACATTTACTCTTAACTTTCTTCTTTCACACACTTTACCAAACTCAGTCACCAGCTTCTGCAGTTTCTCACATGAATCAGCCACCAGCGCTGTATCATCAGCAAACAACAACTGACTCACTTCCCAAGCTCTCTCATCGGTAAAATAAGAAATTTGCTGAAAGATCTGGAATTCTCACTTCTTGTGTTCATCTTCTCTTTATAGCATTCAGTTTATTCTCAGTGGTATGGTAAATTGTATTTTTTATTTTTTTTCTACTTATTTCTTTCAGTAGGTTCTTCCTAAATTCAGGAACTGATGATAATTTTCTTATTTAGAAAAACAATGATGAAAATTGATGTATGAATGAAAGTGCCACCTATAACATAAACATTTGCAATCCTTGGGAGGCTTGCTTTGCCTTTGGTTGAAGATAACCACTTACATTTATGGAATGATGCAGTAAATAGTATTTTTTATATGTATTTTCTACATACTTCTCACTAAGTTCTGATAAAGAAATTCATATTGAGAGAAATTTAGGAAAAATTGCTTAGATAAAACCATACTTAGCTTACAGTCATTGCTTTAAAATGATCAAGTTATTAATATATATGTTATATGTTATTTGAACGATTTTTGCAGGGAAATAATACAAATGAGTGGGACATGTATAAAATAAAGAGGCAGGAGGTCAAGAGAAAAGTGCAAGAGGTGAAAAAGAGGGCAAATGAGAATTGGGGTGAGAGAGTATCATTAAATTTTAGGGAGAATAAAAAGATGTTTTGGAAGGAGGTAAATAATGTGCATAAGAAAAGGGAATCAGTGAGAACTTCAGTGAAGGGGGCTAATGGGGACGTGATAACAAGTAGTGGTAATGTGAGGAGATAGAGTGAGTATTTTGAAGGTGTGTTGAATGTGTTTGATGATAGAGTGGTAGATATAGGGTGTTTTGGTCGAGGTGGTGTGCAAAGTGAGAGGGTTAGGGAGAATGATTTGGTAAACAGAGAAGAGGCAGTAAAAGCTTTGCGGAAGATGAAAGCCGGCAAGGCGGCGGGGTTGGATGGTATTGCAGTGGAATTTATTGAAAAAGGGGGTGATTGTATTGTTGACTGATTGGTAAGGTTATTTAATGTATGTATGACTCATGGTGAGGTGCCTAAGGATTGGCGGAATGCATGCATAGTGCCATTGTACAAAGGCAAAGGGGATAAAAGTGAGTGGTCAAATTACAGAGGTATAAGTTTGTTGAGTATTCCTGGTAAATTATATGGGAGGGTATTGATTGAGAGGGTGAAGGCATGTATAGAGCATCAGATTGGGGAAGAGCAGTGTGGTTTCAGAAGTGGTAGAGGATGTGTGGATCAGGTGTTTGCTTTGAAGAATGTATGTGAGAAATACTTAGAAAAGCAAATGGATTTGTATGTAGCATTTATGGATCTGGAGAAGGCATATGATAGAGTTGATAGAGATGCTCTGTGGAAGGTATTAAGAGTATATGGTGTGGGAGGAAAGTTGTTAGAAGCAGTGAAAAGTTTTTATCGAGGATGTAAGGCATGTGTACGTGTAGGAAGAGAGGAAAGTGATTGGTTCTCAGTGAATGTAGGTTTGCGGCAGGGGTGTGTGATGTCTCCATGGTTGTTTAATTTGTTTATGGATGGGGTTGTTAGGGAGGTAGATGCAAGAGTTTTGGAAAGAGGGGCAAGTATGAAGTCTGTTGGGGATGAGAGAGCTTGGGAAGTGAGTCAGTTGTTGTTCGCTGATGATACAGCGCTGGTGGCTGATTCATGTGAGAAACTGCAGAAGCTGGTGACTGAGTTTGGTAAAGTGTGTGAAAGAAGAAAGTTAAGAGTAAATGTGAATAAGAGCAAGGTAATTAGGTACAGTAGGGTTGAGGGTCAAGTCAATTGGGAGGTAAGTTTGAATGGAGAAAAACTGGAGGAAGTAAAGTGTTTTAGATATCTGGGAGTGGATCTGGCAGCGGATGGAACCATGGAAACCATGGAAGCGGAAGTAGATCATAGGGTGGGGGAGGGGGCGAAAATTCTGGGAGCCTTGAAGAATGTGTGGAAGTCGAGAACATTATCTCGGAAAGCAAAAATGGGTATGTTTGAAGGAATAGTGGTTCCAACAATGTTGTATGGTTGCGAGGCGTGGGCTATGGATAGAGTTGTGCGCAGGAGGATGGATGTGCTGGAAATGAGATGTTTGAGGACAATGTGTGGTGTGAGGTGGTTTGATCGAGTGAGTAACGTAAGGGTAAGAGAGATGTGTGGAAATAAAAAGAGCGTGGTTGAGAGAGCAGAAGAGGGTGTTTTGAAGTGGTTTGGGCACATGGAGAGAATGAGTGAGGAAAGATTGACCAAGAGGATATATGTGTCGGAGGTGGAGGGAACGAGGAGAAGAGGGAGACGAAATTGGAGGTGGAAAGATGGAGTGAAAAAGATTTTGTGTGATCGGGGCCTGAACATGCAGGAGGGTGAAAGGAGGGCAAGGAATAGAGTGAATTGGAGCGATGTGGTATACCGGGGTTGACGTGATGTCAGTGGATTGAATCAAGGCATGTTAAGCGTCTGGGGTAAACCATGGAAAGCTGTGTAGGTATGTATATTTGCGTGTGTGGACGTATGTATATACATGTGTATGGGGGGGGTTGGACCATTTCTTTCGTCTGTTTCTTTGCGCTACCTCGCAAACGCGGGAGACAGCGACAAAGTATAATAAATAAAAAAATATAAAAGTATATATGTATTTGTCGGTGTGTGCATACATATGTATACGTTGAGATGTATAGGTATGTATATTTGCGTGTGTGGACGTGTATGTATATACTTGTGTATGTGGGTAGGTTGGGCCATTCTTTCGTCTGTTTCCTTGCACTACCTCGCTAACGAGGGAGACAGCGACAAAGCAAAATAAATAAATAAAAAATAGTATACGTTGAGAAGTATAGGTATGTATATTTGTGTGTGTGTGGATGTGTATGTATATACATGTGATGTGGGTGGGTTAGGCCATTTTTTCGTCTGTGTCCTTGCACTACCTCGCTAATGCGGGAGACAACGACAAAGCAAAATAGATAGATAAATAAATATACGGTATCGCTGATACCTGCATTAGCGAGGTAGCACCAGGAAACAGAGGAAGACTTGCCCATCCACTCATATACACATACATATACATGAATGCCCATATGCGCACATATACATACATATACCTATCAACTTATAGATACACATACACAGACATATACATTTTTTATTTTTATTTTATTATACTTTGTCGCTGTCTCCCGCGTACATATACATATATACACATTTACATATTCATACTTTCTTGCCATCATTCATCCCTGTCACTACCCCACCTCACAGGAAATCAGCATTGCTATCCCCTGCTTCAGCATGGTAGCGCCAGGAAAACAGACAAAAAGGCCACATTCGTTCACACTCAGTCTCTAACTGATGTGTAATGCACTGAAACCACAGCTCCCCATCCACATCCAGGCTCCACAGACCTCTTCATGGTTTACTCCCCCACCCTGTGACTCACTTCTGCTTCCATAGTTCCATCCACTGCTAAGTCCACTCTCAGATATCTAAAACACTTCACTTCCTCCCATTTTTCTTCGTTCAGACTTTTTTTTATTTTTTTTTTTTTTTTGCTGTCTCCCGCATTTGCGAGGTAGCGCAAGGAAACAGACGAAAGAAATGGCCCAACCCACCCCCATACACATGTATATACATACGTCCACACACGCAAATATACATACCTACACAGCTTTCCATGGTTTACCCCAGACGCTTCACATGCCCTGATTCAATCCGCTGACAGCACGTCAACCCCGGTATACCACATCGATCCAATTCACTCTATTCCTTGCCCTCCTTTCACCCTCCTGCATGTTCAGGCCCCGATCACACAAAATCTTTTTCACTCCATCTTTCCACCTCCAATTTGGTCTCCCACTTCTCCTCATTCCTTCCACCTCCGACACATATATCCTCTTAGTCAATCTTTCCTCACTCATTCTCTCCATGTGCCCACACCATTTCAAAACACTCTCTTCTGCTCTCTCAACCACGCTTTTTTTATTTCCACACATCTCTCTTACCCTTACGTTACTTACTCGATCAAACCACCTCACACCACACATTGTCCTCAAACATCTCATTTCCAGCACATCCATCCTCCTGCGCACAACTCTATCCATAGCCCACGCCTCGCAACCATACAACATTGTTGGAACCACTATTCCTTCAAACATAGCCATTTTTGCTTTCCGAGATAATGTTCTCGACTTCCACACATTCTTCAAGGCTCCCAGGATTTTCGCCCCCTCCCCCACCCTATGATCTACTTCCACTTCCATGGTTTCCATGGTTCCATCCGCTGCCAGATCCACTCCCAGATATCTAAAACACTTTACTTCCTCCAGTTTTTCTCCATTCAAACTTACCTCCCAATTGACTTGACCCTCAACCCTACTGTACCTAATTACCTTGCTCTTATTCACATTTACTCTTAACTTTCTTCTTTCACACACTTTACCAAACTCAGTCACCAGCTTCTGCAGTTTCTCACATGAATCAGCCACCAGCGCTGTATCATCAGCGAACAACAACTGACTCACTTCCCAAGCTCTCTCATCCCCAACAGACTTCATACTTGCCCCTCTTTCCAAAACTCTTGCATTTACCTCCCTAACAACCCCATCCATAAACAAATTGAACAACCATGGAGACATCACACACCCCTGCCGCAAACCTACATTCACTGAGAACCAATCACTTTCCTCTCTTCCTACACGTACACATGCCTTACATCCTCGATAAAAACTTTTCACTGCTTCTAACAACTTGCCTCCCACACCATATATTCTTAGTACCTTCCACAGAGCATCTCTATCAACTCTATCATATGCCTTCTCCAGATCCATAAATGCTACATACAAATCCATTTGCTTTTCTAAGTATTTCTCACATACATTCTTCAAAGCAAACACCTGATCCACACATCCTCTACCACTTCTGAAACCACACTGCTCTTCCCCAATCTGATGCTCTATACATGCCTTCACCCTCTCAATCAATACCCTCCCATATGATTTACCAGGAATACTCAACAAACTTATACCTCTGTAATTTGAGCACTCACTTTTATCCCCTTTGCCTTTGTACAATGGCACTATGCACGCATTCCGCCAATCCTCAGGCACCTCACCATGAGTCATACATACATTAAGGTTATTAAATAACCTTACCAACCAGTCAATAATACAGTCACCCCCTTTTTTAATAAATTCCACTGCAATACCATCCAAACCTGCTGCCTTGCTGGCTTTCATCTTCCGCAAAGCTTTTACTACCTCTTCTCTGTTTACCAAATCATTTTCCCTAACCCTCTCACTTTGCACACCACCTCGACCAAAACACCCAGTATCTGCCACTCTATCATCAAACACATTCAACAAACCTTCAAAATACTCACTCCATCTCCTTCTCACATCACCACTACTTGTTGTCACCTCCCCATTTGCGCCCTTCACTGAAGTTCCCATTTGCTCCCTTGTCTTACGCACTTTATTTACCTCCTTCCAGAACATCTTTTTATTCTCCCTAAAATTTAATGATACTCTCTCACCCCAACTCTCATTTGCCCTCTTTTTCACCTCGTGCACCTTTCTCTTGACCTTCTGCCTCTTTCTTTTATACATCTCCCTCTCAATTTCATTTTTTCCCTGCAAAAATCGTCCAAATGCCTCTCTCTTCTCTTTCACTAATAATCTTACTTCTTCATCCCACCACTCGCTACCCTTTCTAATCAACCCACCTCCCACTCTTCTCATGCCACAAGCATCTTTTGTGCAATCCATCACTGATTCCCTAAATACATCCCATTCGTCCCCCACTCCCCTTACTTCCATTGTTCACACCTTTTTCCATTCTGTACTCAGTCTCTCCTGGTACTTCCTCACACAAGTCTCCTTCCCAAGCTCACTTACTCTCACCACCCTCTTCACCCCAACATTCACTCTTCTTTTCTGAAAACCCATACAAATCTTCACCTTAGCCTCCACAAGATAATGATCAGACATCCCTCCAGTTGCACCTCTCAGCACATTAACATCCAAAAGTCTCTCTTTCGCGCGCCTGTCAATTAAAACGTAATTCAATAACACTCTCTGGCCATCTCTCCTACTTACATACGTATACTTATGTATATCTCACTTTTTAAACCAGGTATTCCCAATCACCAGTCCTTTTTCAGCACATAAATCTACAAGCTCTTCACCATTTCCATTTTTACAACACTGAACACTCCATGTATACCAATTATTCCCTCAACTGCCACATTACTCACCTTTGCATTCAAATCACCCATCACTATAAACTGGTCTCGTGCATCAAAACCACTAACACACTCATTCAGCTGCTCCCAAAACACTTGCCTCCCATGATCTTTCTTCTCATGCCCAGACTTACATCCCAATTAACTTGTCCCTTCATCGTACTGAACCTAATAACCTTGCTCTAGATCACATTTACTCTCAACTTTCTCCTTTCACACACTTTTCCAGATTAAGTCATCAACATCTGCAGTTTCTCACTTGAATCAGCCACCAGAGGGGTATCATCAGTGAATGACAACTGACTCACTTCCCAAGCCCTCTCATCCCCAACAGGCTGCATACTTACCCCTCTCTCCAAAACTCTTGCATTTACCTCCTAACCACCCAATCCATATTCAAATTTAACAACCATGGGGACATCACACACCCATACTGCAAACCGACATTTACTGGGAACTAATCACTCTCCTCTCTTCTTCCTGTGCATACACCTTACGTCCTTGGTAAAAACTTTTCATTGCCTCTAGCAACTTATCTTGCACACCATATACTCTTAATACCTTCCACAAAGCATCTATTATCATCCTGATCATATTCCTTCTCCAGATCCATAAATGCTACATACAAGTACATATGTTTTTCTACGTATTTCTCGCACACATTCTTCAAAGCAAACATTTGATCCACACATCCTCTACCACTTTTAAAACCAAAGCTACTCTTCCCCAATCTAATGCTCTAGACATGCCTTCACCTTCTCAATCAATGCCCTCTCATATAATTTCCCAGGAATATTCTACGAAGTGATACCTCTGTAGTATGAACATTCACCTTTATCCCGTTTGCCTTTTTACATTGGCACTATGTATGCATTCTGCCACTCCTCAGGCACTTCACCATGATCCATACATACATTGAATATCCTTACCAACCAATCAACAACACAGTCACCCACTTTTATAATAAATTCCACTGCAATACCATCCAAGCCCACCGTCTTGCCGGATTTCATCATCCGCAAAGCTTTCACTATGTCTTCTCTCTTAACCAAACCATTTTCCCTGACCTTCTCACTTCGCACACCACCCTGACCAAAACACCCCATATCTGCCACTCTATCATCAAACACATTCAACAAACTTTCAAAATACTCAATCCATCTACTTCTCACGTCATCACTACTTGTTATTATTTCCCCACATGCTCCCTTTACTGATGTTCCCATTTGTTCTCTTGTCTTACACACATTATTTTTCTCCTTCCAAAAAATCTTTTTTTCTTTTTACTCTCTAAAGTCTATTGATACTCTCTCTCCTCAACTCTCATTTGTTCTCTTTTTCAACCATTGCACCTTTCTCTTGACCTTCTGTTGCTTTCTTTTGTACATCTCCCAGTCATTTGCACTCCTTTCTTGCAAATATTGTCTGAATCCTGCTATTTCATGTGTGGCGGGATGGCAGCGGGAATGGATGAAGGCAGCAAGTACGGGTATGTACATGTGTATATATGTTTATGTATATGTATGTATACGTTGAAAGGCGTGTAAGGAATAGAGTGAATTGGAACGATGTGGTATACCGGGGTCGACGCGCTGTCAGTGGATTGAACCAGGGCGTGTGAAGCGTCTGGGGTGAACCATGGAAAGTTCTGTGGGGCCTGGATGTGGAAAGGAAGCTATGGTTTCAGTGCATTATACGTGACAGCTAGAGACTGAGTGTTAACGAATGTGTCCTTTGTTGTCTTTTCCTAGCGCTACCTCACGCACATGCAGGGGAGGGGGTTGTTATTTCATATGTGGCGGTGTGGCAATGGGAATGAATAAAGGCAGACTATGAATTATGTACATGTGTATATATGTATATGTCTGTGTGTGTATATGTATGTATACGTTGAGATGTATAGGTATGTATATTTGCGTGTGTGGACGTGTATGTATATACATGTGTATGTGGGTGGGTTGGGCCATTCTTTCATCTGTTTCCTTGCGCTATCTCGCTAACGCGGGAGACAGCGACAAAGCAAAATAGATAAAATGAATAACGTTGAAATGTATATGTATGTATATGTGCGTGTGTAGGAGTTTATGTATATACATGCTCTTTTATGTGTGGCAGGATGGCAACGGGAATGGATGAAGGCAGCAAGTATGGATATGTACATGTGTATATTTGTTTATGTATATGTATGTATACATTGCAATGTATATGTATGTATATGTGCGTGTATAGGAGTCTATGTATATACATGCTATTTCATGTGTGGCGGGATGGCAGCAGGAATGGATGAAGGCAGCAAGTATGGATATGTATATGTGTATATATATATGTTTATGTATATGTATGTATACATTGAAATGTATATGTATGTATATGTGCGTGTGTAGGAGTTTATGTATAAACATGTGTATGTGGGTGTGTTTGGCCATTCCTCGTCTGTTTCCTTGCGCTACCTCGTTAACGCTGAAGATGGCGATTAAGTATGATAGATAGATAAATGAAATATATTCAAATACTCTCTACACAGTTTTCTTCAGAATGGTCTTACCAAATGCATCAATTGATAATGATCTACACATTCAGTAAAATGTAGGCAACAGTTGTGTAAAGAGTTAGAATTCTTACTGGCAATACATTTTCACTGAAACATTCTAAATTTGAATGTTGAATGAAATGATAAATGTACTTTTTCTGCACACTTTTCTTCTATTGGTTTGATGTTAACACATGTACTAATAACAGTTCACTAGATCAGAAAACACTGGTGAAAATGGTAGTACATTTTTAAGTGCCTTTGTGTACACAAAGTGTGTGTGTTTTTTTTAAGGTTTGTTACTGACAAAAATTCACATCAGGGCTGGGTCTTAATTGAAATATAGAGGGAAAAAGAAGAGGTAAGGAAAAGTACTGGCATTATGGAGAAAGTGAAAAAAAACTCCTTTAAAAAGTGCCAGGTCACAGTTATTGAGAAAGACATAAGAAGGCAGAGAGTTTCAAAGCTTTGAGATGTAGAGAAAGAAGCACTTATCATAATGGCCCACCATTGAAATACCAATAGCCACATAGTAATCACATGATGCAGTAGCTTGCAGAGTATTGCGTGGTCTAGCTAATGATGGAGGCACACAAGTAGCCAAGTCTCAGGAACATAAACCAAAGTGATACCAATGAAAAAGGGAAAGTCGACCAATATTTTGACATGGCAATTGGGTCACGTTTTGAAATTTAACTGGGAGAGGTGATAAGTCAGACCGCTTTCAACTCTTTTTAAGTAAGGATGCAGAGCTAGGAACACCTCAGATTTTAGAGTATTATTCCACACAAGGAAGGACCAGTCCTCTGTACAAATGGAGCAGGTGTTCAGAAGAAATGAAATGTCTAAGCTAAACAAGACTCCCAGTATCTTAGAGGCGGACTTAGCTATTTCTGTAGTATAGGGTTTCTAAGATAGTGCGGATGTTACATTAATACCAAGTATGGTCATTAAGTCAAGAAATGGAGATACAGATCCTTCAAGGGGAGAGGAAAGTTTTGAGGAATTTTTGCTGGTGATGGGCAGAAAACTGGGTCTTGGAGACATTAAACTTAGCTTGTGTTTTAGAAATAGGCTAAAAGCAGTCATTGAATGATGATATAGATTTTATTTCTCATTTATATGTTAAGAGTAAATGTGAATAAGAGCAAGGTTATTAGGTACAGTAGGGTTGAGGGTCAAGTCAGTTGGGAGGTAAGTTTGAATGGAGAAAAACTGGAGGAAGTAAAGTGTTTTAGATATCTGGGAGTGGATCTGGCAGCGGATGGAACCATGGAAGCGGACGTGAATCATAGGGTGGGGGAGGGGGCGAAAATCCTGGGAGGCTTGAAGAATGTGTGGAAGTCGAGAACATTATCTCGGAAAGCAAAAATGGGTATGTTTGAAGGAATAGTGGTTCCAACAATGTTGTATGGTTGCGAGGCGTGGGCTATGGATAGAGTTGTGCGCAGGAGGGTGGATGTGCTGGAAATGAGATGTTTGAGGACAATGTGTGGTGTGAGGTGGTTTGATCGAGTAAGTAATGTAAGGGTAAGAGAGATGTGTGAAAATAAAAAGAGCGTGGTTGAGAGAGCAGAAGAGGGTGTTTTGAAATGGTTTGGGCACATGGAGAGAATGAGTGAGGAAAGATTGACTAAGAGGATATATGTGTCGGAGGTGGAGGGAACGAGGAGAAGTGGGAGACCAAATTGGAGGTGGAAAGATGGAGTGAAAAAGATTTTGAGTGATCGGGGCCTGAACATGCAGGAGGGTGAAATGCGGGCAAGGAATAGAGTGAATTGGATCGATGTGGTATACCAGGGTTGACGTGCTGTCAGTGGATTGAATCAGGGCATGTGAAGCGTCTGGGGTAAACCATGGAAAGTTGTGTGGGGCCTGGATGTGGAAAGGGAGCTGTGGTTTCGGGCATTATTGCGTGACAGCTGGAGACTGAGTGTGAACGAATGGGGCCTTTGTTGTCTTTTCCTAGTGCTACCTCGCACACATGAGGGGGGAGGGGGATGGTATGCCATGTGTGGCAAGGTGGTGATGGGAATGAATAGGGGCAGGCAGTGTGAATTGTGTGTATGGGTATATATATATGTGTCTGTGTGTGTATATATATGTGTACATTGAGATGTATAGGTATGTATATTTGCGTGTGTGGGCGTGTGTGTGTGTGTACATTGTGTATGGGGGTGGGTTGTGCCATTTCTTTCGTCTGTTTCCTTGCGCTACCTCGCAAACGCGGGAGACAGTGACAAAGCAAAAAATAAAAAAATAAATATGTTTGATAGTTCTCTTCAGT